>NW_027141343.1:661666-992500 GCF_036365525.1 Heterodontus francisci
ATCCAAGGACCTACCCCACTGAGAGCAAAAGAATGGAGTGACATTGATCAAGGACAGATAGGCAGTCTGCACTCGTTGCAAGGAGCACTTTGAAGATCTCCTCAATCGTGACTCAGTCCTTGATGCGAGTGCTCTTGACCGCATTCCACAGCATGCTACCCACCGTGCTGTCAGCACAATCCCAGGCTGACAGAGATTGAAAAGGCCATCTGACAGCTAAAAAAACAATAAGGCCGCTGGCATAGATGGAATTCCCATCAAAATTCTAAAATCTGGCAGAGAAGCACTCTTGACACAAATTCATGGTCTCATTTCCCTCATTTGGAAGGAGGAGAGCATGACAGGGATCTCTGAGACACTGTAATAGTGATCGTCTTTAAAGAAGGTGACAAGACTGACTGTGGTAACTACAGAGGGGTATCCCTGCTGTCCACCACAGGGAAGGCCATCACAAGAGTCCCTCTCAACTGCCTCCTCCCCGTGGCTGAAGAGCTCCTACTGGAATCACAATGTGGATTCTGTCCATCAAGAAGCACAATGGACATGATCTTCCCAGCAAGACAACTCCAAGAAAATGTAGGGAGCAGCAACAACCTTTCTACCTGGTCTTCTCTGACCTGACAAAGGCCTTCGACTCTACCAACCAGGAGGGATTATGGAACGTCCTCAAATTTGGCTGCCCAGAGAAATTCATCATCATCCTCTGACGACTGCATGATGACATGCAAGCTGTAATCCTTCCAACGGACCTACCACTGACCCAATCCCAATGCAAACTGGGGTCGAGCAAGGCTGTGTCATCGCACCAATGCTCTTTTCCATCATCCTTGCCGCAACACTCCACCTCATCTCCTCATACTCACAGTACCAGAGACTGACAGATACAGAATGGATGTCACACTCACAGTACCAGAGTCTGACAGATACAGAATGGATGTCACACTCACAGTACCAGAGTCTGACAGATACAGAATGGATGTCACACTCACAGTACCAGAGTCTGACAGACACAGAATGTATGTCACACTCACAGTCCTAGAGTTTGATAGATACAGAATGGATGTCACACTCACAGTACCAGAGTCGGACAGATACAGAATGGATGTCACACTCACAGTCCTAGAGTCTGACAGATACAGAATGGATGCCACACTCACAGTACCAGAGTCCTACAGATACAGAATGGATGTCACACTCACAGTCCGAGAGTTTGATAGATACAGAATGAATCCACACAGCACCGGAGACTTCTTTTCATCTTCTTCTTCTTTGGCCTCCTTGTCTCGAGAGACAATGGGTAAGTGCCTGGAGCTAGTCAGTGGTTTGTGACGCAGCGTCTGGAATGGCTATAAAAGGCACATTCTAGAGCGACAGACTCTTCCACAGGTGCTGCAGATAAAATTGGTTGTCAGGGCTGTTACACAGTTGTTTCTCCCCTTGAGCTTCTGTCTTTTTTCCTGCCAACTGCTAAGTCTCTTCGACTCACCACACTTTAGCTCCGCATTTATGGCTGTCCGCCAGCTCTGGCGATCACTGGCAACTGACTCCCACGACTTGTGATCAATGTCACAGGACTTCATGTCGTGTTTGCAAACGACTTTAAAGCAGAGACATGGATGGTCGGTGGTTCTGATACCAGTGACGAGGTTGCTGTACAATGTGTCCTTGGGGATCCTGCCATCTTCCATGCGGCTCACATGGCCAAGCCATCTCAAGCGCCGCTGGCTCCGTAGGGTGTATATGCTGGGGATGTTGACCGCCTCAAGGACTTCTGTGTTGGAGATACGGTCCTGCCACCTGATGCCAAGGATTCTCCAGAGGCAGCAAAGATGGAATGTATTGAGACGTCACTCTTGGCTGACATACGTTGTCCAGGCCTCGCTGCCGTCGAGCAAAGTACTGAGGACACAGGCTTGATATACTTGGACTTTTGTGTTCCGTGTCAGTGTGCCATTTCCCCACACTCACTTGGCCAGTCTGGACATAGCAGTGTTCTCGCACCGACACTGTTTGGGATCTTCTTCTCCCTGCTGCTTTCACATGCGTTCAAATCTTCAGAAGAAGGAATTTTCCTCCACACAAGATCAGATGGCAGTTTGTTCAACCTTGCCCGTCTAAGAGCGAAGAGCAAAGTACCGAAAGTTCGCATCAGGGAACTCCTCTTTGCTGACGATGCTGCATTAAAATCCCACACTGAAGAGTGTCTGCAGAGACTCATTGACAGCATTGCGGCTGCCTGCAACGAATTTGGCCTAACCATCAGCCTCAAGAAAACGAACATCATGGGACAGGACATTATAAATACTCCATCCATCAATATGGGCGAACACGCTCTGGAAGTGGTTCAAGAGTTCACCTGTCCAGGCTCAACTATCACCAGTAACCTGTCTCCCGATGCAGAAGTCAACAAGCACATGGGAAAGGCTTCCACTGGTATGTCCAGACTGGCCAAGAGAGTGTGGGAAAATGGCGCACTGACACGGAACCAGAGACTGAGAGCTACCAAATTACATAAAACACTCAAACACAGCAGCAGAGAGTAAAATAAACGGAATTAATTGCACACTCACATGCAATAGCAGAGACACAACGACACAGAATCAGTCAATAAGTGTCCTCCCAACAACAGCCAGGACATTTCCAGGGAGCTTGACACAGGGAGTGGCTGTTTTACTCCAAACTGGGACTGGAGAGAGTCTTTCTGAAATATACTTACAGATTGCAGTAAGGGTGTTTGTGATTGGTTGCAAATATTTATTCTGATTGGATGGCGGAAGACACCAATTGGAGAATTACAATATAAAACCGTTTTGACATCACTCCCAATCACCCAATCACAATCTTAACTTTCCCCCATCCCTCATTAGCATAGAGCTGTGGGATTGTCTATTTAATCCGCACTCGGAAGGGGTTTGGTTTATTTCTGTGTCTGAAATTGAAACTAAAGGTGGTTGAGGAGAAGAAGAAAGCAGCTGCTAAGAAGGGCGCCAAGAAAACTGTGAGTAAACCGTCAGCAAAGGGAGGCAAAAGGCGGAGAAAGTCGAGGAAGGAGAGTTACTCCATCTACATCTACAAAGTGATGAAGCAGGTTCACCCCGACACCGGTATCTCTGTCGGAAGGGACAAAGGCGGTGACCAAGTACACCAGCTCCAAGTAAAACTGCACAATGGACTGAAAAACATCCCAAACACAACGGCTCTTTTAAGAGCCACCCACATTCTCTCTGAAAAAGCTACAACATCATCTCTCTGGTTTTGATTTGTTTTGTTTTTTTATACGAAGAGTCTGGAACTTTCTAATTGCCTTTCTGATCTCTTTCAACCCCATGGATTCTGGGTGATTCAGTTTCACTGTCTGTGAGATCTTTGTGTCTCTACTTAATAATGCCGCGTAAATTAATTACTGATCACTGAGCCCATGTGCGCTTTGATCTCGGACTATTCTCCGTCCTTTTTGAAACAGTCTGTAAGCGGCGGCAGAAAGTCTCATTCACAGCATTGTGGAAGCGGACACATTTCAGGTCAATCTTTGTCAAGATACCGCATCACTGATTCTAGATTGAACCTATTTGTGGGAGAAAAAAGCGGACAGAAGATTTTTACTGTCAGGTGTTGAAATGAGAGACTGAGGTTTCCGCCAACAGCGGGGTTTCTAGTAAATGTACTTATTAATTATTGAGGCCGAGCTTGAACAAGGGAAACAAGTGACTGAGAAGTGATCTGTCAGCTCATTGACGAAATAGTACAACAGCGAAAATGAACGCGCACATGGGGTCAGTGATCAGTAATTAATTTACACGGCATTATTAAGTAGAGACACAAAGATCTCAACAGTGAACGTGAATCACCCAGAATCCATGGGGTTAAAACAGATATCACAAAGGCAATTAGAAAGTTCCAGACCCTTTGGATAAAAAAAAAACAAATTGATACTATCGGGATGATGTTGTAGCTTTTTCAGAGATTGTGGGTAGCTCTTAAAAGAGCCGTTGTGTTTGGGATGTTTTTCAGTCCATTGTGCAGTTTTACTTGGAGCTGGTGTACTTGGTCACCGCCTTTGCCCCTTCCGACACGGCGTGCTTGGCCAGCTCCCCGGGCAGCAGCAGGCGCACGGCGGTCTGGATCTCCCGGGAGCTGATGGTGCTGCGCTTGTTGTAATGGGCCAGGCGGGAAGCCTCATCCGCGATGCGCTCGAAAATATCGTTCACAAACGAGTTCATGATGCTCATGGCCTTGGAGGAGATGCCGGTGTCGGGGTGAACCTGCTTCATCACTTTGTAGATGTAGATGGAGTAACTCTCCTTCCTCGACTTTCTCCGCTTCTTGCCGCCCTTTGCTGACGGTTTACTCACAGTTTTCTTGGCTCCCTTCTTAGCAGCTGCTTTCTTCTTCTCCTCAACCATCTTCAGTTTCAACTTCAGACACAGAAATAAACCAAACCCCTTCCGAGTGCGGATTAAATAGACAATCCCACAGCTCTATGCTAATGAGGGATGGGGAAAAGTAAAGATTGTGATTGGGAGTGATGTCACAATGGTTTTCTATTGTAATACTGTAATTGGTGTCCTTCGCCATCCAATCACATTCAAACTTTGCAGCCAATCACAAACATTCGTACTACAATCAGGAAGGATGTTTCACAAAGACTCTCTCCAGCTCCAGTTTACATTGAAAGTACCGCTCCCTGTGTCAAGCTCTCTGGAAATGTTCTGCATGTTGTTGAGAGGACGCTTATTGATGATTCTGTGTCGTTGTGAGTGTGCAATTAATTCCATTTCTTTTATTCTCTGCTCCTGTGTTTGAGTGTGTTCTGTCATTCAGCAGTTCTCAATCTCTGGTGCTGTATGGATTTATTCTGTATTTATTTATTTCGAGATATAGCACTGAAACAGGCCCTTCGGCCCACCGAGTCTGTGCCGACCAACAATCACCCATTGAGACTAACCTGCAGTAATCCCAATCTACACTAGGGGCAATTTACAATGACCAATTTACCTATCAACCTGCAAGTCTTTGGCGGTGGGAGGAAACCAGAGCACCCGGCGAAAACCCACCGGTCACAGGGAGAACTTGCAAACTCCGCACAGGCAGTACCCAGAATCGAGCCCGGGTCCCTGGAGCTGTGAGGCTGCAGTGCTAACCACTGCGCCACTGCATCTGTCAGACTCTGGTACTGTGTTTGAGTGTGACATCCATTCTGTATCTGTCAGTCTCTGTTGCTGTGTTTGAGTGTGAGGGGTTGAGGCGGAGTGTTGCAGCGAGGAAGATGGAAAAGAGCGTTGGTGCGATGACACAGACTTAGTTGACCCCAGTTTGCATTGGGATTGGGTCAGTAGTAGGTCCATTGGGAAGGATTACAGCTTGCATGTCAACATGCAGTCGTTGGAGGTCGGTGACGAATTTTTCCGGCAGCCAAATTTGAGGAAGACGTTCCATAATCCTTCCTGGTTGGTCGAGTCGAAGGCCTTTGTCAGGTCAGAGAAGACCAGGTAGAAAGGTTGCTGCTGCTCCCTACATTTTCTTGGCGTTGTATTGCTGTGAAGAGCATGTCCACTGTGTCTCCTGATGGACAGAATCCACATTGTGATTCCAGTGGGAGATCTTCAGGCACGGGGAAGAGACAGTTGAGAAGGACTCTTGTGATGGCCTTCCCTGTCGTGAACAGCTGGGATACCCCTCTGTCATTACCACAGTCGGTCTTGTCACCATTTTTGGTGATGATCACAATGACAGCATCTCAGAGATCCCTGGCGTGCTCTCGTCCTTCCAGATGAGGGAAATGAGACCATGTATTTGTGTTAAGTCTTCTTCTCTGTCATATTTTAGATTTTCAGAGGGAATTCCATCTATGCCGGTGGCCTTCATTTTTTTTTTACCTGTTAGATTGCCTTTTCAATTTCTGTTGGGCTGGGATTGTGCTGACGTCATGGTGGGTAACAAGCTGTGGAATGTGGCACTTGCATCAAGGACTGAGTTGCGATTGAGAAGATCTTCAAAGTGCTACTTCCAACGAGTGCTGACTGCCTCTCTGACCTTGATCAGTGTCACTCCATTCTTTACTCTCAGTAGGGTAGGTCCTTGGTAATTTGGGCCATAAATGGTCTTGACGGTGCTGAAGAATCCACACATGTCGTGGCTGTCAGCAAGTTGCTGTATTTCCTGCACTCTTTCATCCCATCAGCTGTTCTTTAGTTCGTGTAAGCAGATCTACTCTCCCGGACGAGTGGGAAACTATTGAAACTACATTTCCTGAAGCAAGGCCACTCCAACATCTGTCATCGGGCTGCAGTATGATGACAACGCTTGCATATGCGCACACTCAGAGGCCAAGCTTCAAACCCTCATCGATGCATTCATGGAGGCGCATGAAAGAATTGGCTTGAAGCAAAACATCCGGAAAGCTAAGGTCCTCTGCCAGCCTGCTCCCCGACACTGCCCCCGACTATTAAGATCCACGGCGAATCACTGGACAATGTGGATCACTGCTCATACCTTGGGAACCTCCTGTCACCAAGGGCAGATATCGACAATGACACTCAGGATCGCTTCCAGAAGGCCATGTGGCCCATAAATCCTGCTCTGCCATTCAATAAGATCATGCCTGTTCTGATTGAGGCCTTAATTCCACTTTCCTGCCTGTGCCCATTGACCAATGACTCCCTTGTACATCAAAAAATCTGTTTATCCCAGCCTTGAATATATTCAATGACCCAGCCTCCACAGTCCTCTGGAGAACAGAATTCCAAAGATGAGCAACCCTCTGACAGAAGAAATTCCTCCTCATCTCTTTCTTGAATGGGAGACCACTTATCTTGAAACTGTGGCCCATAATTCTACATTCCCCCACAAGGAGAAACATCTTCCCAGCATCTACCTGTTCAGCCCACTGAGAATCTTATAGGTTTGAATAAGATCATCTCTCAATCTTCTAAACTCCAGTGAGTAGAGGCCCAATCTGCTCAACTTATTCTCACAAGTCAACCCTTCATCCCAGGTATCAGCCTAGTGAACATTCTTTGAACTGATTCCAATACAAGGATATCCCTCCTTAAGTAAGGAGACCAAAACTGTATGGAGTACTTTAGTTGGGATGCCACTAATGCCCTGTACAGTTACAGCAAAACTTCCCTACTTTTATACTCCATTCCCCTTGCTAAAAATTCCAACATTCCATTTGCATTCCTAATTACTTGCGATACCTTCATGCTAACTTTTCTGTAGTTCATGTACCTGGCACCCAGATTCCTCGGTACAGCAGCATTCTGCAGTCTGTCTCTATGTAAGTAATATTCTGTTTTTCTATTCTTCCTGCCAAAGTAGACAATCTCACATTTTCCTATATTATACTCCATCTGCCAAACTTTTGCCCACTGACTTAACCTATCTATATCTCTTTGCAGACACTTTATGTCCTCCTCACAACTTTCTTTCCTACCTATCTTTGTACCACCCATAAATTTGGCAACAGTACACTCAGTGCCTTCATGCAATTATTAATATAGACCATAAATAGTTGAGGCACCAGCACTGATCCCTGTGACATTCCATTAGTTACAGTTTTCCAATCTGAAAATGCCCCATTTGTCCCCACTCTCTGTTTCCTGTGAGTTAGCCAATCTTATATCCATGTGTGTGTAATTTTCAGTTTGTATCTATCAGTGTCTGGTACTCTATGTGAGTTTTGGACTCTTTCTTACTCTCTCACTGCTATTTTTTGTGTGTTAGGTTGCTTTAGATGACTCAGGCTGAAGTACTGTGAGTGAGTGCAGTAATCAACCTATATCTTTCAGCATCTGGCACTGAGCATGTGTTTCAGCATCACTCTCTATCTGTCAGTATCTGGTACTCTGTGTGAGTGTGGGATTCATTATATAATCCTCCGTCCCTGGGACTGATGGCAAGTCTGGATTTATTCTCCATAAAATGTCAGCACAGCAACAGGCCATTGATGTGGTAGGTTTTAAGCAGACAATATATTTGAGGTTTTGCTTAGTATTAAATATCTGTCACTGTGAACACAATACTGAAAGATAATGTATCCTACAATCTGATACAGGATTGGTGTGCAAGTGTAATTCAGGCTGTACTAATCAATTTGATCAGTGCCATTCAGTCTGAGTGAGTATCTTGGATTTGCATGTAAAATGAGCTCAGTCTGGAATTGTACAGTATCTTCCATCTGACACTATATGAGGTTTCAGGACTGGTATGTAATTTATAGCTCAAACTATACGAATCAAATTTATAATGTATCTTTTAGTTTCACAATCCGGATGAGTTTTAAACTGGAATCTGAGTTTGGATCTCAGGTTATATGATATTTCAGAATCTCTCAATCTGATTATGGACTTGAGTCTAATGTATATGTCTGGAAACATGATGGGAATTAATACTGATAATAAACTCATAACCTGTGTAAATATTGGGCTTGTATTTAACTTAAATCTCAGAGTACATTATTGAGGTTAATTCTGTAACTTTGAAACAGGAACCACGTGTCAGTTCTCTGTGTGTTTAATTTGTAGCTGAGGTTGCACTATTGTGGGATTGACACACTGATAATTTGATTGTGGGTGAGATGTTTGACTGGGATTTATGTATCTACCTGTCAGTGGTAATGAGTTGGGGTGACATAGAAACAACGTCTGTCTTTCCTGCTCTATTTGATTGATGGATTGAAAATGTGTCTCTGGAACTATTTCTGCTGTCTGAGACTGTGGAACTGATGACCTGTCTGTGTCTCTGCGCTCTGTGAGTGATAATGTACGTATTGTGTGTGAGAAGGAGCTGGTGGCACTCTTCCTTGTAACTTGGGTGGAGGAAATAGCCCATTTATTCTGGTTCATTCAATCATTTGCCTGTTTGAACAAAAGTATGTTTGTAACTAAAAATACAGGTGAGATCAAAGATATAGAGTTTTAATGAATTTAATCTCTCAAATAATAATCATTATGGATACCCGCAAAAGAACCACCGCAACACAAATATTGTCACTGTTTCACTCCACTACAGTAAGTTTCTTCCCATTCTGTCTCCATCCCCTTGTCCACACACAACCCGAGAATGGCCTCTCCACTCACTCCATGTTCTGAGACCAGTTCCAGATCCACTCCGCCTCTTACAAACAGCCCTCGTCTGCCCCTGAACTTGCCCCGGACTCGATGCTGATCTCTGAGTCTATCTGCGGACATGCTCCCAAAGCGATGTGCTGCTGGAAGGAGGCTGCTGTTTGCTGCCTTGCCCCGGGACCGGGATCTCTCCATTCGCGGCTGTTTTATACCATCTTCTTCCGCTCACAAGCAGTGCTGGGGGAGGGGAGCGCAGGCGCAGATTTCTGCAGCACTTCAGCCAGAAACGTGGAAAACTTCCGGCACAGAATGAGTCCATTCGGCCCATCGTGTCCGCGCCAGCGGAATGAGAGGGATGTAGCCTGTTCCCACAGTTTGTTGTTATTGGGCAGTGAAGTGTGGAAACAGAAACGGACAGTCAGGATGTGGGGAGTTACACAAAGAGAATCTATTATAAGCACCAGGTGAGAAGTGTGAAGGACACATTTTAAACAGCAGCTGTTTGGTTTCATTTGAACGGTTAGACCATGAGAGCGGGATCAGGAAATCTGACCTGTGTAAAACTCCCTGCTCCGTCGGTCAGTCCCATTCATGGCCCAGTGGATTGTTTCTGGATGTTATCTAATTGTTGTAAAATGGCCAAAGCCTCTGGTATGCAGTAGCTGGGGGCTGCAGGACTGCAGTGGAATCAGACACTGACTCTGTTTGTATTGCTGGGTTTCCTTTGTGATTGTTCACAATGATTATTCATTGAAAAATTGTTTTGGTCTCTCTTGTAACTTCCACCACATCTCTTCCTGAATTATAATAAATACTTTTTATTTCTACAGGCAATACTTGAGGAAGCTGAATAAATGTAGTGATTCCTCGACACAAGGGGAAGTGCAGCCAGCTGCTCTCACACAGTAAGTACAGTATCGCTCACAGAGAGCAGAGACATCAATTCCACAATCACCGACAGCAGAAGTAGTCAGAACACAAAAACACACACAATAGGAGCAGGAGTAGATCATATGGCCCGTGGAGCCTGCTCCGCCATTCAGTACCATTATGGATGATCTTAGGCTTCAATTCCACTTTCCCGCCTGCTCGCCTTATCCCCTGATTCTCTGAGAGATCCAAAATCTGTCTATCGCAGCTTTTCATGTATTCAATCCACAATACTCTGGAGTAGAAAATTCCAAAGATTCACAACCCTTTGAGTGAAGTAATTTCTCCTCATCTCAGTCCTAAATGATCAGCCCCTTATCGTGGGACTGTGTCCCCATGTTTTAGATTCTCTGACCAGCAGAAACAATCTCAGTGTCTCCCCTATCCAGCCCCTTCGGAATTTTGTATGTTTCAATGAGATCACCTCTCATTCTTCTAAACTCCAGAGTATAGGCCCAATTTACTCAGCCTCTCATGATAGGACAATCCCCTCATCACAGGGACTAATTTAGTGAACATTTGCTGCACCGCCTCCAATGCACATATATCCTTTCTTAAGTGTGCAGACCAAAACGTCACACTGTCTTCCAGATGTGGTGTCACCGAAATCCTGTGCAATTGTAACTCACTTCTTTATTGCTGTATTCTAATCCCCTCGCAATAAAGGCCAACACGCCATTTGCCTTCCTAATTGCTTGTTGTACCTGCATGCTAACTTTCTGTATTCCTTGTACAAGAACACTCAATTCTCTTTGAACACCAACAGTTACAAGTTTCACACCTTTTATCAAATATTCTACTTTTCTATTCTTATGACCAAAGTGAAGAACTTCACACTTCCCTACATTATACTCCATCTTCTTGCCCACTCACTGAACTTGTCTATATCTCTTTGCAGCCTCTCTATGTCCTCCCACAGCTTCCCTTTCCACCTACCTTTGTATCATCAGCAAACCTAGATCCATTACTCTCTGTCTCTTCATCTAAGTCATTAATTTAGATTGTAAATAGCTGAGACCCCAGCACTTATCCTTGCGACACTCCATTTTTCACTGCCTGCCAATCTGTTTCTACCCACTCTTTGCTTCCTGTCCGTTAACCAATCCTCTATCCATGCTAATATATTACCCACAATTCCATGAGTCCCTCATCTTCTCTATTAACCTTTTATGTAGCACCTTATTGAATGCCTTTTGGAAATCCAGGAATATGACTAGTTTCCCTTTACCCTGCTAGTTACATCCTCAAAAAACTCTCATAAATTTGTCAAACAAGATTCCCCTTCAGGAAAATCATGCTGACTTGTTTGAATGCTTTTCTCAATGCATTGTTCAGACTTCCTGCATTTTCCCAAGGAATGATATTAGGCTAACTGGCCTGTAGTTCACAGTTTTCTCTCTCCCTCCTTTCCTGAAAGGCAGTGTAACATTTGCCAACTTCCAATCTGATGGAAATTTTCTGACCCCCTCCCACACCCACTGCAATATTACAGGGAACGGGGGAGGGAAGAAACAGCCTGTCTGCCCCAGGCCAATCAAGGCCCTTAATTGGCCAATTAACAGCCACTTATGGGCCTCCTCTCTCTGCTGCAGGTATTTTATCCTCGGTTGGGTTGGGGGCGGGGAGGCAGTGTGGCAAAGGCACCAAGAACCCTGCCTGATAAAACCAGGCATCTTTCTTGCGGGCTGCGGGGGGGGGTCCTCCTGATTAGGCACCCTGTTCCCCATGGAGGGCCACCCTCAAAGCTCCAACCGCTCCCATTGGGCACCCCCGGACCTGTACCTGACCCCCCATTGCCTCAGACTTAAAGGCAACATTATATATTCTATCAGAACAGAATGAATGACAAATAACATAGCACTCCACAAAACTATAGTGTTCGAGTGAAAGATATTGTCTCAGTTATTTATTGCAGCCTGAGCTACACATTATATGCCAATCGAAAATCACATACAGTTTCAGACTGAGATACAGTATTTATTCCATAAATGCAAACCGAACTATATGTTCCACAGGAGTTCATACTATTGAACAAGCCTGGGCTCTTTTCTCTAAGTGGTCACCTAATAGAAGCATTGAATAATATGAAGGGTTTCGTTAGGGTAGAGGTAGAGATGTTTCCCACTTGTGGTGGAGTCCAAAGCTATCGATATGAAATAGTCAGTAATAAATTAAATAAATAACTCAGGGGAATCTTCTTTACCCTGCTTTGACAGCACTTGAGCTGCTGAACATTGTTACATTTAACATCAAGCTAAATGATTAAATGAGGCAAAAACAATTTGAGAGATTTGCTGATAGGATTAGATGAAGTTGGGTTGGAGTAACCTCATTGGAACTACCAGCACTTGGGCAGAAAAGCCTGTCTCTGTGCTGTAAATACTATGTAATTTTGTGTAGAGTGAATCCAGAATGACAAAATAACCCAGAGAGTAATGGCTACTGAATGCATCCCACACACAGGCAGTACCAGAGACTGACAGATACTGAACAAAACCCACACTCACAGGCAGTACCAGAGACTGACAGATGCTGAACAAAACTCACACTCACAGGAAGTACCAGAGACTGACAGATACTGAACAAAACCCACACTCACAGGCAGTACCAGAGACTGACAGATACTGAACATAACCTACACTCACAGGCAGTACCAGAGACTGACAGATACTGAACAAAACCCACACTCACAGGCAGTACCAGAGACTGACAGATACTGAACAAAACCCACACTCACAGGAAGTACCAGAGACTGACAGATACTGAACAAAACCCACACTCACAGGCAGTACCAGAGACTGACAGATACTGAACATAACCTACAGTCACAGGCAGTGCCAGAGACTGACAGACATTGAACATAACCTAAACTCACAGGCAGTTCCAGAGACTGACAGATACTGAACGAAACCCACACTCACAGGAAGTACCAGAGACTGACAGATACTGAACAAAACCCACACTCACAGGCAGTACCAGAGACTGACAGATACTGAACATAACCTAACACTCACAGGCAGTGCCAGAGACTGACAGACATTGAACATAACCTACACTCACAGGCAGTACCAGAAACTGAAAATATTGAACAAAAAGTACACACGCGGACAGTACCTGAGACTGACAGGTACTGAACAAAACACACACTCACAGGCAGTACCAGAGACTGACAGATGTTATGTCCATCCCAAATGCACAACAGAAAAAATAACTGAGAGATCCAACAGAAATCCAACACTTACATATAATACCAGTGACTTAAAGGTACAGAATTAATCGCACTCTCAAATATAGTGCATGTGACTGGGATACAGAATGAGTCTATACTGACACATAGTACCAGGGAATGACAGATACAGAATGAATCACACAGTCACATACAGCAACAGGGACATTTTGGCACAGTATGAATCTGACAGTCGTGTACAGAAACAGAGGCTGCCAGATAGCAAATGAAACCCACACACACATACAGTGACACTGAGAGCTATAACATATATGCCACATTCATATATAGTACCAGAGATTGACAGATACAGAATGAATTCCACACACACAAACAGTTCCAGAGCCTTATACATTCAGAGTGAATATCACACTTTGTACCAGAGACTGACCAATGCCGCATGAATCCCACACTCCCACTCAGTAATAGAGACTGACAGCCACAAATACAGAATGATTCTCATTCTCATGTACAGGACAACTGACTGATTTGCCACAATGGTGTCTCTAATCTTTGGGCAAACTCAGTGTAATAACAACTTGTCTCCATTCCCAGTATTTCTAAATCCCACCTGTCCTCCATAATCTGAACAATTATTGCATGTCGTGTTGACTGTCTGATCTGTAAACTGCACTGTATCACAGATTGCTGACATTTGCTAGCTGAAAGTGAGAACTGCAACATAGAAGCAGAAATTGGCACAGCCTGTCAGGGTTAATAAACAGGTAATGTGAGGTAATAAACTTTGTAATAAACTCATATTGCTTCACATTTTTATACTGAAAATAAAAGTAATCAATTCTTAATAAAAATGTTTACTACATTGATCTGATATTTGTAAATGTGCCCTGTTATATATTACACTACATTGAGCAGTATTTCTGTCTGATTTTTCAGGATACTATTTGCATTACTTCAAATAAAGAAAACATAACTACACAAAGAACTGAGCACAATGCTGAAAGTTTCACAGCAAACAGTCAAAAGGGAAAGAGATAACATATAGAAAGAAAAAAAGCTAAAATGCTGAAAACACTCAGCCAGTCCGGAAACAACTGTGGAGAAGAGAAGCTCGGGTTAATGGTCCAGTTCTGTGATCCTTCTATAGACCTGAAACATTGCTCCTCCCTTCCTCTCTCCACAAATACTGCTGGAACTGCTGAGTGTTTCCAGCATCTTCTGTTATTCAGATTTCTAGCGGCTGCAGTATTTCTCTTTTTGAAGAATAAAACAATCCCTGGGAGGGAATGAAAGTTTACATAAGAAATGAGAGCAGGAGTGGCCACTCTGCCCATTGAAATAGTTCCACCATTCAATAATATAACAGCTGTTCTCCTACCTCAACTCCATCTTACCACACTGGCACAGCCCCCTTGATTCCCTTAGTATCCAAAAACCTATCGATTTCTCTTGAATATGCACAATGATTGAGCATCCAGAGCTCTCTGGGATACAGAATTCCAAAGATTCATAACCCTTTGACTGAAAAGAAAATCTCCTCTTCTCAGTCAAATATGACCAAGCCCTTTATACTGAGACTGTAACCCTTCATTCTAGATTGCCCAGCTAGAGGAAACATCCTCCCAGCATTTACCATGTCAAGCCACTGAGCATTTTATCTGCCAGTGAGATTACCTCTCACTCTACTGAGTTGTGGGGAATAGAGGCCTAGTCTATTCAATCTCTTCTCATAGGACAATCCCCTCATCCTAGGAAGCAGCCTAGTGGCACGTCTCTGTACTCCCTCTAAGGAAAGTATATCCTTCCTTAGATAAGGGGACCAAAACTGCACAGCACTCCAAGTGTGATCTCACGCTGTATAATTGCAATAAATACTCATACTCTAATCTCTTTGCAATAAAGACAAACATATCATTTGCTTTCCTAATTGGTTGAGTACCTGCACGTTAACTTTCTGTGATCCCTGGACAAGGACACTCGGGTCCCTCTGAATGTAAACATTTCCCATTCTCTCACTAATTTCAAAAATGTTCTGTATTGCTGTTTTAGATTAGAGATACAGCACTGAAACAGCCCCTTCGGCCCACCGAGTCTGTGCCGAACATCAACCACCCATTTATACTAATCCTACACTAATCCCATATTCCGACCAAACATCCCCACCTGTCCCTATATTTCCCTACCACCTGCCTATATGCTAGTGACAATTTATAATGGCCAATTTACCAATCAACCTGCAAGTCTTTTGGCTTGTGGGAGGAAACCGGAGTACCCGGAGAAAACCCACGCAGACACAGGGAGAACTTGCAAACTCCACACAGGCAGTACCCGGAATCGAACCCGGGTCCTTGGAGCTGTGAGGCTGCGGTGCTAACCACTGCGCCGCCCTGCCAAAGTGTGTAACTGTACACTTCTCCCCATTATATTCCATCTCTCACATTCTTGCCCACATACTTAGTCTGTCTAAATCCCTTTTTTCCCCCTTTGCATCCTCCTCACAGTTTACTTTGCCACCTCACTTTATAACATCGGCAAACATGTATAACATTACATTCGGTCACCTCATCTAAGTCATTGATACAGAATGGAACTAACTGAGTCCCGAGCACCAATCCTTGCAGTATCCAATTACTTACAGCTTTCCTGCCGAAAATGACTCGGTTATTCCTACTCTCTGTTTTTTGTCTGTTAACTACTACTCAATCTATACTAATATATTATCCCCAAATTGCATGGGACCTACATTGGTGTAATAACTACTTGTTTGATAACTTATTGAATGCTTTTTGAAAATCCAAACAGGCTACATCCACTGGTTCCCCTTATCTGCCCTGGCAGTTACAACCTCTACATATTCTAATAATTTATCATTGACGATTTCCTTTTAATAAATCCATGTTGACTCTGCCCAACCATATTCTGATATTCCACATCACCCTTTACCACGTCTGTAGTAATAGATTGTAGCATATTCCCCATTGCTGATGTCAGGCAAACTGGCCTCTAGTTCCTTGCTTTCTCTCTTCTTCCTTTCTTGAATAGTGTGGATATGTTTGTTACCCTCCAATCCACAGCTTCCAGAATCCAGGAATTGTTATTTTAATAAGCAATGGGAATAGCTGTGGGAAAATGAATCTGAGTCATTCTATTCTGAGTCCACTGTATGATTCAGGTCAAATAATAATTATCAATAAAAAAGGAGTAAAATCAGAGTTCAATTGAACTTTAATTTGAAGGAAATCAGTGTTGGAAATATGTTTATTCAAATTATACACTTCTTGGTTTGGGAAACAAAATTCCTTTGAGACAGTACCCAACTCAGTTCCTATCTTTCAGTTTCTCATCTGAGGAATTTAAGGAACGCCAAACTGTAATGGCTGGGAATCAAACCCGGGCACAGCTGCTTGGAAGGTCATTGACCTGAAACATTAACTCTGTTCTCTCTCCACAGATGCTGCCTGACCTGCTGAGTATTTCCAGCATTTTCTGTTTTTATTCCAGCTGTTTGGAAGGCAGCTATGCTCACTGCTCTAACAGCATCGCTCACATGGAGCAATACATTGAGTCTTTCTGTGGATTTTGGGACTGTGCCGCTGTCCTTTGGTCGCTGATGCTATAATCACAGCCAATAAAATACTCAGCTCAGTTCCAGGTGTTTAAAACTGGTGAACTGAAAGGTGACATGAAGAAAAACTTTTTCATGGAGTGAATGATTAGGATCGGGGATGCCTGATAGGCTGAAGAAGGCAGATTCAATCATAGCTTTCAAAAGGGAATTGGATAAGTAATTGAAATGAAAAATATGCAGGGCGGAAGAAAGGCCAATAAGCTGGCATGGAATCAATGGGCTGAATGGCCTCCTATTGTGTTGTAACTATTCACTGATACTGTGAGTCTAAGACCAAAATTTGATTAAAGACCTGTTTCAGCCTAGTTACTGTTACAGATCTCAAACAGAGTTTGGCTGTTTATCAGGGTGTTTCTGAACAGCAATAAATCACAATTTTACAGCACAGTAAGAGTTCATTTGAACAATTGTGCCCGTGGCCGCTCTTTGAACGAATTATCTAATCAGTTCCACCTCCCTGTCATTTTCACATTGCCCTGTAAGTTCCCCATCAAGTAATGATTCAATTCCCTCAGGAAAGTTATTATTGAATCTGTTTTCACCTCCCTTTTCAAGCAGTACATTTCTGATCATCAGAACGCGTGTTAAAATATCACCTCGTCTCCCCCTCTGATTCTTTTAACAATTCTGTGTCCACTGGTTACAGACCCTTCTGCCAGTGGGAGCAGTTCCTCTTAAACCCATTACAATGTCGAACACAACTATTAAATATTACATTAACATCTCTGCTCCAAGAAGAATTAATCCAGCTTTGCTATTCTTTCCCGCATCTCTTGAACCATTCTGGTCAATCTCCTCTGCACTCTCTCTCAGGCCTTGATATCCCTGCTGAAGTGTGGAACCTAGAATTAGAAATGCTCCAGCTGAGGCTGATAACTAGTGATTTAATTTATAAAAGTTCAGCATAAACTCCTTGTTTGTGACCCGTATTCCCATTTCTGGTTTCTAACCCAGTGTCGGCTCTGAGCTGTTGAAACTGCCTGAATAAATATTTCCGCCCAACAAAGCGCTCAATTTAGAGAGGCCGGAATGTGAGTAGTTGCTGAAAATAAGGGATCCTCACAGCCAGGTGACATTTCCCAGTGGATTTTTCAATAGAAACTGGGGCTGGAGAGAGTCTTTGGGAAATGTAATTCCTGAATGAAGTGAGAGAGTTTGTGATTGGTTGCAGATGTTAAATCTGATTGGATGGCGAAAGAGACCAATTAGAGTATTACAATATCAAACCATTGTGACATCACTCCCAATCACAATCTTTACTTTCCCCCATCCCTCATTAGCATAGAGCTGTGGGATTGTCGATTTAATCCGCACTCGGAAGGGGTTTGGTTTATTTCTGTGTCTGAAATTGAAACTGAAGATGGTTGAGGAGAAGAAGAAAGCAGCTGCTAAGAAGGGCGCCAAGAAAACTGAGAGCAAACCGTCAGCAAAGGGCGGCAAGAGGCAGAGAAAGTCGAGGAAGGAGAGTTACTCCATCTACATCTACAAAGTGATGAAGCAGGTTCACCCCGACACCGGTATCTCCTCCAAGGCCATGAGCATCATGAACTCGTTTGTGAACGATATTTTCGAGCGCATCGCGGGTGAGGCTTCCCGCCTGGCCCATTATAACAAGCGCAGCACCATCAGCTCCCGGGAGATCCAGACCGCCGTGCGCCTGCTGCTGCCCGGGGAGCTGGCCAAGCACGCCGTGTCGGAAGGGACAAAGGCGGTGACCAAGTACACCAGCTCCAAGTAAAACTGCACAATGGACTGAAAAACATCCCAAACACAACGGCTCTTTTAAGAGCCACCCACAATCTCTCTGAAAAAGCTGCATCCGAACATCTCTATTAAATCACTTAAAGACAATGTATAATATAATAAGGATCTTACTGCTGTGTTTGCTGTCCCATCAACCTTACAAGAACTCATAATCTGCTCACCCATCTTCACTGTTTTGCTTAAACCTGTTATTGTACTGTTTTATTTTCACAGCCCCTGAATGACCGCATTAACAGCTGCTTTCAGTGTTGAGGGTTAGACCTTAATCCCTTAATGATTTTATTAACAGCAACTCTCTGCAGTGCAACAGCCTGGGATGGGATTATTACAGAGCAGGTTAAGGGCAGTTCCAGAACTCGTTCCGGCTCCCTCTTTTCACAGAAGGACACTGAGCTCTGATTGAAAACTAAACAATGTTTCACTTCAGGCCAATGCAATGAACAGGGATTTATTCCCAACAGGGCCAGTTTGAAAGCGATTGGAGAATGAGCCACAATTTAAACAACATTTTACAAGTTGAATAAAAGAAAATACAGAGAAGGGATTTTAAATTTTTGACGAAGAATTACATTTATTTTCATCCGCTCCTTTCCGGCAATGAAATTGGCGGGCTTTTTGAAATTGAACAATTCTCTGCTTCTGATCTCGTGGCGGGTAAATCCCGCCCTCTTCTGTTTGTCAGTGACCTGATTATTGGTGAATATAGGCAAATGAAGTGAATTAGGTACCGACCAATGAGGAAAATTCTCAATCTATAAGTAAAGTAAATGCTGCGTAAATTAACCATTCTTTGAGAAAGCATTTGTGAGATTGTGGAAATGTCTGGAAGAGGAAAGACCGGCGGGAAAGCTCGGGCCAAGGCCAAGTCTCGCTCCTCCCGGTCTGGACTGCAGTTCCCGGTGGGCCGTGTTCACAGACTCCTGAGAAAGGGCAACTATGGTGAGCGTGTGGGTGCCGGAGTCCCGGTCTATCTGGCTGCTGTGCTCGAGTATCTGACCGCTGAAATCCTCGAGCTGGCCGGTAATGCGGCCCGGGACAACAAGAAGAGCCGCATCATTCCCAGACACCTGCAGCTGGCCGTGCGCAACGACGAGGAGCTCAACAAGCTGCTGGGAGGAGTGACCATCGCTCAGGGCGGGGTGCTGCCTAATATCCAGGCCGTGCTGCTGCCCAAGAAAGCCAGCGTTCAGAGCTCCCAGAAAAAGTAAAGCGGCCAAAATGTCATCTAATAACCCAAAGGCTCTTTTCAGAGCCACCCACAGTCTCTGTGAAAGGGCTGATTATTGTCTAATTCCAGCATGTCAGTAACAGAACAGAATAGGAACTGTTTAAAATGTTTAAGTAACTATTTCAGTGACTTCTCAGTGTGTCCCCCTGAATCCTGTGTGAAGGGGAATTACCCATCGTCTGTAACTTATCACTTCCACACCGAGTTTGAGTTATTGGTCCCTTAAGGATTGCTGAATGGAGTCTTTTCCCATGGAGTGGGAAATAAATGTCAGGTTAAAACTGTGCGTAAAATAGCGCCAGGAATTTGTGGCGATAAAAGCGGAATAAAAAATGGTCAAGGTTATGGGGAAATATTTTACCAACAAATTTAAATAGATTTTCCAGTAATCGCTTCTTTTCGACACTGAAATTGGCGCCTTTTTCGAATTCAAACTGTGTTAGGACGACAATTTAAGCCAATGATTTGCTGTGTTTTCGAATTCGAGGCTCTGCGATTGGTTAAGACATGCGAATGGGAAGAGGGTGACCAATCAGAAGTGAGCGTGGGCTCAAACCGGGAATTCCAGAGTGATGTGGCTTTTCACTGAGGGCATGTGTGGACTGGGGAAATAACTAAATGTGGAGCCTCAGGCGCTGTTTACACAGCCCGTTTAGAAAATCAAATCCACTGCACATCCTTGCTGCAATTGAAATGTCAAACTCTGCGATTCCAAGTTTCTACCCAAACACAGCGCAGATTTATTCCAGACAGTTCTGAACAGCCTATCCGATCTCCCGTTTCCAGGTCACTGCTCTCTCTGTGAGGCGGTGGGTGGCTCTTAGAAGAGCCTTTGTTGTGTGTTTGCAGGAAAGGGTCGAGTTGTTCAACCGCCGAATCCGTAGAGAGTGCGGCCCTGCCATTTCAGAGCGTACACCACATCCATGGCAGTGACCGTCTTGCGCTTGGCGTGCTCAGCGTAGGTGACCGCATCCCTGATCACATTCTCCAGGAAAACCTTCAACACCCCACGAGTCTCCTCATAGATCAAACCCGAGATCCGCTTGACCCCGCCACAGCGAGCCAGGCGGCGGATTGCTGGTTTGGTGATGCCCTGGATATTCTCATGAAGCACTTTGCGGTGTGGCTTTGCTCCCCCTTTGCCCAGTCCTTTGCCTCCTTTACCTCTGCCTGACATTTTTTTATTTCCAAAATATACTTTATTCTTAAAAATCTGTAAAAATTACATTCCTAAACAGTTTAAAACAGCATCAAGTCAAAAAATACCAACAGTGCAAAGGTGATCCGTTTCCTTCTATACAATTTTGAGTTGCCTCACAACCCTTCCATTTCATTGTCATGCCATATACATTTTTACATTTACAGCACAAAAAGTTTTCCCGATACAGTTCGAGGGGTTTCCCATGGATCCAGCCCCTCCGTTCAGCTTGGTGGGGGGACCTTACACAGTGGTCTTTCCACATTGAGCCTTTGCTGCGGCTGCCCCAAGCTTTAGTGCGTCCGTCAGCACGTAGTCCTGGACCTTGGAATGTGCCAGTCTGCAACATTCGGTCGTGGACAACTCTTTGCGCTGGAAGACCAGCAAGCTTCGGGCAGACCAAAGGACGTCTTTCACCGAGTTGATAGTGTTCCAGCAGCAGTTGATGTTTGTCTCGGTGTGCGTCCCTGGGAATAGCCCGGAGAGCACAGACCCCTGTGTTACAGAGCTGCTTGGGATGAACCTTGACAAAAACCACTGCATCTCTTTCCACATCTGCTTTGCAAAGACACATTCCAGGAGGAGGTGGGCAACCGTCTCTTCCCCACCACAGCCACAGTGGGGGCATTGTGCAGAAGGGGCGAGACTTCGGGTGTGCATGAAGGATCTGACGGGGAAGGCTCTTCTCACCACCAGCCAAGCTACGTCTTGGTGCTTGTTTGAAAGTTCTGGTGATGAGGCATTCTGCCAAATGACTTTGGCGGTCTGCTCGGGGAACCATCCGACAGGATCCCCCGTCTCCTTTTCCCGTAGGGCCTTGAGGACATTCCGTGCAGACCACTGCCTGATGGATCGGTGGTCAAAGGTGTTTTCCCGCAGAAACTGCTCCACGAAGGATAGGTGGTACGGCACAGTCCAACTTGATGGAGCGTTCTGCGGCAATGTGACCAGGCCCATCCTTCGCAACACCAGGGACAGATAGAACCTCAGCACGTAGTGACACTTGGAGTTTGCGTACTGGAGATCTACATACAGCTTGATGCAGCCGCACACGAAGGTGGTCATCAGGATGAGGGCCACGTTGGGTACATTTTTCCCGCCCTTGTCCAGAGATTTGAACATCGTGTCCCTTCGGTTCCGGTCCATTTTCGATCCCCAGATGAAGCGGAAAATGGCTCGGGTGACTGCCACAGCGCAGGACTGGGGTATGGGCCAGACCTTTGCCACGTAGAGCAGCACAGGGCGGCACAGTGGCGCAGTGGTTAGCACTGCAGCTTCACAACTCCAGCTACCCGGTTTCAATTCAGGGTACTGCCTGTGTGGAGTTTGCATGTTCTAGCTGTGTCTGCGTGGGTTTCCTCCGGGTGCTCCGGTTTCCTCCCACATGCCAGAGACTTGCAGGTTGATAGGTAAATTGGCCATTATAAATTGCCCCTAGTGTAGGTAAGAGTCCTTTCCTATCCTGAGTGGTGTGAAACAGGGCTGTGTTCTCGCACCCACACTTTTTGGGATTTTCTTCTCCCTGCTGCTTTCACATGCGTTCAAATCCTCTGAAGCAGGAATTTTCCTCCACACAAGATCAGGGGGCAGGTTGTTCAACCTTGCCCGTCGAAGAGCGAAGTCCAAAGTACGGAAAGTCCTCATCTGAGAACTCCTCTTTGCTGACGATGCTGCATTAATATCTCACACTGAAGAGTGCCTGCAGAGTCTCATCGACAGGTTTGCGGCTGCCTGCAATGAATTTGGCCTAACCATCAGCCTCAAGAAAACGAACATCATGGGGCAGGACGTCAGAAATGCTCCATCCATCAATATTGGCGACCACGCTCTGGAAGTGGTTCAAGAGTTCACCTACCTAGGCTCAACTATCACCAGTAACCTGTCTCTCGATGCAGAAATCAACAAGCTTCCACTGCTATGTCCAGACTGGCCAAGAGAGTGTGGGAAAATGGCGCACTGACACGGAACACAAAAGTCCGAATGTATCAGGCCTGTGTCCTCAGTACCTTGCTCTACGGCAGCGAGGCCTGGACAACGTATGCCAGCCAAGAGCGACGTCTCAATTCATTCCATCTTCGCTGCCTTCGGAGAATACTTGGCATCAGGTGGCAGGACTCTCTCTCCAACACAGAAGTCCTTGAAGCGGCCAACACCCCCAGCTTATACACACCACTGAGTCAGCGGCACTTGAGATGGCTTGGCCATGTGAGCCGCATGGAAGATGGCAGGATCCCCAAAGACACATTGTACAGCGAGCTTGCCACTGGTATCAGACCCACCGGCCGTCCATGTCTCCGCTATAAAGACGTCTGCAAACGCGACATGAAATCGTGTGACATTGATCACAAGTCGTGGGAGTCAGTTGCCAGCATTCGCCAGAGCTGGCGGGCAGCCATAAAGACAGGGCTAAATTGTGGCGAGTCGAAGAGACTTAGTAGTTGGCAGGAAAAAAGACAGAGGCGCAAGGGGAGAGCCAACTGTGCAACAGCCCCGACAAACAAATTTCTCTGCAGCACCTGTGGAAGAGCCTGTCACTCCAGAATTGGCCTTTATAGCCACTCCAGGCGCTGCTTCACAAACCACTGACCACCTCCAGGCGCGTATCCATTGTCTCTCGAGATAAGGAGGCCCAAAAGAGAAGAAGTGTAGGTAAGTGGAAGGGAAATATAGGGACAGGTGGGGATGTGGTAGGAATATGGAATTAGTGTAGGATTAGTATAAAATGGGTGGTTGATGGTCGGCACAGACTCGGTGGGCCAAAGGGCCTGTTTCAGTGCTGTATGTCTGAACTAAACTAAACTAAAACTAAACAACGTGATCGCCTCGCACCTGATAACCAGGTTCTTACCCACAATGGAGAGAGATCGCTGCCCCCACATGCTCAACTTTTGTTGTACCTTGGCTACTCGCTCCTCCCAGATTTTGGTGCACGGAACTGCCCTTCCGAACCATATCCCCAGCACCTTCAGGTAATCTGACCTGACGGTGAAGATGACAAAGGATCGGTCAGCCCAGTTCCCAAAGAACATGGCCTCGCTCTTGCCGTGGTTAACTTTGGCTCCCGAGGCCAGTTCGAACTGTTCGCAGATGCTCATCAGTCTGCGCACGGACAGCGGATCCGAGCAGAAGACGGCGACGTCATCCATGTACAGGGAGGTTTTGACCTGAGTGCCTCCGCTGCCTGGGATTGTCACCCCTCTTATGCTCGCATCCTTCCTAATAGACTCAACAAAGGGTTCAATACAGCAAACAAACAAGACCGGGGACAGAGGACAGCCCTGTCTGACTCCAGATTTGATCGGGAAACTTTCAGATTCCCACCCGTTGATTGACACTGCGCTACTGATGTTTGTGCAGAGCAGTTGGATCCAATTGCAGATTCCCTCCCCAAACCCCATTTTGGAAAGCACGTCCATCATGTAGGTGTGCGATATCCTGTCAAAAGCCTTCTCCTGGTCCAGGCTGATGAGGCAGGTGTCCACCCTCCTGTCCCGTACGTAGGCGATCGTATCCCTGAGTAGCGCGAGACTATCAGAGATCTTCCTGCCGTGTACAGTACAGGTCTGATCGGGGTGAATCACCAACTCCAGAGCAGACTTGACTCGACTGGCTATGACTTTGGACAGAATCTTGTAATCAACATTAAGCAGTGAGATGGGCCGCCAATTTCTGATTTCTGCCCTCTCCCCCTTCTGCTTGTAAATGAGGGTGATGATGCCTTTTCTCATGGATTCTGACTTGCTGCCGGCCAGGAGCATACTCTCGTATACTTCCAGCAGGTCTGGGCTGACCCAATCCCACAGGGCCGAGTACAACTCGACCGGGAAGCCGTCGCTCCCGGGAGTTTTACTCGTCTCGAAAGACTCGACGGCCATTGTCAGCTCGTCCAGAGTTAGCGGCTTGTCCAGTCCCTCCCTCCTGCTGTCATCTAAGACCTCTGTGATAGATGACAGGAAGGACTGGGAGGCTCTGCTGTCTGTGGGCTTCGCGTCATGCAGCCCAGCATAAAAGGATTTGCTGATCCTGAGTATGTCGGGCTGCGAAGACGTTACCGAGCCATCTTCTTCCTTCAGGCTGCTGATAACAGAGCTCTCTCTGTGTACCTTTTGGAAGAAGTAACGCGAGCACGTCTCATCCTGCTCGATGGAGCGGACTCTGGACCGGAAGATGATCTTGGAGGCCTCCTTGGCGAAGAGCGAGGCCTGCTGGCTCTTCACCTCTTGGAGGTCCTCCTTGACCTCGACCCCCATTGACTGCAACCGGAGTAGATTTTGCATAATTTTCTGGAGTCGGGACAGTTCCCTCTGTCTCTCTCTCGCCTTCTGAACACCTTTGTGGATGAAGAACCTCTTGATCTTCTCCTTAATCGCTTCCCACCAGTGAACTGGAGACTCAAAGAGGGGTTTCACGGTTCTCCAACCATTGTAATCCCTTTTGAGTTCCTCAACGTTCTCTGGGGTCAGCAGTGTCGCATTGAGCTTCCACGTCCCTCTGCCAACCCGCTGGTCGTCCTGTAAGTGACAGTCGGCCAGTAAGAGGCAGTGGTCGGAGAAGAACGCCGGCTTGACGTCGGTGGATCCGACCGTGACAGCACGGGACACAAACAGGAAGTCAATCCTGGAACGGCAGACCCGTTCGATCTTGACCATGTGTATCTGCGCTGCGCTCCGTCTGCAGGTTTGCTGAAGACGTCGTGCAGTTTGGCATCCTTAACTGTTTCTATTAGGAATCTGGACGGGGCGTCAAGTTTGCTGTCGTCACTGCCGGATCGTCCAGCCGCATCGATGATGCAGTTGAAGTCACCGCCTAGGATGACCGGCCTGGACGTCGCCAGCAGCAGTGGGAGCTGCTGGAAGACGGTCAGCCGCTCGCTGCGTTGCACCGGGGCATACACGTTGATCAACTGGAGTGGAGCGTTGTTGTACATCATGTCTGCTACGAGGAGGCGGCCGCCCACCACCTCCTTAACTTCGGAGATGGTGAAGTTACCTCCCCGCAGCAGAATACCCAGGCCGGAGGAACGGCAGTCATTACCCCCCGAACAGATCGATGGCCCGTGGGACCACCATCGCGACCACTGCCTGTAGGTGCTGAGGTGTGGTATTCCACACTCCTGCAGAAACAGTATGTCAGCTTTGACCTTGGCAAGGTAATCCAAGGTTGAAACACATCACGTAGTCGATTTAATGCTACGCACATTAATGGAAGCAATTCTTATACCCATTTTTTACTACAAATTAGTTGTTGCTTCCCATACCATTTGTCCTCGCTATTCCCAGTCCTTCGGTATGTTCCTGCATACCCATCGTGTGCGCAAGCAGTTTCACGTTGGTTGGGCTCAGAAACCCCTCCTGATTTTTCATGCAGGGTTTGTGCCGCTCGGGTGACATCGGGGGGGTCTTGTAGGCAGAGAGCATTGGGTTGTCCTCAGCTGCTTCCATCTGTTCCTCCTCGAAAACATCACAGCTCCCGGTCTCCCGGAGCTCAGGTGCGCCAGACGTGTCTTTGCTCCCGGTGTCCCGGAGCTGAGATGCGTTGGCCACGTCGTTACGTGTGGGGAATTGGGGTTGGGGCACGCCGGGCCCATCACAGCTTCCAGTGCCCGGGGGCTGGGATGCTTTATCATCCATCTCGGAGTTCTGCCGCCTCTTTTGAAAGGGCTGTCGTTCCAGCATTTCCCCGTCCAGTGAAGAGGAGTTGTTGCAGTCTGATTCAGAAGAGAGCCTCCTCTTGCCACTGGTTTGGGTGGTGGCTTTGGGATGTTTTTTCTTTGTGGTTTTCCTCTGGACCACTTGCCACTGACCTGTTTGTCCATCTGCTGCCTCCTCCTCCATCGATTCTGTCTGTGGAGGAGGGGTTTCCGGGCGCTGGGTAGACGCCTCCCCTTCCTTCTCAGGTTGAAGTGCCTCACTGCGGAGAAGGTTGCTCGTCTCCTTTCGAACAGCGGACGCCTTCGTCGAACCTTCGCCCGGCCATTCCTTGGACATTGCCGCCTGAGCATAGCTGAGACAACGTTTGGGGCAGGTCTTGTAGAGATGGCCTGCCGCACCGCACAAGTTGCAACGCTTAGTCTGCTTACAGTCCTTGCTCTGATGGCCTTCCTCCTTGCAGTTCTTGCAAACAACCGTGCTGGAGTTGGCTGCCATGTGACCAGATTTGCCACAGGTGCGGCAAACTCTGAGCTGCCCAGCGTAGACCAAGAAGCCTCGACTTCCCCCGATAGCGAAGCTGGAGGGAGGGTGGATGATGGCTCCACTGGGATCTACCTTCAAGGTCACCTTGACCTGCCGCTTGCTGGTCCAGATCCCAAAGGGGTCCTTGACATCAGTGCTGCTGCCGGCCACCTCGACGTACCTGGCGAGAAAGGTGAGTACATCCACCACCGGAACATGGGGGTTGTAGAGGTGAATCGTCACCACCCGGTCCCGTTGAGATGGAAGCGTGAAGAGCGGCTCCGCTATGAGGATCGACAGTGGCGCCCGGTCCCCTTTCTCCTTGAACGCCTTCAGGAACTTGATGCATCCCGCCACGTTCCGGAACGTCACATCGAAGTATCCACTGCTGGGGAAATCCTGCAGGCAGAAGACGTCCGTCGCTTGAAATCCGCAGCAATCGAAGAGAATTTTCTTGATGAAGAAGGTGCGGTCGACCGGTGCATCTCCTTCCTTGTCCTTCACGACCACCCGAACGGTGTTGCGCACTCCCTGGCCCGAAGCTCGAAAATTGGTTATAGCCATTTTACTCAAAGCTTCCCCAGGATCAAAAGGCAATGATCATGGTCTCTTCTCAATCAAATAAGCACTGATAAGAACAGATACTGCACTTGACATTAGCCACAATACATTACAAAACAGTTTCAAACAGCACCATGTCAAAAATTACAAACAGTGCAAAGGAGGTCCGTTTGCTTCAATACAATCATGAGTTGCCTCACAATCCTTCCGTTTCATATTTGTCGTGCTAGATACATTTTTACATTTTACAGCAGACAAAATTTTCCCGATACAGTTAGAGGGGTTTCCCATGGATCAAGCTCCTCAGTTCAGCTTGGTGGGGGGACCTTACACAGTGGTCTTTCCCCATTGAGCCTTTGCTGTGGCTGCCCCAAGCTTTAGTGCGTCCCTCAGCACGTAGTCCTGGACCTTGGAATGAGCCAGTCTGCAACTTTCGGTCGTGGACAACTCTTTGCGCTGGAAGACCAGCATGTTTCGGGCAGACCAAAGGGCGTCTTTCACCAAACTGATAGTCCTCCAGCAGCAGTTGATGTTTGTCTTGGTGTGCGTCCCTGCGAACAGCCCGTAGAGCACAGACTCCTGTGTTACAGAGCTGCTTGGCATGAATCTCGACAAAAACCGCTGCATCTCTTTTGGCAGCAGCTGTGGAGAGAGAAGCAGAGTTAACATTTCAGGTCAATGACCCTTCTTCAGAACTGATCCCCCATCATAGTAAATAGTTCAGAATTAGATTCAGAACCTTATATGGAACAGTCTCTTTGCATCCCTTGTTGGAGGCTCAAATCTCTCTGCACCAGCCAGCTAGCCATGTGACTAAAACATTTGTGTATTGGAAGACCACTGCTGGATCCCCCATTAGTTCAACATTGTCTGTTACCATGGAAATATATTTCCAGTAAGAGATTGCAATTTTTAAACTTTTAATGTTCATATGACAAAATAATGTGTGCCGCATTCTTGGCAGGTGGGGGATTTGCCTGACAATATTAAATTTTGTTCTATTCAATACAGCTGTGATGAACTTTGACCTTTTCTGCCTTTTAGAAACAGTATTTGAAGGGTCTCGGTAACAATGTTCAGTGTTGATGAGAGTGGGGTCTGGGTGAGCAGCTGCTGAGTGTGACAGGGTCAGGACTGTAAGCAGGAAGTTCTCTGACAGTCTCTCTCTCTCTGTGATGGGTTAAGTTGATTGACAACTGGCAGCTGTTGGCATTTCGATAAATGAAGTTCCCTCCAACCATTTTTTTTGACTGACAGTGTAGTATAAGGATGTAAAGGACTAATTACTATGATGGGGGAATCAACCCCTCCCACTGTCAGAGTGATGATGTAACATGAGATGAGGTTTGGGAGAAGAGAGAGCAGCACCAAGGATGCCAGCTTAGGAGGCTTGATGAGTGTGTATATAGTAGTGTGTAAATTAGAAAAGAGTTCTTAGTTCTTTCAGCAAAACATATCGAGAAACTCATAATTTTATTATTCAGGAGTCAGAACACAGATATTAACTCTGAGTGGCAGTTCTAGTTTCATTTACCAAAAAGAAATAGAGAATAATATTGCTCACTGATTGAAATCCCCCAGTGAGGAGACAGTTAAACAGGTGATCTGTTGGGGTCTCCTTCGATCCAAGGTTTCGACAGCATTTAATCTCCCTTTTTGGTGAAATTCTCTGTTATTTGCAACTTTTTTTATCCAGCTTTGATGGGCGAGTGAAAAAGCTGAAAAAAAGTGAACAGTTCCATCCTTTCTTTTCTTCCTTCTTCCAGTTTCTCTTTTCTGTCCCAGATCAATATAATGATGAGAATCCCAAGTTAATCTGCTGTTTCTGGTGCTTTATCCATTCCAATCAAAATTCAACATTCCAATCAAATCTATCTGTTATTCCACAGTGTCTCTCCATGTGTTTTATTCTGTTGTATTCTCTCACAGTCTGTTTGATGATCAATGTTGCATCTCACTCTGTGTTCTGGTGAAGATCAGAAGCAGTGATATCTGTTTTCACTACACGCCAAGTCTTCCTGAGGCTGTGCCTCGCTGATCATGTGGAGTTAGGAACATAGCAACATAGGAGCAGGAGTCGGCCATTCAGCCCATTGAGCCTGCCCCGCCATTTAATGTAATCATGGCTGATCATCCACTTCAATATACTTTTCCCCACACTTTCCTCATATTCCCTTATGTCATTTGTATTTAGAAATCTGTCAGTCTCTGCTTTAAACATACTTAATGACTGAGCTTCCACAGCCCTCTGGCATAGAGAATTCCAAAGATTCACAATCTCTGAGTAAAGAAATTTCTCCTCACCTCTATCCAGTGTGGCTTCCCCCTTATTTTGAAATGGTGTCACATGGATCTAGACTCCCCAACCAGGGGAAACATCTTGGCTGCATCTACCCTGTCTATCCTTTAAGTATTTTGTTGGTTTCAATGAGATCACTTCTCATTCTCTGAAACTCTAGAGAATACAGCCCCAGTCTCTCTTCCTCGGATAGTTCCACTAAGCTGGGAACAAGTCTGATGAACCTTCGATGAACTCCTTCTATGGCAATAATATTCTTCCTGAGGTAAGGGAAGCAAGTGCAGTCTAACCACGGTTCTATAAAACTGAAGAAAGAATTCACTGCTCCTGTGCTCAAATCCTCTTGCGATAAAGGCTAACAAACTATTAGCCTTCTTAATTGCATGCTAGATTTCAGTGACTTATTGAAAAGGACATCCAGGTCACCCTTATATTCTATACCTCAGCTAATAAAAGGAAAGGATTCCATATACCTGCTGATCCACCTTATTGACCTGTCCTGCTACCTTCAGGGATCTGTGGACATTCACTCCAATGTCCCTCAATTACTCCACACCATTCAGTGTCCTCCCATTAATCATGTGTTCCTTTTCTTTTTTTAACCTTTTAAGTGTCCAATTTGAATTCCATTTGCCACTTTTCTGCCCACCTGACCAGTCTCGACCAGTCTATTGATATCTTCTTGCAGTATACAGTTATTCTCCTCACTATCAACCAACCGGCCAATTTTCATGTCATCTGCAAACTTCTTGATTATGTCCAAGGGTCACTGACCAGAAACATTAAATCTGTTTCTCTCTCCACAGATGCCACCAGACCTGCTGAGCATTTCCAGCATTTCTTGTTTTTATTTCAGATTTCCAGCATCCGCAGTATTTTGTTTTTATGTCAATTTTTCTCTCTCTTGGCTCTTCACCGCTGCTCGCAAATGCCTCCAGTTCAGTGAAAAAAAAGGACTGTGTGCTGTGGGACACATTAAAGCTTGGGGAAGCCACCATGGCGTCTCAATGGGAAAGGCTACAGTCTCAGGCCATAGTACAGTGAGGGGCTGGAACCCGTGTAAAACCCCTCAGGCTGTTTGCACCAGAGAATGTTTGATGTGTAATGTAAATACTGTAAATATAACCTGTGCAGGCAGGGATAGTGAGATACCTCATGTACATTATTGAATGAAACTGATCAGTATTGTACATTATGTAATATTAAATTTGAACTGCTTTGCAATGTAATTGCACAAATTTTATGAATAAAATACATTTTGTGCAAAAGAAAGCAGCTATCCTGTCAACATACACCTTGTCTCAGGGCACAACTTTCCTGCGATCTTGTCACACCCAACTTCGCTCTGTATTCGTTCCTTTTACAGAGTGGAAGCTGATATTTGTCCCGTTTTAAATTGCTGAACCGGACCTTCCTCCCGCCGCTTACAGTTAACAGATTGACAAATGAAAATCATTCCTAAAATAGCACCAGGATTTTATGATGGAAAATACAGTAAAACAGAACATAAAATGAGAGATCACAAAATTGTTGCCTGAAAATTGAAATTTTCCATCACTTCAATTCCTTCCTGCTCTGGAATTGCCGGGCTTTTTCCAATTGGAAAATTTCAGCCAATGAGAACTTCTATTTAATTTATGTGACACTCCGATTGGTTAAGAATTGGATTGAGAACAGGATGACCAATCAGAGACAGAGTCAAACTGCGGGGATTCCAGGCTCCCAGTAACTGAGCTGAAACTGTTCAGATTGACAAACCCTGGCAGCAGCTTCATACATTGGACACTTCACACATCACAAGGGCTGGTGTGAGAGAAGCTTCAGATCCTGTCATTACTCTCTGACTCATTATTCATCAGGAACCAAACAATTAGTAAATGTGAAGCAGTGAAGAGACTTTTCACTCTCACTGCAGAATGTGTCATCTGGGGAAATAAGGAAATATTATATTCGGAGATTCCAGGTACATTCCTCCCTGAACAAATCCATTCCTAACATTCCCGATCACAGCCTATCCCAGCTCCTGTTGTCACCCGACTCCATCTGAATTGGAGAAACTCAGGTGTTGGGGTTTGAGTTGTGAGGTGGAGTTTCTCCGCCAGTGTTACTGTGTCACAAACTCACCCCCTGAATTTGTGAACTGAGACTGCACCGAACACATCTCCAGTTAGAGTGAGGGCCGGACATCCTTCTGTTTTATTACAGAGAGTGGGGAAAGGGCTGGGTGGAGGGGATGTCAGGGAGTCACCAGGGATCCTCGATTTACTCCAAATCATTTCCATGTGGAATCTGCAGACGGGGCCGGGACAGGGATCATTTGATCAGGGGATCAGCTCTTTCCTGAGAGATGTGGGTGGCTCTGAGAAGAGCCTTTGTGTTCAGATGTTTACAAGTTTCCCGCGCTCTTTCACTTCTTTCCAGACCCTGCTTTCTGAGCCTTCGCTGCTTTCGGCTTGACCTTGCTCTTCCATGTCTGCACTTTCTTCAGCGCCTTTCCGCCCGCCGCATTCTTGCCTTTTTTGACCTTCTTCGCAGGAGACGTTTTCTGAAGCGTTGCTTTCTTCACCGCCTTATTTGGCATTGCCGCCGCCTTGCTGCTCGTTTTCTTGGCTGTTACTTTCTTTGTTGTCACTTTCTTGTCTGCTGGTTTCTTCACTAAAGATTTCTTGTCTGCTGGTTTCTTCACTAAAGATTTCTTGTCTGCTGGTTTCTTCACCTTCTTTCCCACTTTTTCCTGGGTTTTCCTTCTTGCTGATGTTGAAGGAGGCGGAGGCTCCCTGTCCCTTGCTCTGCACCAGGGAGCCATTGTTCACATTCCTCTTGATACTTTGCTTGATCTGGGTCTTGAGCTTCTCCTGAGCGGTGGCAGACCTGCAAGGAATCAACTACCAGCTAGCGTATAAAGCGAGACCAAGGCTCAGGGCCTTCAGTTACCTGGAGGGGAGTCGGAGAGGCAGCGGATCCTGTGAGGAACCACAATCCAGGAAGGATGAGAAGGTCATTGTCAGGGTACAGAGGAGATTAAGTTAAAGATTTACCAGTTTATAAGCAAGTGCAGAGCCAAGGAACGGTGCTGAGGCAGATCAAATAAGAGGAAGCTGTGATCAGTTGGAAGGCAAGAGTGATGAAATGACAGAAGAGATGATGGTGCAAGGCAAAAGTCAGGGAAAGAATAAGTAACATTTTGTAAGCACAGATAGCAGGAGTGGGGTTTGAACCCACACAGACACTAAGTCCAACGCCTTAACCACTCGGCCATCCTGGTACATTAACCCACCACTGAAAATGAAATTTAATGTGATCCGGGTGCCATTTGGCCTTTTACAATATAAAGTTATGAAACCTCTCCCATGCTAAATTGGACCCTTCATTATTTATTAACCTCAATCGGATCACCCCTCAGTCTAGGTTTCTCGAAAGTGTAGGGTCCCAACTCTTTTAGTCTAACTTGATAACCAAGATGTCTTATACTGGGAATTAGTCGAATGTCTCTCCCCTGTACCCTTTCCAAAGCCTCAATATCACCCATCATGTGAGGAGACCAAGACTGGATGCAATATTCCAAGTGAGTCCTGACCAATGTTTCATAAAAGGACAAATTCGGGACATCTCAGATACTGAAGGAGTCCGTGTCCAGAAGCAGCAAGACCTGGACAACATTCAGACTTGGGCTGCTAAGTGGCAAGTAACATTCACACCACATAAGTACCAGGCAATGACCATCTCCAACAAGAGAGCATGTAACCATTTCCCTTTGACGTTCAACAGCATTACCATCGCTGAATCCCCCCACCATCAACATCCTGGGGGTTCCCATTGACAGAAGCTGAACTGGACTATTCATGTAAATACACTGGCTACAAGGGTAAATCAGATAGTGGGAATTCTGTGATGAGTAACTCAGCTCAAGGCACTAGGGGAAATGCTCATTAGGAGAGCTGGAAAAATGGACTGGTCAGGTGAGCAGAAAAGTGGCAAATGGAATTCAACTTGGAGAAATATGAGGTGATGCCTTTGGTGAGGTCAAACACAGCAAAGGAATACACAATTAATGGGAGAATACTGAGAGGTGTAGAGGAAGTGAGGGACCTTGAAGTGAATGTCCACAAATCCCTGAAAGTAGCAGGATAGGTTGATAAGTTGGTTAAGAAGTCTTATGGAATCTTTTCCTTTATTAGCCGATGTATAGAATATAAGAGCAGGGAGGTTATGCTGGAACTGTATCAATCATTAGTTAGGCCACAACTTGAGTTCTGTGTGCAGTTCTGGTCACCTCATTCCAGAAAGGATGTAATTGCACGAGAGAGGTTACAGAGGAGATTTACGAGGATGTTGCCAGGACTGGAAAAATGCAGCTATGAGGAAAGATTGGATAGACTGGGGTTGTTCTCCTTGGAATAGAAGAGGCTGAGGGGAGATTTGATTGAAATGTACAAAATTGTGAGGGGTCTGGATAGAATGGATGGGAAGGGTCTATTTACCTTAGTAGGGAGGTCAGTGACTAGGGGGCATAGATTTAAAGTGATGTGTTGAACAATTAGAGGGGAGATGAGGAAAGGTTTATTCACCCAGAGGGCTGTGGGAGTCTGGAACTCACTGCCTGGAAGGCAAAAACCCTCAACTCATTTAAAAGGAGTCTGGATGTGCACCTCAAGTACCTGAACCTGCAGGGCTACGGTCCAAATGCTGGACAATGGGATTCAGCTGGGTGGCTCGTTTTTTGGCCTGCCTGTGCTGTAAACTTTCTATGTTCTATGATTCTATGCAGACACAATGGGCCGAATGGCCTCCTTCTGCACTGCAATAATTTTGTGATTTTTGACTCTCCAAAACTTGTCAACCATCTGCAAGGCACAAACCAGGATGAGTGCAGCACCAACAATACTCTAGGACCTCGACACTGTTCAGGACAAAGCAGCCACCTTGATTGTCACCCCATTCACCACCTTAAACATTCACTCCCTTCACCACTGACGTACAGTGGCAGTAGTGTGTACCATCGACCAGATGCACTGCTGCAACTCACCAAGGCTCCGCAGACAGCACCTTCCAAACCGAAGACCTCCACCACCTTGAAGGACAAGGGCTGCAGATGCATGGAAACACCACCATGTGCAAGCTCCCCTCCAAGTCACACACCATCTGATCTGCAAATATATCGCTGTTCATTCACTGATGTTGGGTCAAAATCCTGGATCTCCCTTCCTAAAAGCACTGTGGGTGTACCTACACCACATGGAGTGCAGCAATTCGAGAAGGGAGCTCACTGCCACCTTGTCAAGGACAATTAGGGATGGGTAACAAATTCTGGCCTTGCCAGTGTCACTCACATCCCATGAAAGAATATGCCTCATTTTATGCTCAATTGTCCTCTGAATGCAGCACAACCCTCTATTTGCTCCAACTGTCACTTCACAACATTGCTGCTGTACCTTTAGAGATCTGTGCACTAGAACATCCAGATCTCTGCTCAAAATTATTTTCTTTTTTCCACCTACTTTAATGTTTTCCCTGAAGTGTGTATGAATGTTGAGCATTCACCCTGTCCACATGAATAACACTGCACTTACCCAAATTAAACATCATTTACCAGTCATGAACCCAATCTCCCAACACATTAAGATCAGCCTGAAACAGTCGAGCATCGTCTACAGTCTGAACACTCGCACAGATCTTCAAATCATCTGTAAATCTACAGATGGTGCCCCCTCCACCTACATCCAGATCATTAACAAAAATAGTAAAGAGCAACAGACCCAACACCGATTCCTGTGGGACACCACTGGTAACTGGTCTCCAAACAGATCCAGATCCATCTGTAACTACTTTCTGCCTACGTCCTGCCAGTCAGTTCCCAATCCAGATCAATATATTACCACTGATACCAGGGACTTTAATCTTATAGAGAAGCCTCTTGTGTGGAACCTTTTCAAAATCTTTTGGATGAGATCAGCTAATTGAACACTGGCCGAGGATTAGGCCTCGGCCCGTCCTGCTCTGTGTGTGGGTCGCAGGACGACACAAGGTGAGATCAGCTCACTGAGCACAGGCCCTTCCTGCTCTATATGGTGCTCAGTACCTCACCAAATGAGAATAACTAACACACCACAGGCCATGGAGCCTCGGCCCATCCTTCCCTGATTGCGGTTCAGTGCCAACCAGGTCAGATCAGCTAATTCAGCATAGGCTGGAGATGGAACCTGGACCTTTCCTGCTCTGGGGACTCCGTACCATACCAGGTGCGATGAAGTAAAATACCACAGGCCGGGGATGGAGCCTGAGATTTCCCTGTTCTGTGTGGGGCTCTGTACAACAACGTGTGAGAACAATTATCATCCCTCAGGCTGAGGAAGGAGCCTGGGCCCATTCTGTTCTGTGTGTCTCCTACCACACTGAGTGGGATCAGTTAACTCAACACAGGCCATGAATACAACCAGGCCCTTTCCTGCTCCGTGTGGCTCAGTATCACACCAGGTGGCATCAGCTAACACAGCACAGGCTGGGGCTGGGGCTGGAGCCTGGGCCGGCCCTGCTCTGTATGCTCAGTAACAACCCGTAAGATGAACTTTTTTCAAAAGACTTCAGTGTATTTATCTCTGTCCAACACTCTGAGGCAGCTTTCTGTGTTTATAAAGAGTGTAATTTATTGACTGGTCTCTTGGATCAAGCAGGGTAACAGACAGAGGTCTGTGTGCAGAGGGTTTGGGAGTGAGCTCTGATTCCTAACTCTTTCTGGACTGTGAGGAATAAAGAATGAATGAGAGAGAGAGAATGTGGGAGAAGGGATGATGGAAGAATTTGTCTGTGAACCTGATTAAAAGTGGCTCAAACGCAAGATAATATGAAGGTATTAAGAGCAGAACATTAACATAATCTGAGTTCCGCGATCTGGTCGGGTCCCATTCCCCTGAAGTGAGGAATGAACGGGTGGGGAAATTCCACCTGGAGTTATATTTGTCTCCAATGAAGATGAGTTCACAGTGAGGATGGAATAGCTCAGTTGGGAGAACACTAGATTGAAGAACCAGGATACAATCCCTGGTTTCATCAGTTTTAATTTGGTGTCTCCATCAGTTTAAGTCGAGAGAATCAGAGGGGAGATTTTCCACTCTTGACCCCATGGGCTGAATTTTAAACTAATGGTGCTGCTCTCGGCAGAGACACCGGAAGCGGGTGTCATCACCACACGAGTGAAATGTGGCCGGCCGACCCCGATCACGGAGCAGCCGACCAATTAATGAAGGGGAGGCGTGGGGCCCATGTAAACAAGGACCAGAGGCAGGGAACGAGGCACTGATGGCACCGGCATCTGACACAACGGCAGGTGCTGGCACCATATTTAAAGGGCTGCCAGACCTGCATTCACTGCTGCCTGGTTTAAAGGAGTGTCTTCCTGAGAGCCCTCTGCTGTCTCAGGACCCGTTCTGCTGCCTCTGCTGCCCCAGGACCCGTTCTGCTGCCTCTGCTGTCCCAGAACCCGTTCTGCTGCCTCTGATGCCCCAGGTCCCGTTCTCCTGTCCCAGGACCCGTTCTGCTGCCCCAAGACCCGTTCTGCTGCCTCTGATGCCCCAGGACCCGTTCTGCTGTCCCAAGACCCGTTCTGCTGCCTCTGATGCCCCAGGACCCGTTCTGCTGTCCCAGGACCCGTTCTGCTGCCTCTGATGTCCCAAGACCCGTTCTGCTGCCTCTGCTGCTCCAGGACCCGTTCTGCTGTCCCAAGACCCGTTCTGCTGCCTCTGATGCCCCAGGACCCGTTCTGCTGCCTCTGATGCCCCAGGACCCATTCTGCTGCCCCTGCTGCTCCAGGACCCGTTCTGCTGCATCTGCTAACCCAGGACCCATTCTGCTGCCCCAAGACCCGTTCTGCTGCCTCTGATGCCCCAGGACCCGTTCTGCTGCCCCAGGACCCGTTCTGCTGCCTCTGCTGCTCCAGAACCCGTTCTGCTGCCCCAGGACCCGTTCTGCTACCTCTGCTGCCCCAGGACCAGTTCTGCTGCATCTGCTGCCCCAGGACCTGTTCTGCTGCATCTGCTGCCCAGGACCCGTTCTGCTGTCACTGATGCCCCAGGACCCGTTCTGCTGTCACTGATGCCCCAGGACCCGTTCGACTGTCACTGATGCCCCAGGACCCGTTCTGCTGTCTCTGCTGCCTGATAGGTAAGGAGCTGAATGCGAGCCTGCAGTGACCATGGTCCAATGGTTTGGCGATGCCTTCCTGCAGGTTCGCCTCCAGGTGACAACAGATAGGTGGAAGATCCTCTTCCCCAGGGATGGGAGGTGGAGACCTGTCCGCCTGACCAAGCAAAGCTGCTTTGAGATAGTAGGTGAAGTCAGCAGCCGTGGGGTCACCCCCAAGACATGGATCCAGTGCACGAAGTGGGTCAATGACCGGATCCGGGCTGCTCAGGCGCAAACTCAAAACACTTTGGACCCTTTGGACATTGCGCATGGCAGAGTGAGAGGGAGTGTTTGGTGGAAATGGAGTGACCACCCAGTCATGTGTATTGGGGAAGGGCAGCAGGACATGCTGCCTGAGGCTTGGCTGCATCTCGGTGGGAGGTGCACGTCAGTCATTGTATAAACTCACACAGTCCCTCGAGAGGGGCCACATGCAGGAGGAATATGTGTGTCCACATCATGGACTGCTGGACTATCACCATCAGAGATATTGGGTTTGTCCCCGCTGGGAGACTAACTTTGTTGATCATAGTGGCTGCAGGAGAAGACAGCCCACAATCGGAAAGAGCGTGTCAAGACTGGCAGTGGATGCCTTATCTCCATGTCCTCATCCCGATGGAGGAGGAGGCCATGGAACAGGCCGGGCAGCAAAGCAGCTGCTCCATAGCTGATGGAGAGACAGGGACACCTACCTAAGAGAGTGAGTGAACATCTCATGGGCACAAGGGAGCATCCGCTGCAAAGGAGCCACACTGTTCATCTGTTCACCACTGCATCAATGGAGCTGCACTTTAGGGGTGGTTGGAATGTCACGATATGAAGACGCTAACCCTTCAATGTCCCTGTTTGCACATGCAGGCTAGGATGAACGACAAGAGCGAAGAGCTGGAGAGACTGGGGGACAGCCAGACACCTCTGAGGAGGAGGAGGGAGCCTCAGAGGGTGCACCGTCACATCATTCCCCTGCATTCTCCACCAGCACAGAAACCCTCACTCGGTGGGTATCCACTCGCTGTTAGATTTGGGCACACAAGCTGGTGAGCACGTCACAGACAGGCCCGGGCAGCTGACGGAGGCAGTGACAGCCGAGGCCACTGGCAGTTGGAAGTCTGTGGGAGGCCAGGCCCATGCTGAGTCCCAGGTTGATGACGTGCCTCTGGTGTCACCAGCAACATGGGAAATGCTGCAGCTGCAGCAAGAGGTCAGGCAACATCTGGCAGAGTTGCCGGAGGTTATGTGTACCCAAGCTCGTATGATGGAGGAGTCCATCCAGGCCTTGCATGCTGTACTGTCTCCGATGGGGGTGTGTCTGGCTTCCTTCCTTGAGAGATTGGTGACTCTGATGGAGAGCCAGATCCAGCCGACCAATCAATGGCCGCCGGAGATGTGCGCAGACTTGCACTCCGTCGCTTTGTCCATGAGATCCATCCAGCGGTGACAAGGTGAGAGGGGGGACGAGGCACCTGAACTCTTCACCAGGTCCACGTCCCTCTCAGGTCAGCAGGGAGGTACAAGTGTGTCTTATAAGGGGGAGGAGCAGCTGGCTGCTACATCTGGGGTCTCCTCTCAGGGTGCTCCTGGTGTGGACAGTAGCTCCAAAGCCCCTCTGCCAGTGACACAAGTGATGCCAGTGCCTGCCTCCATCACCCTCGATGACAGAGGGGGTCACTGTACCTGTGCAGGTGGTCCTCAGTGTGCCGGGGCCCTCCAGGCCTCAGGCAGCAAGAAGACGGCCACCAATGTCATCCCAAGCCATGGGGCAGCAAGGTCAGCAGCCTGTCTCCATCTCAGCTGACAGAGCAGGGGGAGCACCATGTCGGAGCATGCGGAAAAGATTTCAGAAGAGCACCTAGATTCACTTTGGGTTCACGGTGAATGTGCATTCCAGATGGATAGGGTTGCGTTTGGTGTCACACGGAAGAAAGAAATGATGTTCTCTCACTATGTCTCCTTCTTATTGTTGATGCCCTTTGGGACTTCATTTAAACCCTTCCTCCCAAGGGGCTGGAAGTGAGGGACCAAGCCCTGAGTTCACAAAGCTTCGGCCTAGTCACTGTGCGATGTGTACCTGGACGCTGCAGTGCAGAAGGAAGGAGGCGACAACAGGGCTGCTTAAAGCTGAGACTTTTTTGCTGTGGTTCCAGAAGGTGGTAAGGCGCAAAGGAAACTTGAATGTATAAGGGTGTCTCATGTCTCCCTTGTGTGTATCTCATGGCCCCTTTCTTGCTGTTCCCGAGGTTCTTCATCTGGCACTGCTTGGACAGCATCCTCCTCCACATCCTCATCATCAGAGGAGACATCACACTCCACGATATCCTCACGAGTCAACACCTCACCCCTCTGTCATGCCAGATTGTGCTGTGCACAGCAAACCACCAAGATATGCGAGACCCTCGCCGGGACATACTGAAGGGCTCCACTGGATCGATCTAGGCACCTGAATCTCATCTTCAGGAGACCAAAGGCCTCCTTGATGGTCGCTCGGGTTGACCCGCAGCAGGTGTTGTACCTCTCCTCTGCATCCTTGTGTGGGTTCCTCACAGACGTCAGTAGTCATGTCCTCAGTGGGTAGCCCTTGTCTCCAAGGATCCATCTCTGAAAGCGGATGGGGCCGCGGAAAGGTTCTGGCACCTGGGAGTGCCTTGGTATGCAGGCATTGTGACTACTTCCCGGGATTTGTGCACACACCTGTAGGATCCATTTGTGAAGGTCACAGACCAGTTACACACTGAGCAAGTGGAAGCCCTTCCTGTTGAAGGCTGCTGGCTGGTCTGCAGGAGCCTTGATGGTCACTTGGGTGCAGTCAATGACACCCTACACCTGGGGAGATCCAGTGATGGCCATGAATACTGTAGTCCTCTCAGCTTGACTGTTTGGATCGATGTGCACATAGTCACCGGCCCTCCTGAACAGGACATTGATGACCTCCTTGATGCACTGATTCACTACAGACTGTGAGATTCCACACATATCTCCAGTGGATCCCCACAATGATCTGCTGGTGTAGAAGTTCAGTGGCACGGTGACTTTCAGTGACACTGGCATCAGGTGCCCACCAAGTCCCATGGGGCACAGCTGCATCATGGCAGAGAGATCAGTGACGACATCCGTGGAGAGGTGCCGTCTGTGGAGACACTGTCACTCGGACATCTGCAGGTAGTTGAACCTCGGCTGACGTGTTCCTCTGCCTCCTTCACCAGTCTCCTGTTCGAGGCTGGCCCTCCTGTGGGCCCCCAAGCTGTTGTGGTGTCCCTGCTGGTGCCTGGGCCTCCCTCTCTACTCCTCCTCCTCTTCAATGGGAGCCTCGAATCCAGGGTGAATGAGGCCCATGAGAGGTTGCCCGTCCCTGAGTGCAAGGCCTTCACAGTAAACAACACCCAGTCACAGTTACCTCACTTGTCACCCTCAATGAGGTGGCACTGCCCCAATGGCACCCTGGTGTTGCTCGCCCTGCAGAGCTGGCACATGAGCCCCCACTCCTGACAGTGTTTCCCGATACCCTTTCCCCCTCCACCCTTGCTGCCAAGTTACGCTGCCTCACCCGATAGCTTCCCAGTGAAGACAACACTCAGCTCCCACCTCCCAGTCACCTCCTTTAACCAGGCGAGGCTCTGAAGCCCCGTTGTTCCCGTGTGCTATTAGTTCAATTGGACCCAGTGAATAAAATTGCTGACAATTGGACTCATAAATACTTTAAATGCCTTCTTGCCGACTGGATGTGCGAAGTCTGCCCTCCACGTCAGCCGCCGACAGAAATATCCGGTCCAACGTCTTCCATCCCTATTTTATACACCCCCCACCCCCTCCCCAGCCTCCATTCCCGTCTCCAACGGTCCCTTAAAATTCTGGCCCATGTCTCGAAGACTAATGGGAGTGAAACTACATCTGCTCCTTAGCCTGAACAGGGAGAGCTGCTCTCTCTGTGTTTAAAGTGAATGAATCTGATCTTTACCTTGTCTTACTGGGACGTTCACTGTCTGGAAATGTCTGTTTGAAAATGTTTTCCTGGTATATTAATGCAGCAGAGGAGCAGATGTGAGGTGCTGTTCAACAGAGAGGTTTGGAAGTGGGTGAAGGGGTGGAGTGACGGTGTGAGTGAGAGGCGCAGTGAGCGCCATTCTCAATAAAGTGTCAGGAATAAAGGTCAGAGGAACAGACCAGGCAGGAAACACAGAAAGAGCGAGGAGAAGCTGGTGTGAAAAACAGAGATTAAACAACAGGCTTGTTCAGTTGGAACAAAAACAAGAAATGCTGGAATCACTCAGCAGGTCCGGCAGCATCTGCGGAAAGAGAAGCAGAGTCAACGCTTCGGGTCAGTGACCCTTCCTCGGCTGGTTCCGAGGAAGGGTCACTGACCCGAAGCGTTGACTCTGCTTCTCTTTCCGCAGATGCTGCCGGACCTGCTGAGTGATTCCAGCTTTTCTTGTTTTTGTTTCAGATTTCCAGCATCCGCAGTATTTTGCTTTGATTTTATGGCTTGTTCAGTTGGTTTGGGTCTGGTGGTTAGAATACCCAGAATCTGGGTTCACTTCCCTTCCAACTCAGCGAATTGTATCAACATTATGTTCATAAAACCATAGAATGATACCCAAAGAAGGAGACCATTTGGTCCATTGTGTCAGTGCTGTCTCTTTGCTTGTGCTATCCAATTAGTCCTGGTGTTCAGCTTTTTCCTGTAATCTGTACATTTTTCCTTCCAGTATTTATCCCTATTGCTTTTCAAAGTTACTACTGAATCTGCTTTCAAGTCCCGATCAGACAGTGCATTCCAGATCACAACACATCACTGGATAAAAAATCATTCCTCATTTCGCCTCTGGTCTTTTCTCAATCACCTGATAAATACATCCTCTGGTTACTGACCCTTTTGCCACTGGAAACAATTTCTCCTTATTCAACTTATTGAAAACCCTCTTGATGATGTCACATACTAGACTGCCAGTAAAACTGAAGCCCATGGAATAAAAGGGACAATGACAGCATGCATATGAAGTTTGCAGACTGATAGGAACATAGGAGCAGGAGTAGGCCATTCAGCCCGTTGAGCCCACCCTGCCATTCAATATGATGACGACTGATCGTCCACTTCAATGCCTTTTTCCCACATTATCTCCATATCCCCTATGTCATTTGTATTTAGAAATCTGTCAATCTCTGCTTTAAACATACTCAATGACTGAGCTTCCACAGCCCACTGAGGTAGAGAATTCCAAAGATTCACAACCCACTGAGTAAAGAAATTTCTCCTCATCGCTGTCCTAAGTGGCTTTCCCCTTACGTTGAAATTGTGTGCCCTGGTTCTAGACTCCTCAACCGGGGGAAACATCTTAGCTTCATCTACCTGTCTATCCCCTTAAATATTTTGTAAGTTTCAATGAGATCACCTCTCATTATTCAAAACTCTAGAGAATACAGGCCCAGTTTCCCCAATCTCTCTTCATTTGACAGTCCCGCCATCCCGTGAACAAGTCTGGTGAACCTTCGTTGCACTCCCTCTATGGCAATGATATCCCTCCTAAGGTAAGGGGAACAAAACTTCACACAGTATTCCAAAGTGCAGTCCAACCAAGGTTATATACAATTGAAGCAAGACTTCACTACTCCTGTACTCAAATCCTCTTGTGATAGAGGCTAAAATATCATTAGCCTTCCTAATTGCTTGCTGCACCTGCATGTTAGCTTTCAGTCACTTATAGACAAGGACACCCAGGCCCCTTTGTACATTCACACTCTTACCATTTAACAAATAATCTGCACATCTGTTTCTCCTACCAAAGTGGATAACCTCACGTTTTTACACATTATATTTCATGTGCCACTTTCATGTCCACTCACTAAGTCTGTCCAAATTCCCTTGAAGCCGCTTTGCATCTTCCTCACAACTCACATTCCCACCTAGTTTTGTGTCATCTGCAAACTTGGAAATACTACATTTGGTCCCCACATCCAAATCATGTGAACAGCTGGGTCACAGTGTGGTGGTGAACAGTTGTATTTCTGTCTGGAGGAAGGTTTACAGTGGGTTCCCCATAACTTCAGTTGTGTGCAGAGACTGGAAAAGCTGGGGTTGTGCTCCTTGGAGCAGAGCAAGTTCAGAACAACATTGACAGAGTTAGAATCAAGGAATCAAATGGTTACAGTACAGAAGGAGACCATTCAGTCCATCATGTCCATGACAGCTCTTTGCAAGAGCAGATCAGCTAATTCCACTCCTCTGCCCTTTCATTGTAGCCCTGCAAATTTTCTCTATTCAGGTGTTTATCCAATTCCCTTTTGAAAGCCACGATTGAATCTGCCTCCAGCACACTCTCAGGCAGTATATTCCAGATCCGAACCACTCACTCTGTCCCACACCCCTGGTACCATTGCAGAAAATCTTTTCTGTTCATTTCATCCCTCATAAATAATTGAAATGAAATGTTTATTAGGAAATGCACAACATAAAAAGGAGAGAGAAATAAATGCTGAGCAAAATAGAAGTCAATGTTTGGAAGGTAAAAAGAGCAAAAGATGTAACTTTTATTCTGGATGAGTGAGAGGAATATATCACACTTTGGGGCTTTTGTAAGAGGATTTACTGATAAACCTGGGATTTGAGAGGAAGCTGGTTCATGGTTTACAGAACAAATTCAGCCCCTGGGGTGGAGCCAACAGCTGCACCGTCCAATAACAGACAGGACGGGGACACTGTCTCAGGCCTGGTGAGCTCAGTCGATGAAAGCATGAAACTCTGAACCTCAAGTTTTTAGAGTTTGAGCCCACGGTGGGTGTTTTCTATTTCCTTTTTAGGCTGATTTTACAGGCGTTATCCAGCTCTGAATTCCTCGGCAGAGAGTTCAAGTAGTGTTTGAAATGAGATTCAACAACAGTATGAGAAAGTCTCTCCTTGATTCAGGACTCTTACCTCTCTGCAGCATCTCACTGCTGAAGATTGAACTTTTTCTCATTTCATTCTCAGCTCAGGGTCAGTGTGGACCAATGGGACTTCTGGCTGTCTCCCACTTCACAATCCATCAGTGCTGAGAAAGCAATGGGGAATATTACTCACATGTTACAATGTTTTATAAATACTTGAATGTATTTCACACTGTGTCGAACAGTGTGAATCTCCCCTGGTATATCAGCTGACCAACACTTCAACAGAACATTCACATAATGTGAGCTCTGAGATCTGTTCAGATCCCATTCCCAAGACCTGGAAAGTGGGATTGGGCTGGATCGCTCTTTTTCAGCTGGCACAGACACGATTGCTAAATGGTCTCATTCTGAGCCATAAATTTTCTCCATTTTCGATGTTCTATGAAGTGAGGTGTGATTGGGAGGGGCAATTCCACCAGGGTTATATTTTCTACCAAAACAATGACACAAGGGATACTTCACATTTTTATTCATTCATTCATGCGATGTGGGCATCGCTGGCTAGGCCAGCATTTATTGCCCATCCCTAATTGCCCATGAGAAGGTGATGGTGAACTGCCTTCTTGAACCGCTGCAGTCCATGTGGGGTAGGGACACCCACAGTGCTGTGAGGAAGGGAGTTCCAGGATTTTGACCCAGCGACAGTGAAGGAACGGCGATATAGTTCCAAGTCAGGATGGTGTGTGGCTTGGAGGGGAACTTGCAGGTGGTGGTATCCCCTGCATTTGCTGCCCTTGCCCTTCTCGGTGGTAAAGGTCGCTGGGTTTGGAAGGTGCTGTCTAAGGAGTCTTGGTGCATTGCTGCAGTGCATCTTGTAGACGGTACACACTGCTGCCACTGTGTGCCGATGGTGGAGGGAGTGAATGTTTGTAGATGGGGTGCCAATCAAGTGGGCTGCTTTGTCCTGGACGGTGTTGAGATTCTTGAGTTGGAATTGCACCCATCCAGGCAAGTGGAGAGTATTCCTTCACACTCTTGACTTGTGAATTGCAGATGGTGGACAGGCTTTGGGGAGTCAGGAGTCATGGATGAGTGAGAGGAATATATCACACTTTGGGGCTTTTGTAAGAGGATTTATTGATAAACCTGGGATTTGAGAGGAAGCTGCTTCATGGTTTACAGAACAAATTCAGCCCCTGGGGTGGAGCCAACAGCTGCACTGTAATTACTCGCCTCAGGATTCCAAGCCTCTGACCTGCTCTTGTAGTCACGTTATTTGTATGGCTACCCATGGTAACCCCCATGATGTTGATGGTGGGGGATTCAGTGATTGTAATGCTATTGAATGTCAAGGGGAGATGGTTAGATTCTCTCTTGTTGGAGATATTCATTGCCTGGCACTTGTGTGGTGCGAATGTTACTTGCCACTTATCATCCCAAGTCTGTGTGACTGAAATAGCTCAGTTGGGAGTGTGTTAGACCGAAGATCCCTGGTTCAATCTGGGGTTTTGGCAGTTTTCCTTTATTCTGCATCGCCCTTTGATTTTGACTCTTGAGCTGCACAATTTACACTGAAATTATTTACCCAACTCTGAAGGTTGGATTGGAATAGAGAGATATCAAGGATGGGAAATATTTACATTGTCAGCTTTAGCTTATTCTCTATCTCCTTGTGTCCTTTTCCCCAGTTTTTGAATCTTTCGGGGCCGGGAGAACATTTGATTTGCTGCATATGTCCCAAACTGAAGCCTTTTCCACATCTCTGGGCGGTTAGACTTGCTCTGTCTGTTTTTGCTGCTTGTGACCATTAACGAGAACAGGCCACGAGTTCAATGTTTATCAGCAAACGGAAGATAATTGGAAAGAATTCTGTGTTACTCCAGACCAGTGACAAAGATACAATGGATGTTATTCAAAATAAATTCCCTTTGACATTTTATGTAAACTTGTTTGCATCTAAAAGTTGGATTTTAAGTGTTACAAAAATGTGTCAAATTATTGACTGATCATGTGACAGCACACATGGGGATCAAATCCACAGCCTTGTTGTTATCAACACTGCGTCCTAACCAACTGAACTAAGCGGCCTATGGACAGAGCCAGGTATGGGTTTGAGCCGCATGCTGTGCGGTTTGTGTTTTATTTCTCACACTGGGTGACAGAGCGATTGTACAAACAATGGACACATCATATCCCTGAAACATTGTTCTGATATAAAACAGTGTGAAATAAGAACTGAGCATGGAAATGGAACGGAACCAGGAATCAGGACTTTAATCCATTGAAGTTGATCTTGAAATTCAACCATTCACTAAACATTCCAATCGATCGAACTCTCTTCTGATATCAAATCCAGGAACTTGAGCTGCTGTAAAACATAACTGAGCCTGATGTGATTCGAACACACAACCTTCTGATCTGGAGTCAGACGCGCTACCGTTGCGGACAAGCTCACAGCTAAAGCAAAGGCTTCCATCCCTGGCAGATTTACTTCTTGTTTAGATTCAGTGATTGAAATTAATTCAATCCTCATCTGACCTCCGCTCTGCAAAGGCCTGCCACCCGACCTGAACCCGACGGGACCCGTGTCGGGTTCGGGTCGTGTCGGGTCGCTCTTCCGGGTCTGGCTTTCGGGCTCGGATCAGGTCGGGCCAGGTTCGGGTCGGGCTGGGTCCAGGTCGGGCTGAGTCCGTGTCGGACACACACAGTAAGTATTACATTTAACTCTGCTGGGAAGTTGAGTTTAATAAGTGTCAAAAGTTGAAAAGCCAACCTTAGCTGGGAGTCCGGCTCATCAAGGAGGGAAACTCTGAGTCTGCTCAGTGAGCAAGTGAGCATCTCTATGACGTCATTGCGCTCTTGCTGCAGTTTCCTGTAGATTCGGAATCGGGAGGTAGATAAAGTGAACATTCCGGTGGTCGGGTAAGGTTCGGGTTAGTTTGGGCGTGGGAATAAATGGAGATACTCGGACCGGGTCGGGCTCGGGTCCAATGTGGTTCTGTCGGGTTCGGGTCGGGTATTTTTTCCTGACCTGAGCAGGCCTTTACCGCTTTGTCAGTTCAGTGCCTTATTTAAACTGTTACTTGGAGTTCTGTTTTACAGGGTCTCGGCTGTTTAAGTATTTCCCAGACCCACTACTCTGATTAATCAGACATTTTGCTGCTAACTGCTGCTGCTACAATTGGAATGTAAAAAAGAATTTCCAGTGACCTGCAACCAATGGACAAATACATTTCAGAAAGTTAAAGCTCATTCGCCAATCCACAAATGTGTCTTTCTGCTTATATTTATAAACAACTCCTTCTCTCCACTATGAGAACTATACAATCACTCCAGTTATTTGAAAGTTAGTATAAGATGTTCCAGTTCATCAATTTTAAAACTGCAGCAGGTATTTTCCAGAAAACTTCTCTGTTGGAACCTCAGTCCCATTTAGATTGAAAGTGGACAATTAATGTATTCACTTGTTCATTGTGGACAGGTGTCTGACTTAGAATAACTCTCATTAACTTTCAATGAGGTGGCAGTATTTCTGTGCTCCCATTTTACACAGTCTGTCCTGTTCATGCACCATGTTTTTATTCTCCTCTCCCATTCTCCACAGGATACAGATTACAAGCATCATCACTCTAGCTGTTGAAAAGCATTGGAAGAATCTGGTCACACAGGTATTGAAACATTCATTTTCTGCCATTTTACAAGTTGGTTGCTTTAAACACAGTACAATGTGCAATCATCTTGAAAAGAGATTCTCTTCAATATCCAATACAAATTGAATTACAAACCTGACAGACAAACACAGGAGAACAAATGACTAGTGAACACAAACCTCATGGTGCTCATTTTCAGATTTATTGCAGTCATCCGACAAAACAAGTGAAAGAATATTCCAGTGAAATGATTTGGAAAGTAGGTGTGACTTTTGTTGGTGCCTTTCTTTGCTCTGTTGGTGAAACTTTCTTGCACCTGACTCCTGTTCATGTCTCTGTTTCCTCTATTGAATGAGGAAGGAGGTATTTGATCAGAAATCAACTGGATTGTGTACCTTTGAGAGGGGATTTCTGCACCATCAGGGCTGGAAACAGGAGTGAGTGTAAGACAATGTGTGGAGTTTGATTTTGTACAGAGGGAGAGCAAATCTAACAGGACTGTGAGATATTGGCCTGGATTTTACAGCCCCAATAGCGGTGAACTCTGAGACTTTCACTGCTATTGAGGGTCTGAACAGCACTGCAACTGCCGGTACATGCACACACTAACACCAGCATCTGGAAGTGGTGGTGGTGAGAAATGTGCTCAGAAGGAGCCTCTGATCATAATCGCACCAGCCCACTCTTTAAAGTGACAGGGACCTGTAGTTCAGCAATTTGGGCTCATTGCCCACAATGTACCCTGATTTTTACCTGGGTTAGATTAAAGCCGGTACCAACAGGCTCAGGGCTGCTCGGGAAGGACTTTTCTGTTGACACAACAGCTCCAATATTCCAGGAAGACACCGGCAGCAGCAGGGGTCAACTCTCAGAAAGGAGCTCAGACATGTTAAATGTTGTATTTTATTTCATAATTGTATGTAAGTTTTTAGCATGGCCTGATCAGAGTTCTTAAATTTACATCTGACTTTTTATTAACAAGATTGAAGTGTTTTTAAAAGATCTCGAAATGTATATGACTTTTTATCAAGATTTACTTGGCTTCTTTGTAAAGACTCGAGGAAGATTGAAGTGACTTTTAAAAACTACATCTTATCCTTTAAAATCCTGCTTCCATGCAGATGACATTGGAAGATGACTTCAGAATAACTTAGACAATCTTTCTAACAGGTACTGCAACAGCTTAAGTCCTACTTTCTGCAAAAGCTGGTGAATTACCTTCCGGGAGCGGAGAGGAGCGGAGCGGAGCAGACCGATATGGAGCGATATGAGGAGAACGCCGAGAGCGGAGCCTATAAATCCAATCCGAGGATCGAGGCCCAGTCTCTTCCCTTCCAGGAGTGGAGTGGAGCTCTTCCAGTGTGCTGGAGTTTTGAAAGAAAAGAAGCCAACTGTGATGTCAGAGGAGAACTGCAAGGTGATTGGTTGGTGAGTCACTGCTGTTAGTGTATTTAAATATCTTAAAGAAAAGGGCAAAGTTTTTTAGTTGAAAAAAAAACCTCTACTGATAAGGTGAGTACTACTAAAGTGTTTTTTTTATTCAGTGTAGCTTATGAAGGACTTTAGATTGTCGTGGGTAGAACAAGGCCCCGAGTGTCATTAGTATTTTTTAATTAAGGGAGTAACTAATTAATCTAATGGTAAGTCATGGCAGGAGAGCTCAGCCCCGTGATATGCTCCTCCTGCGCTATGTGGGGATTCAGGAACCCTCCCAGTCTCCATGACGACCATGTGTGCAGGAAGTGTATCCAGCTGCAGCTACTGGCTACTCGCATTATGGAGCAGGAACTGCGGGTGGTTTCACTGTGGAGCGTCCGCGAAGCTGAGGGCGTCATTGATAGCATGTTTAGTGAGGTGGTCGCACCGCAGGTAATGGATGCACAGGCGGAAAAGGGATGGGTGACCACCAGATGGAATAGTAGGAGCAGGCAGGTAGTGCAGGAGTCCCCTGTGGCCATCCCCCTCTCAAACAGATACACCGCTTTGGTTACTGTTGGGGGGAAGACCTCCCAGGGGAAAAGAGCAACAGCGCGGTCCGTGGCACCACGGAGGGCTCTGCTGCACAGCAGGGGAGGAAAAGGGGTGGAAGAGCTATTGTGATAGGGGATTCTATCATAAGGGGTGCTGATAGGCGTTTCTGTGGCCGCAAACGAGACTCCAGGATGGTATGTTGCCTCCCTAATACAAGGGTCAAGGATGTTTCCGAGCAGCTGCCGGAAATTCTGAAAGGGGAGGGTGTGCAGCCAGAGATCGTGGTCCATATTGGTACGAACGACATAGGCAGGAAGAGAGATGAGGTTCTGCAAAGTGAATATAGGGAGTTAGGCAGAAGGTTAAAGAGCAGGACCTCGAGGGTTGTAATCTCAGGATTACTTCCTGTGACACGTGCTAGTGCGGGTAGGAATAGGAGGATTAGGCAAATGAATGCGTTGCTGAAGACTGGCGAAGGCGGGAGGGCTTCAGGTACTTGGATCATTGGGATCTCTTCTGGTGCAGAGGTGACCTGTACAAGAGGGACGGGTTGCATCTGAACTGGAAGGGGACCAATATCCTTGTCGGGAGATTTTATAGTAATACACGGGAGGGTTTAAACTAGTCTTGCAGCGGGGGTGGAACCCAAAGTAGTAGTCTCTCCGATGAGATAGTTGAGGCAAATGGAGAGGTTAAAGCAAGCAAGTCCAGTAGGCAGGCCAGGCAGGGGCAGGACAGGGAACGTGGAAGGTCTGGTAGGCTAAACTGCATTTACTTTAATGCAAGTATCCTTACAGGTAAGGCAGATTAACTCAGAGCATGGATCAGTACATGGGATTGTGATATTGTAGCTATTACGGAAACGTGGTTGAGGGATGGGCAGGACTGGCCACTCAATGTTCCGGGGTACCGATCCTTCCGGCGTGACAGAGGTGGAGGTAAGAGAGGAGGGGGAGTTGCACTATTGATTAGGGAGGACATCAGTACTTAGAGAGGATATCCCGGGGTGAATGTCCAGTGAGGCCATACTGGTAGAACTTAGAAATAATAAAAGGGTGATCCCTTTGATGGGATTATACTATAGGCCCCCCAATAGTCAGAGGGAAGTGGAGGAGCATATATGTAGGGAAATCACAGATAGGTATAGGAATTATAGGGTTGTAATAGTAGGTGATTTTAACTTCCCTAAGATTGACTGGGACTGCCTTAGTGCAAAGGGATCAGATGGGGAAGAATTTGTTAAGTGAATCCAGGATAGTTTTCTGAAGCAGTACGTGGATGGCCCGACTAGAGAAGGGGCTACACTCGACCTCCTCTTAGGAAATTAGGATGGGCAGGTGGTTGATGTGTCATTGGGGGAGCACTTTGGGACCAGTGACCATAACTCTATTAGCTTCAAGATAGTTATGAAAAAGAATAGGACTGGTCCTCAGGTTGAAGTCCTAAATTGGGGGAAGGCTAATTTCCATGGCATCAGACAGGAACTCTCAAAAGTTGAATGGGAGAGGCTGTTTACAGGTAAAGGGACGTCTGGCAAGTGGGAGGCTTTTAAAAGTGAGATAGGAAGAGTTCAGGGCCAGCATGTTCCTGTTAGATGGAAGGGCAAGGCTGGCAAGTTTAGGGAACCTTGGTTGACGAGGGATATTGAGGGCCTGGTCAGGACAAAGAAGGAGGCATACGTCAAGTATAGGCAGCTGGGATCGAGCGAGTCCCTCGAGACCTATAGGGGATGTAGGAGAACACTTAAGAAGGAAATTAGGAGGGCGAAATGGGGCCATGAGATTTCCCTGGCAGATAAGATAAAGGAGAATCCTAAAAGATTCTATAAGTATATTAAGAGTAAAAGGGTAGCAAGGGAGAGAGTAGGTCCCCTTAAGGATCAGTGTGGCAATCTATGTGTGAAGCCACGCGAAATGGGCGAGGTCTTAAATGAATATTTCTCGTCTGTATTTACCGTGGAGAAGGTCATGGAAGCTAGTGAGTTCAAGGGAGGAAACAGCGATATCCTGCAGCATATCAACATTGCAAAGGAGGAGGTGTTGGAGGTTTTGAAGTGCATTAAGGTGGATAAATCCCCAGGGCCTGATCAGATGTATCCTAGGATGCTATGGGAAGCAAGGGAGGAGATTGCTGGGGCGCTGGCAGAGATTTTTGTATCATCGTTAGCCACGGGTGGGGTACCGGAAGACTGGAGGATAGCTAATTTGTTAATTAATAAATTAAATAACAAATCATGTCGCCTCTTTCTCTTCTAAACTCTGGCGGAGACAAGCCTAGCTTGTCCAATCTTTCCTCGTAAGACAGCCCACCCATTCCATGTATTAGTCTAGTAAACTTTCTCTGTGCTACCTCCAATGCATTTACATCCTTCCGCAAATAAGCAGACCAGTACAGTACTCAGTACTGCAGAAGAGGTCTCACCAATGTCCTGTAATGCTGAAGCATAACCTCCCTACTATTGTATTCAATTCCCATGGTGATAAATGATAACATTCTATTAGCTTTCCTAATTAAGTGCTGGACCTGCATACTAACCTTTTGCAATTCATGCCCTCGGACACCCAGATTCCTCTGCATCTCAGAGCTCTGCAATCTCTCACCATTTAGAAAAGATGCTTTTTGTTCTTCCTGCCATCGTGGACAATTTCCGACTTTCCCACATTATACTCCATTTGCCAGGTCTTTGCCCAATCACTTAACCTATCTATATCCCTTTGTAGCCCCCTTCTGCCCTCTTCACAACCTACTTTCCTACCTATCTTTGTGATCAGCAAATTTAGCAACAATACCTTCGGTCCCTTCATCTAAGTCATTTATATAAATTGTAAAACGTTGAGGCCCCAGCCCAGATCCCTGCGGCACACCACTCGTTACTTCTTGCCAACCAGAAAATGACCCATTTATGCTGACTCTCTGTTTCCTGTCAGCTAGCCAATCTTCTATCCATGCCAATATGTTACCCCCGACACCATGAGCTTTTATTTTCTGCAATAACCTTTGATATGTCACCTTATCCTTCTGGAAATCGAAATACAATACATCCACTGGTTCCCCTTTATCCACAGCACATGTAACTCCCTCAAAGAACTCCAATAAATTGGTTAAACATGATTTCCCTTTCAAAAGACCATGTTGACTCTGCCTGATTACCTTAATTTTTTCTAAATGCCCTGCTATAACATCCTCTGTAATAGCTCCAAACATTTTCCCTAAGACAAATGTTAAGCGAAATGGCCAGTCGTTTCCTGCTTTCTGTCTCCCTCCCTTTTTGAATAAATGAGTTACATTCACTCCTTTCCAATCTAACGGAACCTTCCCGAATCTAGGGAATTTTGGAATATTAAAACCAGCGCATCAACAATGTCACTAGCCAATTCTGGACCTGGCGACTTGTCAACCCGCAGCTCCAACAATTTGTTTAGTACCACTTCCCTGGTGATTGTAATTTTCTTGAGTTCCTCCATCCCTTCAATTTCCTGATATACGGCTAATACTGGGATGTTATTTGTATCCTCAATAGTGAAGACCGATGCAAAGTATCTGTTCAATTCATCTGCCATCTCTTAATTATCCATTATTAATTCCCCAGACACACTTTCTATAGGACCAACAGTCGCTTTGTTAACTCTTTTCTTTTTAAAATATCTATCGAAACTCTTACTAGTTGTCTTGAAATTTCTTGCGAGCTTTCTCTCATACTCTAATTTTACCTTCCTTATCAATCTTTTAGTCATTCTTTGCTGTTTTTTTAATATTCTGTCCAATCTTCTGACCTGCCTCCCACCTTTGCACAATTATAGGCTTTTTCTTTAAGTTTGATAGTATCTTTAACTGTTTTCGTGAACCATGGATGGTGAGTCCCACCTTTGGAACTTTTCTTTCTCGTTGAAATGCATCTGTTCTGTGTATTCTGAAATATCCCCGTAAATGTCTGCCACTGCATCTCTATTGACTTATCCCTTAACCTAATTTGCCAGTTCACTTTAGCTAGCTCTGCTTTCATGACCTTATAATTGCCCTTATTTAAATTTAAAATACTAGTCTGGGACCCACTCTCCTCTCCCTCAAACTGAATGTAAAATTCAATCATATTATAATCGCTACTACTTAGGGGCACCTGAACTATGAGGTCATTAATTAATCCTATCTCGTTGCACAATGCCAGGTCTAGTATAGCCTGCTCTCTGGTTGGCTCCAGAATGTATTGTTCCAAGAAATTATCCCCAAAACATTCTATGTACTCCTCATCTAGGCTACCTCTGCCCATCTGAATTTTCCAGTCTATATGTACATTAAAATCCCCCATAATTATCACAGTACCATTCTGACAAGCTGCCATTATTTCTTCCTTCATATCCCATCCGACAGTGTGGTTAATGTTAGGTGGCCTGTACACCACCCCCACAAGTGACTTCTTGCCTTTATGATTTCTCATTTGTACCCAAACTGCTTCCACATCGTGATCTCCTGAACTTAGGTCATCCCTCTCTATTACGCTAATACCATTATTAATTAACAGAGCCACCCCACCACCTTTTCCTCGCTTCCTGTCCTTCCAAAATGCCATGTCACCTCCAATATTCACATCCCAATCTATGTCGCCCTGCAGCCATGTCTCTGGAATGACTATCAGATCGTACTTATTTATTCTATTTGTGCTCTCAGTTCATCTGTTTTGTTTCGAATGCTCCATGCATTCAGATACAGAGCATTTAGTTTTGTCCTTTTATTATTTTTGTCACCTCTAGCCTTATCTGTCGATTTACTCTTAGATTTGTACATTCTGTCCCTTCCTGTCACAGTCTGTTTATCATTTCCCATATTTATACCTTTCTCTCTTGCCTTGTCTCTCCTCCTTGATTCACCATATCTTCCCAAATTTGATCCCTTGCCCCCACTATTCAGTTTACAACCGTCTCTACTCTCTAGTTATTTGGCTCGCTAGAACACCAGCACCAGCACGGTTCAGGTGTAGACCGTCCCAACTGTACAGCCACCACTTTCCCCAGTACTGGTGCCAATGCCCCACGAACCAAAACCCACAACTGCCACACCAGTCTTTCAGCCGCACACTACTTTCTCTAATCATATTTGTCCGATGCCAATTTGCACATGGCTCAGGTAATAATCCAGAGATGATTAACTTTGAGGTTCTGCTTCTTAATTTGCTGCCTAGTTCCTCATACTGACTTTGCAGAACCTCTATCCTTGTCCTGCCTATGTCGTTGGTACCGACATGGACCACGACGACTGGATCCTCCCCCTCCCATTGTATGTTTCGCTCCAGCCCTGAGCAGATGTCCTGAATCCTGGCACCGGCAGGCAACACAGCCGTCTGGACTCTTGCTCTTTGCTGCAGAGAACAGAGTCAATCCACCTTACTATACTGTCCCCTACTACCACTACATTCCTTTTTTCTCCCTCTTTGAGCCGCAAACGCTTACTGCAGACGTGTTTGCCCTGGATCACACTGGCATCCAGGAACTCCCACATGCTGCAGCTGTGACACATCACCTGTCCTGTCATCCTTAACGTGTTTCAATTAACTACTTAAATATTTTATTCAATTATTCATTTTACTGTATATTTTATTGAACTTACCACTAGTTTGTTTACTATTTTAAACGTTAGGACTAAAATGGATCTTCATCACTGACCAGATGCGCATCAAGCAGGTCGGTTCTTCCAAACCAATCAACTACCTGCTTGCCTGTGATGTCACAGCTTACCAGATCCTCACCAAACAGCTCCTTCCACTGCACCTGAGAAAGAACCAAATCCTGTATCCTCACCCCAGCGGCTCTCTGTTTCCCTGCTCTCACTCTCCATTGTGACGTCACTCCTCGATTTTTTTTTCCCCTGCTCTGCTCCTCTCTCTCTCGCTCTGTCTCCGATTCTGTGCTTTTGACGCATTTCTTCACATGATGTTCCGTTGTGCTCCTCTGTTTCTGGTCCAAAATCTGACTCTGGTGGGACTTGAACCCACAACCTTTGAATATCTTCTGAATCAGTATTTAGAAGTCCAACACACTATTCATTGCGCCACAGAGCCTCACACCTTTTTATCTACATCACTAAGGCCTTTGATCTTGTCAGCAGAGACGGCCTCTTCAAACTGCGATGGAAAATCGGCTGCCCTCTTGACCTCTTAGGCATCATCTCTTCTTTCCACGAGAACATGCACAGTTCCATCAGTTGCAATGGAGCAACATCAGATGCTTTCAAGATCAGCAGTGGGGTAAAGCAGGGCTGCACGCTGGCGCCAACTCTCTTAGGAACAGAGGAACATTGGAGTAAGCCATTCAACCCGTCGATCCTGCTCTGCCATTCAATTCGATCATGGCTGATCACCTACCTCAAAGCCCCTTTCCCGTGCTATCCCCATATCCCTTGATGTCATGAGTATCAAGATTTCTATCAATTTCTGTCTTGAACATGCTCAATGATTGAGCTGCCACAGCCCTCTGGGGCACAGTATTCCAATGATTCACCACCGTCTGAGTGAAGAAATTCCACCCATCTCAGTTTTAAATGGCCTACTCCTTATTCTGAGACGATGTCCTTTGGTTTTAGACTCACCAACCAGGGCAAACATCCTGTCTACATCCACACTGTCACGCCCTGTAAGAATTTTGTCAGTTTCAATCACATCACCTCTCATTCTTCGAAACTTTAAGGAATACAGGCCCAGTTTCCTCATAAAACAATCCCACCATCCCAGGGATTAGTCTGGTGACATAAAAACAAGAAATGCTGGAACCACTCAGCAGGTCTGGCAGCATCTGTGAAAAGAGAAGCAGAGTTAACGTTTCAGGTCAGTGACCCTTCTTCGGAACTGACATATATTAGAAAAGTCACAGGTTATAAGCAAGTGAGGTGGGGGTGGGGCAAGAGATAACAAAGGAGAAGGTGTAGTTTGGACAAGGTCACATAGCTGACCAAAAGGTCATGCAGCAAAGGCAAACAATATGTTAATGGTGTGTTGAAAGACAAAGCATTAGTACAGATTAGGTGTTAACGGACTGAATATTGAACAGCAGCAAGTACAAACCTGAAAAAAAACAGTAGGTAAGCAAACTGAACAAACTGAGATGAAATGAAATAAGTGCAAAAAAAAAAGATTAGTCTGTTGACCCTCTGTTTCACTCCCTCTTTGGCAAGTATATCCTTCATATGATGAGGAGACTAAACTGTACACAATACTCCAGTGCGGATTCACCAAGGCTCTATACAATTGCAGCAAGACATCTTTACTCCTGTACTCATGACCCCTCGTGTGGGTACAACATACCATTTGCCTTCCTAATTGATTGCTGCACCTGCACAAGAGCTTTTAGTGTCTCAGGAACAAGGACACCCAGGTCCCTTTGGACATCAATACTTCCCAACCTCTCACCATTTAAGAAATACTCTGTCTTTCTGTTTATTCTACCAAAGTGGATAACTTCACACTTATTCACATTATATTCCATGTTCTTGCCCATTCACTGCGCCGTCCAGGTCCCCTAGAAGCCTCTCTGCATCCTCCTCACAACTCACACTTCACCTAGCTTTGTGTCATCTGCAAACTTGGAAATATTGCATTTAATCCCCACATCCAAATCATTTATATAGGTTGTTAACAGCTGTGGCTCCAACACTGATCCTTGCAGTACCCCAATAGTAACAGCCTGCCATCCTGAGGAGGACCCGTTATTCCTGCTCTCTGTTTTTGGTCTGTTAACCAATTCTCAATCCATATCAGTATATTATCCCCAAGCCTATGTGCTCTAATTTTGTTTACTCACCTCCTGTGTGGGACCTTACCAAAGGAAAATACAAATACCACACATCCACTGATTCTCCTTTATCTGTTCTATAGGTAACATCCTCAAAAAACTCAACAGGTTTTTCAAACCTGTTTTCCTTTTCATAAATCTATGTTGACTCTGCCCAATCATATCATCATTTTCGAACTGTCTAGTTATCACATCCTTTATAATTGGCATATTCTTCTCCATGCTGCTATTGTACACTTTCAATGACTCAGATATAGGTGTTCACCTGCACATCAGAGCTGACGACAAGCTGTTCAACTTGGTAAGACTGTGCGCCAAGACCAAAGTGGGTAAATTCCTAGTCTGTGAGTTGCTATTTGCTAATGATGCTGTGCTGACATCCCATAATGAAGTTCAGTCACAGCAGCTTGTAGATCGGTTCTCCCTGGCCTGCAAAGAGTTTGGACTGACGATCAGCATCAGGAAGATGAAAGTTATGGGCCAGGACGTAGAGACTCCACTTTCCATCAACATCGACAACCTCACTTTGGAGGTTGTCAACAGCTTCACATACTTTCAATCAACAATCACCAGCAATCTGTCCCTTGATGCTGAAATCAGCACCAGGATTTCCAATGCTGCAGCTGTCATGTCAAAGTTGAGAAGACAATTGTGAACCGACAGCAAACTGACCGAAAATACAAAGCTCCACGTGTTCCAGGCTTGTGTTCTCAGCACCCTCCTTTATAGTAGAGCAGCATCAACAACTTATACAAACCAAAAAAAGCGGCTGAACAGCTTCCACCTCCACTGCCTCAGATGGATACTGGGCATCTCCTGGCAGGACAGAGTGCCGAATGCAGAAGTACACCAGCGTGCAGGGATCCACAGCATGGTTGCCCTCTTGAGTCAGCGGTGATTCTGTTGACTGGGCCAAATGGATGACGGTCACATTGCCAAATACATGCTCTATGGTGAGCACGAGATCAACAGGTCTGGGAAAAAAGTCAAGTCATTTGGAGAGGTTTGAGTTAATTCAGGAGAGTGGGCATGGATTTATCAATGGGAGTTCATGCTTGACGTATCTAACTGCATTTGTTGATAAACTATCTGAGAATGCTGATGAAGGGAATGCAGTGGATGTTGTTTATATGGATGTTACGAAAGCATTTTATAAAGTACCACATAAAAGGGTGGTTAACAAAATTGGGGTTCATGGATTAGGAGGGTCAGTGTCCATTTGGAGAGTAAATTGTTTTAAAGACTGAAAACAGCGGGTCATATGAAATGGTTCTTGGTCGGACCGGAGGATAGTCGACAGTGGTGTTCCCCAAGGGTCAGTGCGAGAACCACTGCTTTTTTTGCTAAAGGTAAGTGACTTGGATCTTGGAAGACAGAGTAGAATCTCAAAATATGCCGATGACACCAAACTTGGAGGAGTGGCAAACAGTGAGGATGATATGAACTGCCTGCAACAGGACAGTGATAGGCTAGCAGAATGAGCAGACAGGTGGCAGATGGAATTTAATAGTGACAAGTGTGAGGTGATGTATTTTGGCATAAGGAATAGGGAGAGGCAATATCTACTTAATGGCACAGTTCTAAAGAGTGTGCTGGAATAGAGGGACTTGGGGTTCATGTGCATCGATCTTTGAAGGTGGCAAGAAATATTGCGAGAGTGGTGAGCAAAGCATATGGGATCTTGGGCTTTATAAATAGAGGCATTGAGCACAAAAGCAGGGAAGTTATGCTGAACCATTATAAAACTCTGGTTAGGCCCCAATTGGAGTGTTGCTTCTAGTTCTGCTCAGCAGACTTTTGAAAGAATGTGAGGGTCCTTGAGAGGATGCAGAGGCGATTTACCAGAATGGATCCAGGGATGGGAGATTTTCGTTACAAGGTTAGGTTGGAAAGGCTGGGATTATTCTGCCTATATCAAAGGAGATTGAGTGGAGAATTGATAGAGGTGTATAACACCTCTGGAGAACAGGCCATCCTAGACTGGGTATTGTGTAATGAGAAAGGATTAGTTAGCAATATTGTTGTGTGGGGTCCCTTGGGGAAATGCGCCCTTAATATGATAAAATTCTTCATTCAGATGGAGAGTGAGAGAGTTGATTCCGAGACTAGGGTCCTAAATCTAAACAAAGGAAACTATGAAGGTATGAGGCGGGAGTTGGCTATGATAGATTGGGGAACGTTACTTAAAGGGTTGACAGTGGATAGGCAATGGCTAGCATTTAAAGAGCGCATGGATGAATTACAACAATTGTTCATTCCTGTCTGTGCAAAAGTAAAACAGGAAGGGTGGCTCAACTGTGGCTTACAAAAGAAATTAAGGAAAGTATTAGATCCAAGGAGGAGAAATATAAAATGGCCAGAACAAGCAGCAAACCTGAAGATTGTGAGCAGTTTGGAATTTAGCAGAGGAGGACAAAAGGATTGATGAAGAAGTCGGAAATAGAGTAGGAGCGTAAGCCAGCAGAGAACATTAAAACTAACTGCAAAAGCTTCTATAGATATGTGTAGAGAAAAAGATTAGTGAAGACAAATGTGGGTCCCTTACAGTCAGAAACGGGGGAATTTATAATGGGGAACAAAGAAATGACAGACCAATTAAATACATACTTTGGTTCTGTCTTCACAAAGGAGGATACAAATTACCTCCCAGAAATGTTGGGGAACATAGGGTCCAGTGAGAAGGAGGAACTGTATGAAATCAGTATTAGTAGGGAATGTTTGGGAAATTGATGGGATTGAAGGCCGATAAATCCCCAGTGCCTGATAATCTACATCCCAGAGTACTTAAGGAAGTGGCCCTTGAAATAGCAGATGCATTTCTGGACTTTTTTCAAAATTCTGTAGACTCTGGAACAGTTCCAATGGATTGGACGGTAGTTAATGTAACTCCACTATTTAAAAAAAGAGGCAGAAAGAAAACAGCGAATTATATACCGGTTAGCCTGACATCAGTCGTGGGGAAAATGCTGGAGTCCATTATAAAAGATGTAATAGCAGAGTGCAATAATAACTCGACTCCACTCCTAGTATTTCTAAATCCCACACATTCACTATAATGTGAACAATTATTTCCTGTTGTGTCTCTCTCAGATTTGTGAACTTCACTGTATTGGAGTGAGGTGACATCTACTGGCGGGAAGCAAGAAACACAATCAAGCAGCAGAAACTCCACAGTCTGTCAGGGTGAAAGAAACATTGTAATGTGAGGAGACAGCGAAGTGGTTTGATTGGGTAGATGGAGACATGATTCCACTTGTGGTGGTGTCTGAAGCAAAGGCCAGAAATACAAAATTGTCATTAATAAAAGAAATAAGGAATTCATGAAAAATGTAGCAACGCAGTGATTGTTTAGAACGTGGATAGAATAGAAAGTGAGATTGGATGGACAGAAGCAGTCTGAAAGGATGGCTGAAACAAAAGATGAGTGCCTTGAAACGTTAACTGTGTTTCTCTCAGCACAGATGCTGCCAGAGCTGCTGAACATTTCCAGCACTTTCTGTTTTTATTTCAGCATTTGCAGGATGTTGCTTTGATCTGAAAAAAAATGGATGATTGGCTGGGAGGTTCCAGTGAAATTCCACAGCAGCTAAAGAAACCTGACTGGTCAGTGCCTCGTTGGTCTAGGGGTATGATTCTTGCTTCGGGAGTATGGGTAATTAACATGCGCGAGATCAAGTGTTCAAATCCTGGACGAGCCCTTGTTTGCTGGCATTTTTCGATTAAGTTTATCCATTGCTTTCAGCCTTGCAGAAGGTGGAATTGACTTCCAAACGGAGCTGGCTTGAGGACCAGACAACTGGATTCAAAGAGTTTGTCGGCAAAATTGTAATTAACTAAATGTACAGATCGCCAAGTGGGAACATGAAGTTGTTGCAGCAATTGAGACCTGACTCCAAAAACAACATGACTGGATTGGAATGGAATTCTTCAGTGTTTCTGTTGTTTGGCTTGCATTGACTCATCGATTTTCTTGTTTTTCACTTTGTCGATGCCTTTGAATAATTGTGGATCCTTCTTCAGAGTGTCTTCTTTCACCAGGTAGTTCTGACCTCTGATGATGTTGATCGTAATCAGCTTCAATTCGCTGATAGTTTTGGAAGTGAGCAGATTTCCTTTGCTTGAGTCTACAACATGGAACTCAGTCTGACATGTGGGCCCATGGGAGGATTTGAATGCCACCCCTGCGTTGCAGTTGCATCCATCCAATCAGAGACCGAGTAGAAGTGACAGTTCTGTCAGTCGAACGTGAGACTTTTAATGGCAGGGTTGTGAGTTTGAGTGCCATTGTGTTTTTCCTTTTTGTAAGGCTTCATGAGCAGAGAGTACAGGGAGTGTTTGAAATGAGCAAGTCTCGCTTTGATTCAGGACTCTTACCTCTCTGCAGCATCTCACTATGAAAGATTGAATTTGATCTCATTTCATTCTCAGCTCGGGGTCTGTGCAGCTCAGTGGCACTTCTGGCTGTCTCTTGCTTCACAATCCATCAGTACTGAGAAAGCAATGGGGGAATATTACTCACATGTTGTGTTCTTGAATTTTTTGGAAAACTTGAATGTATGTATTTTCCTCCAAAACAAGGACACCAAGCCACTGTTAATGTAGGGCTGAAATAGCTCAGTTGGGAGAGCGTTAGACTGAAGATTCAAAGGTCCCTGGGTTTCAGCAATTTCACTTCCTTATGCGTCCCTTGCCTTGGTTCTGCTTTTCCAGTTGCACAATTTACTTTGAAATTATTTACCAAGCACCAGTGGATTGGATTTGAGAAACAACACAGTGTATTTCCAGCACAGAAGGTGGTCGTTTGGCCTATCACGTCCATGCCGGCTCTCCCCGGAGCAATCTCGTCAGTTCCACTCACCAGCTCGATCCCTTTCCTCCTGCAAGTTTCTTTCCTTCAAGTATCCATCCAATTTCCTTTTCAAATCATTGATTGTCTCTGCTTCCACCACACTTGTGGGCCAAGTCATTACCACCCACAACATAAAAAAGTTCCACCTCATCAAGGATGGAAAGTACTTGCATCTTTTATATTTGCTTATTCTCTATTTCAATGAGAATAGAATGGCAGTCAACATGAAAGGGAACCCAAAAATCTTCGAGCAGCATGTAAATGATAAGTGGGTAGTAAGAGGTTGAGTCGGGCCTATTGGGGACAAAAAGGATAATATAAAATTAGAGGTGCAGGGCAATGTTAATCTACTTAATGAGTACTTTATATCAGTGATCACTAAGGAAGTGGAATTTGACAAAATATCAGTCGAAGTGAAGAGAGTAGAGGCAATGGAGAGAGTACAAATTAGGAGAGGGAGGTACTAAAAAGGCTGGCTGTGCTTAGGGAAGATAAATCACCTGGTCCGGATGGCTCACATCCCAGGTTGCGAAAGGAAATGCGGATGCAGATAACGGAAGGGCTTGCTACAATCTTCCAATCTTCCCTGGATACGGGGGAGGTGCCAGAGGATAAAACAGTGGCAAATGCGACACCCTTATTCAAGAAAGGGTGTAAGGACAGTCTGGGTAACTACAGGCTAGTTAGATTAACAGCAGTGGTGGGTAAGGTTTTAGAAAGAAGAATCAGGGTAAAAAATCAACAGTCACTTGGAGAGGTTCGAGTTAATTCAGGAGAGTGAGCATGGATTTATAAATGGGAGTTCATGCTTGACTAATCTAACTGCATTTTTTGATGAACTAACAGAGCAGGTTGATGAAGGGAATGCAGTGGATGTTGTTTATATGGATTTTAAGGAAGCGTTTGACAAGGTACCACATAAAAGGGCGGTTAACAAAATTGAGGTTCGTGGTATAGGAGGGTCAGTGTCCAATTGGATATAAAATTGGTTTGAGGACAGAAAACAGCGAGTCTTATTCAGTGGTTCTTTGTCAGACTGGAGGATAGTCGACAGTGGTGTTCCCCAAGGGTCAGTGCTAGAACCACTGCTTTTTTTGCTAAAGGTAAGTGACTTGGATCTTGGAATACGGAGTAGAATCTCAAAATATGCCGATGACACCAAACTTGGAGGAGCGGCAAACCGTGAGGATGATATGAACTGCCTGCAACAGGACAGTGATAGGCTAGCAGAATGGGCAGTCAGGTGGCAGATGGAATTTAATAGTGACAAGTGTGAGGTGATGTAATGGAATAGGGAGAGGCAATATATACTTAATGGCACAGTTCTAAAGAGTGTGCTGGAATAGAGGAACTTGGAGTTCATGTGCATCAATCTTTGAAGGTGGCAAGACATATTGCGAGAGTGGTTAGCAAAGCATATGGGATCTTGGGCTTTATAGATAGAGGCATTGAGTACAAAAGCAGGGAAGTTATGCTGAACCATTATAAAACTCTGGTTCGGCCCCAATTGGAGTGTTGCTTCCAGTTCTGCTCAGCAGACTTTAGAAAGAATGTGAGGGTCCTTGAGAGGACGCAGAGGTGATTTACCAGAATGGATCCAGGGATGGGGGATTTTAGTTACAAGGTTAGGTTGGAAAAGCTAGGATTATTCTGCCTATATCAAAGGAGATTGAGCGGAGAATTGATAGAGGTGTATAACACCTCTGGAGAACAGGCCATCCTGGACTGGGTATTGTGCAATGAGAAAGGATTAGTTAACATTCTTGTTGTGTGGGGTCCCTTGGGGAAGTGCGCCCATAATATGATAAAATTCTTCATTAAGATGGAGAGTGAGAGAGTTGATTCCGAGACTCGGGTCCTGAATCTAAACAAAGAAAACTATGAAGGTATGAGGCGGGAGTTGGCTATGATAGATTGGGGAACGTTACTTAAAGGGTTGACAGTGAATAGGCAATGGCTAGTATTTAAAGAGCGCATGGATGAATTACAACAATTGTTCATTCCTGTCTGTGCAAAAGTAAAACAGGAAGGGTGGCTCAACTGTGGCTTACAAAAGAAATTAAGGAAAGTATTAGATCCAAGGAGGAGAAATATAAAATGGCCAGAACAAGCAGCAAACCTGAAGATTGTGAGCAGTTTGGAATTTAGCAGAGGAGGACAAAAGGATTGATTAAGAAGGGGGAAATAGAGTATGAGAGTAAGCTAGCAGAGAACATAAAAACTGACTGTAAAAGCTTCCATAGATATGTGTAGAGAAAAAGATTAGTGAAGACAAATATGGGCCCCTTACAGTCAGAAATGGGGGAATTTATAATGGGGTACAAAGAAATGGCAGACCAATTAAATACATACTTTGGATCTGTCTTCACAAAGGAGGATACAAATTATCTCCCAGAAATGTTGGGGAACATAGGGTCTAGTGAGAAGGAGGAACTGTATGAAATCAGTATTAGTAGGGAATGTTTGTGAAATTGATGGGATTGAAGGCCGATAAATCCCCAGGGCCTGATAATCTACATCCCAGAGTACTTAAGGAAGTGGCCCTTGAAATAGCAGATGCATTTCTGGTCTTTTTTCAAAATTCTATCGACTCTGGAACAGTTCCAATGGATTGGACGGTAGTTAATGTAACTCCACTATTTAAAAAAGGAGGCAGGAAGAAAACAGCGAATTTTATACCGGTTAGCCTGACATCAGTCGTGGGGAAAATGCTGGAGTCCATTATAAAAGATGTAATAGCAGAGTGCAATAATAACTCGTCTCCACTCCTAGTATTTCTAAATCCCACACATTCACTATAATGTGAACAATTATTTCCTGTTGTGTCTCTCTCAGATTTGTAAACTTCACTGTATTGGAGTGAGGTGACATCTACTGGCGGGAAGCAAGAACTGCAATCAAGCAGCAGAAACTCCACAGTCTGTCAGGGTTAAAGAAACATTGCAATGTGAGGACACAGCGAAGTGGTTTGATTGGGTAGATGGAGACATGATTCCACTTGTGGTGGTGTCTGAAGCAAAGGCCAGAAATACAAAATTGTCATTAATAAAAGAAATGAGGAATTCATGAAAAATGTAGCAACGCAGTGAATGGTTAGAATGTGGATAGAATAGAAAGTGAGATTGGATGGACAGAAGCAGTCTGAAAGGATGGCTGAAACAAAAGGTGAGTGCCCTGAAACGTTAACTGTGTTTCTCTCAGCACAGATGCTGCCAGAGCGGCTGAACATTTTCTGAGCCCAACCCACGTGAAACTGCTTGCGCACACGATGGGTATGCAGGAACATCCCGAAGGACTGGGACTAGCAAGGACAAATGGTATGGGAAGCATCAAATAACTTTTTAAAAATGGGTGTAAGAATTGCTTCCATTAATGTGCGTAGCATTAAATCGACTACGCGATGTGTTTCAACCTTTGATTACCTTGCCAAGGTCGAAGCTGACCTACTGTTTCTGCAGGAGTGTGGAATACCACACCTCAGCACCTACAGGCAGTGGTCGCGGTGGTGGTCCCACGGGCCATCGATCTGGTCGGGGGGTAATGATTGCCGTTCCTCCGGCCTGGGTATTCTGCTGCGGGGATGTAATTTCACCATCTCCGAAGTTAAGGAGGTGGTGGGCGGTCGCCTCCTCGTAGCAGACGTGATGCACAACAACGCTCCGCTCCGGTTGATCAACGTGTACGCCCCGGTACAACGCAGCGAGCGGTTGACCGTCTTCCAGCAGCTCCCACTGCTGCTGGCGACGTCCAGGCCGGTCATCCTAGGCGGTGACTTCAACTGCATCATCGATGCGGCTGGACGATCCAACAGTGACGACAACAAACTGGACGCGACGTCCAGATTCCTAATAGAAACAATTAAAGATGCCAAACTGCACGACGTCTTCAGCAAACCTGCAGACGGAGCGCAGCGCAGATACACATGGTCAAGATCGGACGGATCTGCCCGTTCCAGGATTGACTTCCTGTTTGTGTCCCTTGCTGTCACGGTCGGATCCACCGACGTCAAGCCAGTGTTCTTCTCCGACCACTGCCTCTTACTGGCCGACTGTCACTTACAGGACGACCAGCGGGTTGGCAGAGGGACGTGGAAGCTCAATGCTACACTGCTGACCCCTGAGAACTTTGAGGAACTCAAAAGGGATTACAAAGGTTGGAGGACCGTGAAACCCCTCTTTGAATCTCCAGTTCACTGGTGGGAAGCGATCAAGGAAAACATGAAGAAAATTCTTCATCCACAAAGGTGTTCAGAGGTCGAGAGAGAGACAGAGGGAAATGTCCCGACTCCAGAAAATTATGCAAAATCTACTTCGGTTGCAGTCAATGGGGGTCGAGGTCAAGGAGGACCTCCAAGAGGTGAAGAGCCAGCAGGCCTGGTTCTTTGCCAAGGAGGCCTCCAAGATCATCTTCCGGTCCAGAGTCCGCTCCATCGAGCAGAATGAGACGTGCTCGCGTTACTTCTTCCAAAAGGTACACAGAGAGAGCTCTGTTATCAGCAGCCTGAAGGAAGAAGATGGCTCGCTAACGTCTTCGCAGTCCGACATACTAAGGATCAGCAAATCCTTATATGCTGGGCTGTATGACGCGAAGCCCACAGACAGCAGAGCCTCACAGTCCTTCCTGTCATCTATCACAGAGGTCTTAGATGACAGCAGGAGGGAGGGACTGGACAAGCCGCTAACTCTGGACAAGCTGACAAAGGCCGTTGAGTCCTTCGAGACGAGTAAAACTCCTGGGAGCGACGGCTTACCGGTCGAGTTGTACTCGGCCCTGTGGGACTGGGTCGGCCCGGACCTGCTGGAAGTATACGAGAGTATGCTCCTGGCCGGCAGCATGTCAGAATCCATGAAGAAAGGCATCATCACCCTCATTTACAAGCAGAAGGGGGAGAGGGCAGAAATCAGAAATTGGCGGCCCATCTCACTGCTTAATGTAGACTGCAAGATTCTGTCCAAAGTCATAGCCAGTCGAGTCAAATTTGCTCTGGAGTTGGTGATTCACCCCGATCAGACCTGTACTGTACACGGCAGGAAGATCTCTGATAGTCTCGCGCTACTCAGGGATACGATCGCCTACGTACGGGACAGGAGGGTGGACACCTGCCTCATCAGCCTGGACCAGGAGAAGGCTTTTGACAGGATATCGCACACCTACATGATGGACGTGCTTTCCAAAATGGGATTTGGGGAGGGAATCTGCAATTGGATCCAACTGCTCCACACAAACATAAGTAGCGCAGTCTCAATCAACGGGTGGGAATCGGAAAGTTTCCCGATCAAATCTGGAGTCAGACAGGGCTGTCCTCTCTCCCCGGTCTTGTTTGTTTGCGGTATTGAACCCTTTGCTGATTCTATTAGGAAGGATGCGAGCATAAGAGGGGTGACAATCCCAGGCAGCGGAGGCACTCAGGTTAAAACATCCCTGTGCATGGATGATGTCGCCGTCTTCTGCTCGGATCCGCTGTCCGTGCGCAGACTGATGAGCATCTGCGACCAGTTCGAACTGGCCTCGGGAGCCAAAGTTAGCCACGGCAAAAGCGAGGCCATGTTCTTTGGCAACTGGGCTGACCGATCCTTTGTCCCCTTGACCGTCAGGTCAGATTACCTGAAGGTGCTGGGGATATGGTTCGGAAGGGCCGTGGCGTGCACCAAAACATGGGAGGAGCGAGTAGCCAAGGTACGACAAAAGTTGGGCATGTGGGGGCAGCTATCTCTCTCCATTGTGGGGAAGAACCTGGTCATCAGGTGTGAGGCGCTCACGTTGTTGCTCTACGTGGCGCAGGTCTGTCCCATACCCCACTCCTGCACCGTGGCAGTCACCCGAGCCATTTTCCGCTTCATCTGGGGATCTAAAATGGACCGGTCCGGAGGGACACGATGTTCAAATCTCTGGACAAGGGCGGGAAAAATGTACCCAACGTGGCCTTCATCCTGATGACCATCTTCGTGTGCGGCTGCATTAAGCTGTGTGTCGATCTCCAGTACGCAAACTCCAACTGTCACTACGTGCTGAGGTTCTATCTGTCCCCGGTGTTGTGAAGGATGGGCCTGGACACATTGCCGCGGAACGCTCCATGCAGTTGGGCCGTGCCGTACCACCTATCCTACGTGGAGCAGTTTCTGCGGGAAAGCACCTTTGACCACCGGTCCCTCAGGCAGTGGTCTGCATGGAATGTCCTCAAGGCCCTACGGGAAAAGGAGACGGTGGATCCTGTCGGATGGTTCCCCGAGCAGACCGTCAAAGTCATTTGGCGGAATGCCTCATCACCAGAACTTTCAAACAAGCACCAAGACGTAGCTTGGCTGGTGGTGAGAAGGGCCCTCCCCGTCAGATCCTTCATACACACCCGAAGTCTCGCCCCCTCCGCACAATGACCCCGCGGTGGCTGTGGTGGGGAAGAGACGGTCGCCCACCTCCTCCTGGAATGTGTCTTTGCAAAGCAGTGGTGGAAAGAGATGCAGTGGTTTTTGTCGAGGTTCATCCCAAGCAGCTCTGCAACACAGGAGTCAATGCTCTACGGGCTGTTCCCAGGGACGCACACCGAGACAAACATCAACTGCTGCTGGAGGACTATCAATTCGGTGAAAGACGCCCTTTGGTCTGCCGGAAACTGGCTGGTCTTCCAGCGCAAAGAGTTGTCCACCAGCGAATGTTGCAGACTGGCACATTCCAAGGTCCAGGACTACGTGCTGAGGGACGCACTAAAGTTTGGGGCAACCGCAGCAAAGGCTCAATGGGGAAAGACCACAGTGTAAGGTCCCCCCACCAAGCTGAACTGAGGGGCTGGATCCATGGGAAACCCCTCGAACTGTATCGTTAATATTTTCATTTGCTGTAAATGTAAAACTGTAATTGGCACGACAATTGTGAAATGGAAGGGTTGTGAAGAAACTCATGATAGTATTGAAGGAAACTGATCTCCATTGCAATGGTTGTATTTTTGGTGCTGTTTGAAACTGTTTGGCAATGTAATTTTTGCAGATTTTTATGAATAAAGTATATTTTGGAAATTAAAAAAAATTTCCAGCACTTTCTGTTTTTATTTCAGCATTTGCAGGATGTTGCTTTGATCTGAAAAAAAATGGATGATTGGCTGGGGGGCTCCAGTGAAATTCCACAGCAGCTAATAAAGTCTCATTTGTCAGTGGTTCGTTGGTCTAGGGGTATAATTCTTGCGTTGGGTATGTGGTTAATTAACATGTGAGAGATCCTGGGTTCAAATCCCGGACGAGCTCTGGTCTTCTGGCATTTTTAGATTCAGGTTATCTATTGGTTTCAGCCTTGCTGAAGGTGGAATTGACTTCCATCCGAAGCTGACTTCAGGACCAGACAACTAGATTCGAAGAGCTTGTCGACAAAATTGTAATGAACTGAATGTACAGATAGCCAAGTGGGAAAATAAAGTTGTTGCAGTAATTGAGACCTGACTCCAAAAACAACAGGACTGGGTTCTGGACTGGAATGGAATGGAATGTTTCTGTTGTTTGGCTTGCATTGACTCATCGATTTTCTTGTTTTTCACTTTGTCGATGCCTTTGAATAATTGTGGATCCTTCTTCAGAGTGTCTTCTTTCACCAGGTAGTTCTGACCTCTGATGATATTGATTGGAATCAGCTTCAATTCGCTGATAGTTTTGGAAGTGAGCAGATTTCCTTTGCTTGAGTCTACAACGTGGAACTCAGTCTGACATGTGGACCCATGGGAGGATTTCAATGCCACCCCTGCGTTGGAGTTGCATCCATCCAATAAGAGACCGAGTGGAAGTGACAGTTCTGTCAGTCGAATATGAGACTTTTAATGGCAGGGTTGTGAGTTTGAGTGCCATTCTGTTTTTCCCTTTTTTAAGGCTTCATGAGCAGAGAGTACAGGGAAAGTTTGAAATGAGCAAGTCTCGCTTTGATTCAGGACTCTTACCTCTCAGCAGCATCTCACTATGAAAGATTGAATTTGATCTCATTTCATTCTCAGCTCAGGGTCAGTGTGGATCACTGGGACTTCTCGCTGTCTCCCACTTCACAATCCATCAGTACTGAGAAAGCAATGGGGTATATTACTCACATGTTGTGTTCTTTAATTTTTTGGAAAACTTGAATGTATGTATTTTCTTCCAAAACAAGGACACCAAGAAACTGTTAATGTAGGGCTGAAATAGCTCAGTTGGGAGAGCGTTAAACTGAAGATTTAAAGGTCCCTGGTTCAATCTTGGGTTTCAGCAATTTCGCTTCCTTATGCGTCCCTTGCCTTGGTTCTGATTTTCCAGTTGCACAATTTACTTTGAGATTATTTACCAAGCACCAGTGGAATGAAATTGAGAAACAACACAGAGTCATTTACAGCACATAAGGTGGTCGTTTGGCCTATCACGTCCATGCTGGCTCTCCCCGGAGCAATCTAGTCAGTTCCACTCACCAGCTCGATCCCTTTCCTCCTGCAAGTTTCTTTCCTTCAAGTATCCATCCAATTTCCTTTTCAAATCATTGATTGTCTCTGCTTCCACCACACTCATGGGCCAAGTCATTACCACCCACAACATAAAAAATTTCCACCTCATCAAGGATGGGAAATACTTACATCTTCTATATTTGCTTATTCTCTATTTCTATGAGAATAGACTGGCAGTCAACATGAAAGGAAACCCAAAAATCTTCGAGCAGCATGTAAATGATAAGTGGGTAGTAAGAGGTTGAGTAGGGCCTATTAGGGACAAAAAGGATAATATAAGCTGAGAGGTGCAGGGCAATGTTAATCTACTTAATGAGTACTTTGTATCAGTGATCACAAAGGAAGTGGAATTTGACAAAATATCAGTCGAAGTGAAGAGAGTAGAGGCAATGGAGAGAGTACAAATTAGGAGAGGGAGGTACTAAAAAGGCTGGCTGTGCTTAGGGAAGATAAATCACCTGGTCCGGATGGCTCACATCCCAGGTTGCGAAAGGAAATGCGGATGCAGATAACGGAAGGGCTTGCTATAATCTTCCAATCTTCCCTGGATACGGGGGAGGTGCCAGAGGATTAAACAGTGGCAAATGCGACACCCTTATTCAAGAAAGGGTGTAAGGACAGTCTGGGTAACTACAGGCTAGTTAGATTAACAGCAGTGGTGGGTAAGGTTTTAGAAAGAATAATCATGGTAAATAGTCAACAGTCACTTGGAGAGGTTTGAGTTAATTAAGGAGAGTGAGCATGGATTTATAAATGGGAGTTCATGCTTGACTAATCTAACTGCATTTTTTGATGAACTAACAGAGCAGGTTGATGAAGGGAATGCAGTGGATGTTGTTTATATGGATTTTAAGGAAGCGTTTGACAAGGTACCACATAAAAGGGCGGTTAACAAAATTGAGGTTCGTGGTATTGGAGGGTCAGTGTCCAATTGGATAGAAAATTGGTTTAAGGACAGAAAACAGCGAGTCTTATTAAATGGTTCTTTGTCAGACTGGAGGATGATCGACAGTGGTGTTCCCCAAGGGTCAGTGCTAGAACCACTGCTTTTTTTGCTAAAGGTAAGTGACTTGGATCTTGGAATACGGAGTAGAATCTCAAAGTCTGCCGATGACACCAAACTTGGAGGAGTGGCAAACAGTGAGGATGATATGAACTGCCTGCAGCAGGACAGTGATAGGCTAGCAGAATGGGCAGCCAGGTGGCAGATGGAATTTAATAGTGACAAGTGTGAGGTGATGTAAAGGAATAGGGAGAGGCAATATATACTTAATGGCACAGTTCTAAAGAGTGTGCTGGAATAGAGGAACTTGGGGTTCATGAGCATCAATCTTTGAAGGTGGCAAGACATATTGCGAGAGTGGTTCGCAAAGCATATGGGATCTTGGGCTTTATAAATAGAGGCATTGAGTACAAAAGCAGGGAAGTTATGCTGAACCATTATAAAACATTTTGCTTTTATCATTATAAAACTCTGGTTAGGCCCCAATTGGAGTGTTGCTTCCAGTTCTGCTCAGCAGACTTTTGAAAGAATGTGAGGGTCCTTGAGAGGACGCAGAGGTGATTTACCAGAATGGATCCAGGGATGGGGGATTTTAGTTACAAGGTTAGGTTGGAAAAGCTAGGGCTGTTCTGCTGGTATCAAAGGAGAGTGAGGGGAGAATTGATAGATGTGTTTTTGGCTATGACAGTTTTAAATAAGTTGGCAAGGAAACATTGTTCCCGTTAACTATTGGTACAAGGACTAGGGGACACAGATTAAAGGTTTTGGACAGGAGGTACAGGGGGAATGTGCGCAAGAACTTTTTTTATACAGTGATTGGTGATGATCTGCAACTCGCTGCCCACGAGGGCGGTGGAAATGGAGACAATCGAGGATTACAAAAGGAATTTGAATGGGCACTTGAAGGAAATAATTTTACAGGGCTATGGGGATCGAGCAGACAAGTAATAACTCGTCTCCACTCCTAGTATTTCTAAATCCCACACATTCACTGTAATGTGAACAATTCTTTCCTGTTGTGTCTCTCTCCGATTTGTAAACTTCACTGTATTGGAGTGAAGTGACATCTACTGGCAAGAAACAAGAACTGCCGTGATGAGATCAGCCATGATTGTATTGAATGGCAGAGCAGGCTCGAGGGGCTGACTTGCCGACTCCGGCTCCTCGTTCTTATGTTCATAGAATCATACAGCACAGAAGGAGGCCATTCGGCCCCATTGTGCCTCTGCTGACTCTCTGACAAAAAGATGCAATTAGTCCAACCCCCTGCCTATTTCCCCATAATCCTGGAGAATTTCACTTTGAAATATTTTCCAATTCCTTTATGAAAGTTATAATTGAATCTGTTTCCACCACCCTGTCAGACAATTCATTCCAAATCCGAATCAGTTACTGGGTAAAAAGATCTCTCCTCACCTCCCCTGGACATTTTTGGCCAATTATTTTAAATCTGTGTCCTCTGGTTACTGACCCCCAGGACAGTGGAAACAGTTTCTCCCTCTCTACCCTATGAAAATCCTTCATGATTCTGAACACCTCTATTAAATCTTCCCTTAACCTTCTCTGCTCTGAGGAGAACAATCCCAGCTTCACCAGCCTGTCCAGAAAACTGAAACCCCTCATCTCTGGTATCATTCTAGTAAATCTCCTCTGAACTGTCTCAGAAGCTTTGATGTCCTTTCTAAAGCCTGGTGCCCAGAACTGGACACATTACTTGAGCTGAGATCGAGCCAGCGACGCCCACATCCGACGAACGAATAAAAAAACGCTCCCTAACCAGTCCACAATTCTTAAGCATTTATCGACGCTCCCTGCACAGTCCCCAAATCTTATTCATTTAGAAACGCTCCCTGCCCAGTCCCCAAATCTTATTCATTTAGAAACGCTCCCTGCCCAGTCCCCAATTCTTATTCATTTATAGACACTCCCTGCCCAGTCCCCAATTCTTATTCATTTAGAGACGCTCCCTGACTAGTACCCAAATTTTATTCTTTTAGAGACGCTCCCTGCCCAGTCTCCAATTCTTATCCATCTGCAGACGCTCCCTGCCCAGTCCCCAATTCTTATCCATCTCCAGACGCTCCCTGCCCGTCCCCAATTCTTATCCATTTGTAGACGCCGTTTCGGGAAGCCTCACCGGGAAAAGCTTCACCACCGCCATCTGCAGGGATACAGATGGGATTGTTCCATGTTATTGTGGCCCTGAGGCCCTGCTCCAACTGTGTGAGCCCACAAAGTCTTCTTGCACTTTGTGAATATCCCGCTCCAACTGCGAACCCGCAGCTCCAGCTGCTGACAGAGCTGTCTCTACTGCGCCTGCGCGCCCCGCTCCTGTCACAGATTGGGCGGATTCTAGGACGCTGAGCATTCTGGGTACCACACCTGTCATTAATGCTATTCTTTCAGCTGATCGGTTTTATTGCGCACATTTCATGACCTGGAATCGTCGTGAGTGTTTTCTTTTGCACCTGTCAATGCCTGGGAGGATTGAGTCAGCTTTACTTTGCAGCCATGAGTTTCTGGTGTGAGAAAGTGGTGTTTAACTCAGTATATTTCAGTTTTTGGTCTGTGACTGTGGGTATTATTCAGTACCTGTTTGTTTCTGCTATTGCTATGTGAGTTTCACCACATATCTTTCAACAACTTGTATGTGAGCATCAGCTTTTGTCTATATCTATCAGTTTCTGAGAAGTGAGAAAGGGTTTGATTCTATCCCTATCAGTTTCTGTTACATGCATGTGTCTTTAATCTGCACCTCCTCTGAGTGTGTCTTCTTCTCTGTACTTGTAGGTGAATATGTGTTTTGCTTTGTATCTCTCAGTCTTTGAAGTGAGAGCCTGGGTTTGTACCTAATTTCCTTTGTACCTTGAAGTTGGGATATGAAAGAAAGATTTTTACACGTTACCTGCCAACTGCTGCTAAGTGACTGTGGGTTTCACACAGAATCTGTCAATTTCTTGTCTGGTAATGCGAAGTTTACAAAGTACCTGTCAGTTTCTAGTCGAGGACTGAGTTGGTTTTACTCTGTCCCCAGCATTCGCTGGTATGTTAGTGTGGGGTTTACATTGTACCTGTCAGTTTCTTGTATGTGAGTGTTGATTTCACTCTGAAAAGAATCATAGATCATAGAATAGTTACAGAACAAAAGGAAGCCATTCAGCTCATTGTGCTTGTGCTGCTTCTCTGCACGAGCAACTCAGCTCATGCCACAGACTCATGTATTCCATGAAAACATGCAATTTTTTTCACTTCAGATAACTTTCTTATACCATTTTGAAAGCCATTGTTGAATCAGCCTCGATCAAACTCTCAAACAATGCATATCAGATCTTAACCACTCGCTGTGCAAAAGAAGTTTTTCCTCATGTTGCCTTTGGTTCTTTTGCCATTCACCTTAAATCAGTGTCCTCTGGTTACAGAGCCGTGAATAATATTCCCCATTGCTTTCTCAGCACTGATGGATTGTGAAGCAGGAGACAGCCAGAAGTCCCACTGAGCCGCACTGACCCCGAGCTGGGAATGAAATGAGATGAAGTTCAATCTTTCACAGCGAGATGCTGCAGAGAGATAAGAGTCCCGAATCAAAGTGAGACTTTCTCATACTTTTGCTGAATTTCATTTCAAACACTCCTTGTACTCTCTGCTAATGAAGCCTTAAAAAAGGGAAAAACAAAATGGCACTCCAACTCACAACCCTGAAATTAAAAGTTTAATGTTGGACTGACTGAACTGTCACTTCCACTCGGTCTCTTATTGGATGGATACAACTGTATTCTTCAACGCAGGGGTGGCATTCAAATTCTCCCATGGGTCCACATGTCAGACTGAGTTCCATGTTGTAGACTCAAGCCAAGAAAATCTGCTCAGTTCCAAAACTATCAGTGAGCTGAAGCTCATGACGATCATCATCATCAGAGGTCAGAACTACCTGGTGAAAGAAGACAATCTGAAGAAGGATCCACAATTATTCAAAGGCATCGACAAAGTAAAAAATGAGAAAATCGATGAGTCAATGCAAGCCAAACAACAGAAACACTAAAGAATTCCATTCCATTCCAGTCCAGAACCCAGTCCTGTTGTTTTTGGAGTCAGGTCACAATTACTGCAACAACTTTATGTTCCCACTTGGCTATCTGCACATTTAGTTCATCAAGCTGTTTGAATCCAGCTCTCTGGTCCTCACGCAGGCTCCATATGGAAATCAATTCTGCCTTCTGCAAGACCTTAAATTAAAAATACCAAAGTAGAAGGGCTTGTGCAGGATTTGAACCCAAGATCTCTCACACATTAATTAATCACTCACCCTAAGCAAGAATCATACCCCTAGATCAACATGCCACTGATATCAGAACTTCCTTTTAGCTCCGGTGGAATTTCACTGGCAGCCAAAGCCGATCATCCATTTTTTTTCAGAGCAAAGCAACATCTTGCAAATTCTGAAATAAAAACAGAAAGTGTTGGAAATGTTCAGAAACTCTGGCAGCATCTGTGGAGAGAGAAACAGAGTTAACCTTTCAGGGCGTTTACCTTTTGTTTGAGCCATCCTTTCACACTGCTTCTGTCCACCCAATCTCACTTTCTATTTTATCTAGATTCCACCCACTCACTACCTAAATACATTTATCATGAATTCCTCATATCTTTTAATAATGACAATTTTATATTTCTGGCCTTTGCTTTGGACTCCACCACAAGTGGAATCATGTCTCCATCAACCCAATCAAACCCATTCACTATTTCCTCACATTGCAATGTTTCTTTCACCCTGACAGACGATGGAGTTTCTGCTGCTTGATTGCAGCTCTTGCTTCCTGCCAGGAGATGTCATCTCACTCCAGTACAGTGAAGGTTACAAATCTGAGAGCACACAACAAGAAGTAATTGTTCACGTGACAGTGAACAGGTCCCTCAATTCCTGCACACTCTTTAGAACTGTGCCATTAATTATATATTGCCTCTCCCTATTCCTTCTGCTAAAATGCATCACCTCACACTAGTCACTATTAAATTCCATCTGCACCTGTCTGCCCATTCTGCTAGCCCATCACTGTCTTGTTGCAGGTGGTTCATTTCATCCTCACTGTTTGCCACTTCTCCAAGTTTGGTGTTATCGGCATATTTTGAGATTCTACTCTATATTCCAAGATCCAAGTCATTTATCTGTAGCAAATAAAAAGCAGTGGTTCCAGCAGTGACCCTTGGGGAACAGCACTGTCGACAACCTTCCAGTCTGAGAATGAACCATTTATTACGACTTGCTGTTTTCTGTCCTTAAGCCAATTTCCTATCCAATTGGACACTGACCCTCCTATTCCATGAACCTCAATCACCCTTTTATGTGTCGTTTCTTAAAATCCACATAAACAACATCCACTGCATGCCCTTCATAAACCTTCTCTGTTAGTTCATCAAAACATGCAGTTAGATTAGTCAAGCATGAACTCCCATGTATAAATCCATGCTCACTCTCCTCAATTAACTCAAACCTCTACAAGTGACTGTTCATTTTTTCCCTGATTGTTCTTTCTGAAACCTTACCCACCACTGCTGTTAATCTAACTGGCCTGTAGTTAGCCGGACTGTCCTTACACCCTTTCTTGAATAAGGGTGTCACATTTGCAACTGTTTAATCCTCTGACACCTCCCCCGTATCCAGGGAAGATTGTAAGATGATAGAAAGCCTTTCTGTTATCTGCATCCACATTTCCTTTCGCAATCTGGGATGAAAGCCATCCGGACCAGGTAATTTATCTTCCTGAAGCATAACCAGCCTTTTCAGTACCTCCCTCTCTCAATTTGTACCCTCTCCATTGCCTCTACACTCTCCACTTCTACTGATATTTTGTCAAATTCCACTTCTTTAGTGATCATTGATACAAGGTACTCATTAACTAGATTAACATTGCCCTGCAGCTCGAAGTATATATTACCCTCTTGGTCCCTAATGGGGCCCACTTCACCGCTTACTACCTGCTTATTATTTATATACTGCTCGAAGATTTTTGGGTTCCCTTTCATGTTGACTGCCATTCTATTCTCGTCGAGATAGAGAATAAGCTAAATATAGAAGATATAAATATTTCCCATCCTTGGGTTTTTTAGATTAGATTAGATTAGATTAGAGATACAGCACTGAAACAGGCCCTTCGGCCCACCGAGTCTGTGCCGAACATCAACCACCCATTTATACTAATCCTACACTAATCCCATATTCCTACCAAACATCCCCACCTGTCCCTATATTTCCCTACCACCTACCTATACTAGTGACAATTTATAACGGCCAATTTACCTATCAACCTGCAAGTCTTTTGGCTTGTGGGAGGAAACCAGAGCACCCGGAGAAAACCCACGCAGACACAGGGAGAACTTGCAAACTCCACACAGGCAGTACCTGGAATCGAACCCGGGTCCCTGGAGCTGTGAGGCTGCGGTGCTAACCACTGCGCCACTGTGCCGCCCTGAGTGTAGGGTGAGGTGGAATTTTTTTATGCTGTGAGTGGTAATGTCCTGACCCACGAGTGTGGTGGAAGTAGAGACAATCAATGATTTGAAAAGGAAATTGGATGGGTACTTGAAGCAAAGGAACTTGCAGGAGGAAAGGGATCGACCAGGTGAGTGGAACTGAGTAGCTGGCACCGATAATTGCTGCAGTCACTGCGATCCCCCTTAATTTTGTCCAAGGTGACAATGTTTGCTTCACGCGTGTTTTGAGCCCTTGTTGAGCTGGACTACGGTGGGCTCACTGACCAGTTCCTCCATGACAGGGAAGTCTGGAATGGCACTGAGAGCTACTTCAATGACAATGTTCTCCGTTATGTAGAGTTCAAGGTAATGCTCCACTCACCTTTCCATCTGCTTGTTCGGTTCAGTGATGATCACCCCTGTCTTTGTCTTCAAAAGGTGCTGATTTAGTTACTACTGGGCCCATTGCTTTCTTGATACCTTCATACATCCCTCTAGCATCCCCGGATTCAGCAGCAGAGTTTTAACCAGTATTGATTGGTGCAGTGCCGAGCAGTCTGCAGAGACTTGTTTCTGGCATCTCTGAGAGCATTTAGATGTTGTTTGCTGGAGACTTGTGTGTAGTTCATGAGAGCTCTCCTCTTAGTTGCAGTAACTGACTCCATTTCAGTCCAATAAGCCTCAAACCAGTCAGCATTCCTCCCATCTCTTTTCCCATACACAGTGAGTGCAGAGTTATAGATGGTGGCGTGCAGATGATTCCACTTTGACACTGCACTGAGACCTTGAGCATTGTTGTCTGAAAGAGCCTGATCGAGGATGTTGAGTTACTCCTGGGTACTTTCTGGATCAGTGGTTCGGCAAGTGTTGATCAGAGGATGACCTTTCTTCATGGATGGATGAAGCTTCCTTGGCTGAAGCCTGACCTTGTTACACACCAGGGAGTTCTCAGTGTCACAGTCAGCGCTGTGATAGCTGCGAGTGATGAGGACACTGCTGAGGGTGGTATGTCTGGTGATGATAAGGTCTAGCTGGTGCCAATGGCATGATCTCGGATGTCTCCAGGACACCTTGTAGCACAGCTTGACCTGGAAGTAGCTGTTCATCACACAGAATCCATGGTGACAGCATAGCTCCAGCAACCTCTGTCCATTTTCGTTCATCTTGCCAATCCCCTGGTGCTCTATGAACATTGGCAAAGCTCTGTAGTCAGTACCCAAGCTTGTGTTGAAGTCTCCGAGAAGGTACAGTCCCTCAGTGCTGGGAATTCTACTGATGGCATTGTCAAGTGTCACATAGAATTGATCCTTGACATCTGGGGTGGAGGTGAATGTCGGGACATAGATGCACATGAGATTAACTGGGCCCACACTTGTTGACAAGTGAAGAGTAAGAAGTCTCTCTGAGCCTACTGTGGGTGGTTCACTCATCTGAAGTGGCGTGTATTTTACTGTGAAACCCACTCCATGCTCACGAGTTGCCTCTTGGGCTTTCCCCATGCCAGAAGAAGGTGTAGTGTTTCTCTTTGAGGGATCCACTTTGAACGAGTCTAGTTTATTGCAGCACAGCAATGTCCACATTGAGCCTTGTGAGTTCCTTGTCCATCACAGCTGTCTTGTGCGTGTAGTCAACCTGCAGAAGGTTGTCGGTAAGGCCAGGACACATGGTCCTTACATTCCAGCTTGTGATGCGAAGGACTGGTGTCTTCTTTGTTGAGTTTGTTTTTCTTGGTGCATAGATTATCAATCCGTCTGTTCAGAGATGTCTCTCTGAGCTTCAAGCACCCATTGAAATAAGCAGGTCGTGGCAGGACAGCACCTAACTGACTGGGGGCTGCCCAGCTTGGAGTGAATGGTAGCTATCCAATGAGACACTAAGAGCTCTCCCACTGTCCGAAGTAACCCCTGGTGCTCATACTCTACACCAATTGAATGAGAGCTTATAATCAGTAACTGTTTATTCCCGGGTTGTGCTAATGTTTAACCATGAAGCTGGAGTGTCCTCTCCAGGGCACAGGCCTGGGCAAATAGTATGGAGACCCTGAGCATCAGGAAACCCTGTCAGCATTGCTGGTATTGTCCAGAGGAAAGGAAAATACCAGTACTGTTTGTTACCAGATCTGCTGCAGGAGTTGCTGGAAAACTGCCTGATAAGTCACAGGTATCCGCCTCCAGGACTCGACTCCGGATTTACTGTCCAGGTTTGCTCCCTCAGCCTTCTTATTTATTTATTGAGAGATACAGTACTGAAACAGGCCCTTCCAGCCCACCGAGTCTGTGCCGACCATCAACCACCCATTTATACTGATCCTACATTCATCCCATATTCCTACCACATCCCCTCAATTCCCCTACCACCTGCATACACGAGGGGCAATTTACAATGACCAACTTCCCTATCAATCTGCAAGTCTTTGGCTGTGGGAGAAAACAGGAGCACCCGGCAGAAACCCACGCAGTCACAGAGAGAACTTACAAACTCTGCACAGGCAGTACCCTAAATCGAACGCGGGTTACTGGAAGTGTGAGGCTGCGGTGCTAACCACTGCGCCACTGTGTCTTCTCAAGATAGTGATAGAGAAGTGAGACTTTTTGCCCATATCTGGGGCTCTGTTTCTTGGCATCAGGATGGAACCACAAGCCAGTGGGCCTGCATGACATGCACAAGGATATCACACACTGCCCCATCCCTGTGACAGCTCACAGAGAGACCCTGATGATCATGCACCCCACAGGAACATCACAAACAGCCCCCTCCCTAGGACAGCTCAGGGTCAGACACTGCACACACTGCAACAACAGTGACATTACTGTATTAGTCCCTCCATTCTGAAAAACAAGCATTCACCCTACTTTATGCTTTCTGCCCTTATCCACGCTGCCACTGCCCCTTTAATCCCATCTGCTCCAATTTTGTTAACAAGTCTATTTTATGGTACTTTTTCAAACACATTTTTGAAGTCCAGACACACACCATCAACCTCACTACCCTTGTCACCTCTCTCTGAAACATCATCAAAGAAATTAACTCATTAAGTCAGACACTATCATCTGTTAACCAATCTGTACTGGCTGTCATTTATTAGCCCATGTTCTACCAAGTGACAGTTAATTTTCTCCTGGATAATTGTCTCTAAAAGTTTCCCCACCACCGACATTATACTAACTGGTCTGTAGTTCCTGGGTTTATCTCTCTTTTTAAACAGGGCTGTAAAATTAGCAATCCTTGCAGACTTATCTTTTAATTCTGGAAAGTCTATTGTGGACAATCTCTTTGGGTATGACTTTAACCAATTAAGGCAACAGGATACTTGATGAATAAGTCCAGAACTTTTATTGAGAGTAAAATAGTACTCAATAATTGAAAGTAAAATTATACTTAACAAACTTGGGGAATATAACTTTACAGCTCTAGCAGGTGTGCGGACTGGTCGAGCTTGGCCTCAGAGTGTCACGGTCCTCTTTGTCCAGCCTAGATCCCTCATCAGGTGGAGAACTTGGTTGATGATCTGAGCCTTTACCCCTGAGCTCTTCTAGTGTTCCTGCACATTGAAAGCTTTCAAGATCCCTACGTTTAACCCCTTGATTGCCATCACACCACCTTGTAAAATAATAATTGGTCCGAGCATTTGCTAGGTACATTCAATTAGTTCTTAATAATGTCTTCCACTAACTGTCAACTGTCCTCAGAATCTCAGACATGAGTACAATGGAGTGGTTTCACACTGTCTCCCAATCTGATCTGAAACAAGTTTCCTATTCATTAAATCTAGACTTTTGAAGGTCACGATGGAACATACCATGGGTTTTATCAGGGGTCCGAGAAAGGTCCATTGTTTGAATACATTTAGCTGAAACTGCCCTTTCCCACAAAGACACAGAGACTCACAGTAATTAGATTGAACTAACTTTAAATGAAAACCCATTCTCTCTAAAATGATTATTGATTCATTAATTATAACTCAATCAAGGTTCATTACTTTTAGAATTAGAATTACAATTAGAACATTACAGCGCAGTACAGGCCCTTCGGCCCTCGATGTTGCACCGACCTGTGAAACCTTCTGACCTACACTATTCCATTTTCATCCATATGTCTATCCGATGACCACTTAAATGCCCTTAAAGTTGGCGAGTCTGCTACTGTTGCAGGCAGGGCGTTCCACGCCCCTACTACTCTCTGAGTAAAGAAACTACCTCTGACATCTGTCCTATATCTATCACCCCTCAACTTAAAGCTATGTCCCCTCGTGTTTGCCATCACCATCCGAGGAAAAAGACTCTCACTATCCACCCTATCTAACCCTCTGATTATCTTATATGTCTCTATTAAGTCACCTCTCCTCCTCCTTCTCTCCAACGAAAACAACCTCAAGTCCCTCAGCCTTTCCTCGTAAGACCTTCTCTCCATACCAGGCAACATCCCAGTAAATCTCCTCTGCACCCTTTCCATAGCTTCCACATCCTTCCGATAATGCGGTGACCAGAACTGCATGCAATACTCCAGGTGCGGTCTCACCAGAGTTTTGTACAGCTGCAGCATGACCTCGTGGCTCCGAAACTCGATCCCCCTACAAATAAAAGGTAACACACCATATGCCTTCTTAACAGCCCTATTAACCTGGGTAGCAACCTTCAGGGATTTATGCACCTGGACACCAAGATCTCTCTGTTTATCTACACTACCAAGAATCTTCCCATTAGCCCAGTACTCTGCATTCCTGTTACTCCTTCCAAAGTGAATCACCTCACACTTTTCCGCATTAAACTCCATTTGCCATCTCTCAGCCCAGCTCTGCAGCCTATCTATGTCCCTCTGTACCCTACAACATCCTTCGGCACTATCCACAACTCCACCGACCTTAGTGTCATCCGCAAATTTACTGACCCACCCTTCTACACCCTCTTCCAGGTCATTTATAAAAATGACAAACAGCAGTGGCACCAAAACAGATCCTTGCGGTGCACCACTAGTAACTAAACTCCAGGATGAACATTTGCCATCAACCACCACCCTCTGTCTTCTTTCAGCTAGCCAATTTCTGATCCAAAGTTCTAAATCACCTTCAACCCCATACTTCTGTATTTTCTGCAATAGCCTGCCATGGGGAACCTTATCAAACGCCTTACTGAAATCCATATACACCACATCCACTGCTTTACCCTCATCCACCTGTTTGGTCACCTTCTCGAAAAACTCAATAAGGTTTGTGAGGCACGACCTACCCGTCACAAAACCGTGCTGACTATCGCTAATGAACTTATTCTTTTCAAGATGATTATAAATCCTGTCTCTTATAACCTTTTCCAACATTTTACCCACAACCGAAGTAAGGCTCACAGGTCTATAATTACCAGGGCTGTCTCTACTCCCCTTCTTGAACATGGGGACAACATTTGCTATCCTCCAGTCTTCCGGCACTATTCCTTTCGACAATGACGACATAAAGATCAAGGACAAAGGCTCTGCAATCTCCTCCCTAGCTTCCCAGAGAATCCTAGGATAAATCCCATCTGGCCGAGGGGACTTATCTATTTTCACACTTTCCAAAATTGATAACACCTCCTCCTTGTGAACCTCAATCCCATCTAGCCTAGTAGCCTGAATCTCAGTATTCTCCTCGACAACATTTTCTTTCTCTACTGTAAATACTGACGCAAAATATTCATTTAACACTTCCCCTACCTCCTCTGATTCCACACACAACTTCCCACTACTATCCTTGATTGGCCCTAATCTAACTCTAGTCATTCTTTTATTTCTGATATACCTATAGAAAGCCTTAGGGTTTTCCCTGATCCGATCCACCAATGACTTCTCGTGTCCTCTCCTTGCTCTTCTTAGCTCTCCCTTTAGATCCTTCCTGGCTAGCTTGTAACTCTCAAGCGCCCTAACTGAGCCTTCACGTCTCATCCTAACATAAGCCTTTTTCTTCCTCTTGACAAGCGCTTCAACTTCTTTAGTAAACCACGGCTCTCTCGCTCGACCACTTCCTCCCTGCCTGACAGGTACATACTTATCAAGGACACGCAATAGCTGCTCCTTGAATAAGCTCCACATTTCGATTCTGCCCATCCCCTGCAGTTTCCTTCCCCATCCTACGCATCCTAAATCTTGCCTAATCGCATCATAATTTCCTTTCCCCCAGCTATAATTTTTGCCCTGCGGTATATACCTGTCCCTGCCCATCGCTAAGGTAAACCTAACCGAATTGTGATCACTATCACCAAAGTGCTCACCTACATCTAAATCTAACACCTGGCCAGGTTCATTACCCAGTACCAAATCCAATGTGGCATCGCCCCTGGTTTTACAATCATCTGTTTTATGATGGGTAGCTACTCATTAATTATACAGGATATGAACGTTAGTACTGAACACAAAATGGTTCCTTTGGTCATGTGTTCATTATAAAATGGCTTTCTTAACGTGGTTAGTTATTACAATGGATACATTATAAAAATGGTCAAGTTAAACTGAGATCGAACTACCCAAGCTTACCTGCATCCTCCAGTCCTCTGGCAACATTCCCATATTCAAGAAGGATTGAAAGATTGTGGCTCGAGTCTCTGATATTTCCACCCTTACTTCCCTCAGCCACCCAGGATGCAGCCCATCCAGACCGGGTGACTTTTCTACTGTGAGTGCTGCCAACCTTGTAATTGTCTCCTCTTTATCTATTTTCATCCCCTCCAAATTCTCCACAACCTCCTCCTTTACTGTGACATTTGCACAATCTGCTTGTTTTGTGATGACAGATGAAATGTACTTAATTAGTACCTCAGCCAGGAGGATCTCCTAATTGACCCACCCTTTCATTGACTGTCCATATGTTGGTAAAAGACTTCAGTGTTCCCAGTTATGTGACCTGCTAATCTTTTCTCATGCACTCTCTTGCTGATTTCATTTCCTTTTTCAGCTCTCCTCTGTACTTTCTGTATTCTGCTTGTTTCTCTACTGCAAATGAATCCTCACATGATTTCGATATTAATGGTTTTTGAACTATTTTGTAAAAGGATTTAGTTTTGTAAATTTCTCCCTAGCTCCCCTCATGGTCAGGCAGAAAGTTTACCTGCTGTGTTTTCAAAAAGCAACAGCTTTATTTGAAAAGCCATTGGGACAGGATTCCGGGTTTTAATCCAGTCACAAATCTGGTTCTGATGTCTTGTGGCTCCAGCTGTCACATGACCGGTCAGAGGATGACCTCATCATTGACCCAGTCATGGAGCTGTGGGTTGATGTTTAAATTGTTTCAAAATAATTTTCCAGAAGGACAATCAAAATGAATCCAGATAAAAGGTAGATTTTGTGAATTTGTGCTCCCAGTGGAAATTCCTGCAGAGTCTGCTGGTTTTCATGTCCCCAATTCCCCACAGGAAGCTCAGTGCTCGGAATCTGTATTCATTACATTAACATTATACAGAATCATTTCATGGGAGACCCCAGTGTGAATTGGAAACAAGTGGGTCAGTTTTAACTTTGAAAGTAACACAGAAGTAAAATACTGCAGATGCTGGAAATCTGAAATAAAAACAGAAAATGCTGGAAATACTCAGCAGGTCTGGCAGCATCTGTGGAGAGAGAAACAGAGTTAACGTTTCAGATCTGTGACCTTTCATCAGAACTGAGCTTAAATTGTCTGAGGGACTGAGATTGTGGAATCAATTTCAGGGTCAAAGACATTGTACTCTGTAAGGATAGGCAGATGGAGATTATTAAGTACAGTGCAAAAATATAGATGCTTTTACATTATTTGAATCAGCATTGATTTAAAGTTTGTGCTCACGAATCCTATCTTTTGATCAAAATGACATTGATAACAATGGAAAAAGCAAAACATACATTTCACGACCACAGGACTTTGTAAAGCCTTTTACAGCCAATGAAGGACTTTCCAAGTGTAGTCACTGTGCAGTACAATACAATACCCTACAATAAGGATATTTCACATTCGAGTCACACAAGTCCCAGGCAATGACCATCTCAAACAAGAGAGAATCTAACCATCTCCCCTTGACATTCAATGGCATTACGATTGCTGAATCCCCCCACTATCAACATCCTGGGGGTTACCATTGACCAGAAACTGAATTTCAATAAGCATATAAATATCATGGCGACAAGAGCAGATCAGACACTAGGAATCCTGCGGCGAGTAACTCACCTCCTGACTCCCCAAAGCCTTCCACTATCTACAAGGCACAAGTCAGGAGTGTGATGGAATATTCTCCACTTGCCTGGTTAGGTGCAGCTCCAACAACACTCAAGAAGCTCGACGCCATCCTGGACAAAGCAGCCCACTTGATTGGCACCTCATTCACAAAATTCACTCTCTCCATAACTGACACACAGTGGTAGCAATGTGTACCATCCACAAGATGCACTGCAGCAACGCAGCAAGCCTCCTTAGACAGCACCTTCCAAACCCGTGACTTCTACCACCTTGAAGGACAAGGGCAGAAGATGCATGGGAACACCACCACCTGCAGGTTCCCCTCTTTGCCATACACCATCCTGGAATTGGAACTGTATCACCGTTCCTTCACTGTGGCTGGGTCAAAATCCTGGAACTCCCTTTCTAACAGCACCACATCGACTGCAGTGGTTCAAGAAGGCAGCTCACCACCACCTTCTCGAGGGAATTAGGGATGGGAAATAAATGCAATAAAATCAATAAAAAGACAATATCCTGTAATCCCCAAAAGTGGAAAATACATATGAAAATGAAAATATAATAAAACACAGTCAGCATGGATCTCACAAAGAAAGACTTGATTAACCTTAACTTTGAAGAATCAACAGCAAGAGTAATACAGCAGATGCAGAAGAGTTTAAGTTAATAAAGCCTCATCCTTTTAAGTGCTTGAACCAACAAATTGTGGGTTAACAAACAAGCACACTAACTGACAGAGCTGGGTGTTGTTCTTTCTAGATTCCCCTAAAGCAGGGTGTCAATAAGTTAAATCTTCAGGTTGCTGCAACCAGAATAGCCATTGTCCACTATCAGCTTTACTGTTACAAATAAAGGGTGGAATATTCATTGTGAATCTATAGAAACAGTCTGGTCCTGCACACTGCAGACACATCCACGTCATCACTAACCAGCTCTCCTATAATTGATGCAGTTATTTGATTTTTCCCCATTAGGGACATGGAATTATTTTTGAAAGATTTTAAATTCCAAGAAGTTTTGTTAATATTCAGCCCTTGAGAAGAAATCATTCCCTGGCCACAGTGTAGAAAGCATTAAATATAAAACTGTAGACTACCAGGTAACACAGAGAAAGCTGATCAGCGAATCTATAATTACTTACTTTTCTTGCTTTTGCTCTTGCAATTCGGTTTTTCATCCTTTTCAGTTACTGACTGTGGATATTATTGTGATTAAATGTGAAAAGATGCACTGTGTCTCAGCCCCGGTATATTGGCTCTTTCTCTGTACAGTGCTGTACACACTCAGATACTGACAGTGTCTCTCCCTCCCTCAACTTTCCAGCACTGACGGTGCAGAAAGCGCTGCTCAAAGTTACACATTCTGACTGTTTGCAGTTGATTAGTGAGAGATTATTAACGTATCCTTCTGCAGCGCTGCCTCGGTTAATAACAGCAGATCTAAGCCACATTTCAGATACGGAAACAGATGCATCAATTATTCACTCTTTCCCAGAGTGAGTGAGGCCGGGACAAGCAGCAACATTCCAGCCCCACGCTCTGCAAATACCCAGCACCAGCGGAAAGCAGTGAATACAGATTCAATCAGTGGGTTAATGTCCATTACAGGGATGCAAGATTCCACGGCCCGGGACAAACATCCCCATACACCGAGAACAAGCTCAGGAAAACCCGGGGGAGTTAATATCCCAGTCACTGAGCATTCCAGTAACATTGAACAAGTTCCTGAACTGAGTGAACCTTTCAAAGTACAGAAGTGATGACGAGGTCAGAAAGGTCTGAACAGTTGAGGTGACTGAGTGGTTTCAGCTTCTCTGTTCAGGTTGCAGCTTTCACTGGAGGCATGTGTTTAAATCCCACTTCTGACAACTAGATTTTCAGTTACTTTGCAGAGCTTCCTTGAAGGTTTGGGGTCGAGTAAATACTGAGGAACTGTTTCTAACTGCTGAATGGTCAATAACCAAAGGTTACAGATTTAAGGTGACTCACAAAACCAGAAGGAACATGAGGAAAAATTCCTTTCTGCAACGTGTGGTTAGGAATTCAGTTATGTGGATAGATTGGAGAAGCTGGGGTTGTTCTCCTTAGAGAGGAGATTTGATAGAGGTGTTCACAATCATGAGGGGCCGTGACAGACCCGATAGAGAGAAACTGTTGGTAGAAGGATTGAGACTCAGGTAAAAGCTGTGGCTCAGTTGGTCACACTCACCTCGAAAGCACAAGCTTTTGGGTTCAGATTTCACAGCTGACACTCCAGTGCAGCACTGAGGGTGTTGAAGGTGCTGCCTTTCAGGTGTGATGTTAAACCAAGACCCGGTCTGCATGTTTGGGTGAATGTAAAAGATCCCATGCTGCAATTTCAAACAAGTGAAGAGCAATTCTCCCTGGTGTTGTGATCAATATTTGCCTCTCAATCAGATCAGTTGGTCATTATCACATTGCTGTTTGTGGGTATTAGCTGCTGCATTTCTGACATTACAACAGTGATTACACTTCAAAAGTATTTCATTGTTTACAAAGTGCTTTGATATTTCCAGTGGTCAGGAAAGGTGCTATAGAAATGCAAGTCTTTTCTTTCTTTATCACAACACATTGCTGTGTAAAAAATGGTTCTTCATGTCACCTCTGGTTCTGCCAGTCACCTGATATCTGTGCCCTCTGCTTACTGACCCTTTTACCACTGGAAACAGTTTCTCCTTATTTAAACTGTTGAAGAACTTCATGATTTTGAACAAATGTGTCAAATCTCTTCTGAACTTTCTCTGCTGCAAGGAGAACAACCCCAGCTTCTCCAATCTCTCCACATAACTGAAGTCACTCACCCTGCTACCATTGTGGTAAATCTCTTTTTTATTCTTTCCTGGGATGTGGGCACTGCTGACAGAATGTGATTCCTGTCAACGGAGCGGCCCGCTGACATCATCGGAGAGCGCCAAGCTGCGCATAGCCACAGCGACATCTTGCCATGATTAAGTGGCACATGCGCAGGATGATGTCATGGCTCAGCGCCAACGTCATCGCATATTCACGCCTGGTCCATCTTCGCACATGCACGCTGCAGCATCATCAGGTATCCAGCCTCTCACTCAGCTGGAGGAAGCAGCTGAATGGGAGACTTTGAGGCTGGAGCTCTCCCCCCTCGGCAACTCGCTCCAGGCCTCGATGCTTCCTCCCCTCAGCCGCTCGCTCTACACCGCACTGCTCCCCTGGCCGATTGTTCCCCGCTCGCGTCACCCAGCTCTCCTGCCACTCGCTCCCAGCCCCCCAACCCCTGCTCCAGCCATTAGCTCAAGGCCGTACCACTTCCTTCCTCTCGGCCATTCACTACTCGCTCCTACGTCACACTTTACAGCCCGCCTTGCTTCTTCGGGCGGCACGTGGAGACTGGACAAACGTGGGAGCAAGAGGCCGAGAGAAGGGAAGCAGCACAACCTAGAGCTTGCGGCTGGAGGGGAGGGGGTGGGGTGGGGAACGAGCGACCAGAGAATGGGGTGGCGCGATCAGAGGACAATCGGCCAGGGAAGTGGGGGAGAGCAGTGAGGTCTGGAGTGAGCTGCTGTGGAGGGTGGAAGCGGCCAGTGCGAAGGAGGGGGAAAAAGCGAGTTGTGCCACCTAGTGGTTGCGTTGTCAGCAAACGCAGCCTTTATTGTCCATCCTTAATTGCCCTTGAGAAGGTGGTGGTGAGCTGCCTTTTTTGAGCCACTGCAGTCTATGTGTTGTACGTAAACCCACAGTGCTGTTCGGAACGGAGTTCCAGAATGTTGATCCGGGAACAGTGATGGAACGGAGATATAGTTCCCAGTCAGGATGGTGTGTAACTTGGAGGGGAGCTTGCAGATGGTGGTGTTCCCATTCATCCAATGTCCTTCTAGGTGGTCGAGATCGGAGGTTTGGAAGGTGCTGCAGAAGGAGGTTTGGTGAGTTGCTGCAGTGCATCTTGTCGATGGTACACACTGCTGCCACTGTTCACTAGTGGTGCAGGAAGTGAATATTTAAAGTAGTGGATGGAGTGCTGATCAAGTGATCTGCTTTGTCCTGGAAGGTGTTGAGTTTCTTTGGTGTTGTTGGAGCTGCACTCATCCAGGCAAGTGGTGAGTATTGCATCACACTCCTGACTTGTGCCTTGTAGATGGTGGACAGGAGGTGAGTTACTTCCAGCAGAATTACCATCCTCTGACTGATCCAATATAGTTTCTTCTCAATGGTAATCCCCAGGGTGTTGATAGTAAAGGATTCAGAAATGGTAATGTCATTGACTGTCAAGGGGAGATGGTTAGATTCTCTCTTGTTGGAGATGGTCATTGCCTGGCATTTTTGTGGCGTGAATGTTACTTGCCACTTATCAGCCCAAGCCCAATGTTGTCCAGGTCTCTCTACATATGGACACGGACTGCTTCAGTATCTGAGGAGTTGCTAATGTGACTGAACATTTTGCAATCATCAGCAAACATCCCCACTTCTGACCTTATGATGGAGGGAAGGTCATTGATGAAGCAGCTGAAGTTGATTGGGGCCTAGGATGTGACCCTGAGCAACTCCTGAGCGATGTTCTGGGACTGAGATGATTGGCCATCCACAACCATCACCATATTCCTTTGCGCTAGGTATGACTCCAACTAGTGGAGAGTTTCCCCCTGATTGCCATTGTCTTCAATTTTTCAAGGGCTCCTTGATGCCCTTGGCAGGAGCAGTCACTGTTACCTCTTATCACCTCCTGAATTCAGCTCTTTTGTCCAGATTTGAGCCAAGGCCATAATGAGGTCAGGAAACGAGTGGCCTTGGCAGAAACCAAAATGAGCATCGGTGAGTAGGTTATTGCTGTGTAAGTGCTGCTTGATAGCACTGTCAACGACACCTTCCATCACTTTACTGATGATCAAGAGGAGGCTGACGGGGCAGTAATTGACCGGGTTGGATTTGTCCTGCTTTTTGTGTACAGGACATACCTGGGCAATTTTCCACATTGCCGGGTAGATGCCAGTGCTGGAACTGTACTGGAACAGCTTGGCTAGCGGTGCGGCTAGTTCTGGAGCACAAATCTTCAGCACTGCAGCCGGAATGTTGTCAGTATCCAGTGCCTTCAGCCATTTCTTGATATCATGTGGAGTGAATTGGATGAGCTGAAGATTGTCACCTGTGATGCTGGGGACCTCAGGAGGAGGCCGGTATGGATCATCTACTTGGCAATTCTGGCTGAAGAAGTTTGCAAATGATTCAACCTTGTATTATGCACTGATATGGTGTTCTCCCCTATCATTAAGGATGGGGGCATTTGTGGAGCCTTGTCCTCCTTACCTTCCAGGACCAGAGAGCAGTTGAACCTCTTCCAGCGGGCCGGAGTTTTGAAAAAAAAGGCAAACAGTGATGTCAGAGGAGAGCTGCATGCTGATTGGTTGGTGAGTAGCAGCTCTTAAAAAAGGGGAAAGTTGTTTATTTTTGTTGGAAAAAAAACGCTGGTGTTAAGGTGAGTACTACTAAAGTTTTTTTTTAAGGACTTTGGGTTGAAGTGGGTGGAACAAGGCCTCTAGTATAATTAGTATTTTTTAATTAAGGGAGTAACTCATTAACCTAAGGGTAAGTCATGGCAGGAGAGCTCAGCCCCGTGACATGCTTCTCCTGCGCTATGTGGGAAATCAGGAACGCTTCCAGTGTCCCTGATGACCACGTGTGCGGGAAGTGTATCTATCTGCAGCTACTGGCTACCCGCATTAGGGAGCTGGAGCTGCGGGTGGATTCACTGTGGAGCATCCGCGATGCTGAGGAAGTCGTGGACAGCACGTTTAGTAAGGTGGTCGCACCACAGGTAATGGCTGCACAGGCAGAAAAGAGATGGGTGACCACCAGATGGAGTAGTAGGCGCAGGTAGGTAGTGCAGGGGTTCCCTGTGGCCATCCCCCTCTCAAACAGATATATCGCTCTGGATACTGTTGGGGGGATGACCACCCAGGGGAAAGCAGCAACAGCCGAGTTTGTGGCACCACAGAGGGCTCTGCAGCACTGCAGGGGAGGAAAAGGTTTGGAAGAGCTTTAGTGATAGGGGATTCATTATAAGGGGTGCAGATAGGCATTTCTGCGGCCAAAAACGAGACTCCAGGATGGTATCTTGTCTCCCTGGTGCTAGGGTCAAGGATGTCTCGGAGTGGCTGCAGGACATTCTGAAAAGGGACGGTGAGCAGCTCGAGGTCGTGATCCATATTGATACTAACGACATAGGCAGGAAGAGAGTTGAGGTCCTGCAAAGTGAATATAGGGAGTTCGGCAGAAGGTTAAAAAGCAGGACCTCTAGGGTTGTAATCTCAGGATTACTTTCTGTACCACGTGCTTGTGATGGTAGGAATAGGAGGATTAGGCAAATGAATGCGTGGCTGAAGAGCTGGTGTAGCCGGGAGGGCTTCAGGTACTTGGATCTTCTGGTGCAGAGGTGACCTGTACAAGAGGGACGGGTTGCATCTAAACTGGAGGGGGACCAATATCCTTGCAGGGAGGTTTGCTAGTACTACTCGGGAGGGTTTAAACTAGTCTGGCAGGGGGGTGGGACCCAAAGTAGTGGTCTCTCTGATGAGATATTTGAGGCAAATATAGAGGTCAAAGCAAGCAAGTCCAGTAGGCAGGCCGGGCAGATGCAGGACGGGGAGCGTGGAAGGTCTGGTAGACTAAACTGCATTTACTTTAATGCAAGATGCCTTACAGGTAAGGCAGATGAACTCATGGATCGGTACATGGGATTGTGATATTATAGCTATTACGGAAACGTGGTTGAGAGATGAGCAGGACTAGCAGCTCAATGTTCCGGGGTACCGATCCTTCCAGCGTGACAGAGATGAAGGTAAGAGAGGAGGTTGCACTATTGATTTGGGAGGACATCACGGCAGTACTTAGAAAGGATATCCCGGGGGGAATGACAAGCGAGGCCATATGGGTAGAACTTAGAAATAAGAAAGGGGTGATCACTTTGATGGGATTATACTATAGACCCCCCAATAGTCAGGGGGAATTGAAGGAGCATATTTGTAGGGAAATCACAGATAGGTGTAGGAATTATAGGGTTGTAATAGTAGGTGATTTTAAATTCCCTAATATTGACTGGGACTGCTTTAGTACTAAGGGGTCAGATGGGGAAAAAATTGTTGTGTGTCCAGGATAGTTTTCTGAAGCAGTACGTGGATGGCCCTGCTAGAGAAGGGGCTACACTTGACCGCCTCTTAGGAAATGAGGATGGGCAGGTGGTTGATGTGTCAGTGGGGGAGCACTTTGGGACCAGTGACCATAACTCTATTAGCTTCAAGATAGTTACGGAACAGGATAGGACTGGTCCTCAGGTTGAAGTCCTAAATTGGGGGAAGGCTAATTTTGATGGCATCAGACAGGAACTCTCAAAAGTTGAATGGGAGAGACTGTTTACAGGTAAAGGGACGTCTGGCAAGTGGAAGGCTTTTAAAAGTGAGATCGGAAGAATTCAGGGCCGGCATTTTCCTGTCAGATGGAAGGGCAAGGCTGGCAAGTTTAGGGAACCTTGGTTGACTAGGGGTGTTGAGGGCCTGGTCTGGATAAAGAAGGAGGCATATGGCAGGTATAGGCAGCTGGGATCGAGCGAGACCCTCGAGGAGTATAGGGGATGTAGGACTACACTTAAGAAGGAAATTAGGAGGGCGAAAAGGGGCCATGAGATCTCCCTGGCAGATAAGATAAAGGAGAATCCTAAAAGATTCGATCAGTATATTAAGAGTAAAAGGGTAGCCAGGGAGACAATAGGTCCCCTTAGGGATCAGTGTAGTAATCTATGTGTGGAGCCACGCGAAATGGGCGAGGTCTTAAATGAATATTCCTCGTCCATATTTACCGTGGAGAAGGTCATGGAAGCCAGTGAGTTCAAGGGAGGGAACAGCAATATCCTGAAGCATATCAACATTACAAAGGAAGTGGTGTTGGAGGTATTGAAGCGCATTAAGGTGGATAAATCCCCAGGGTCTGACCAGGTGTATCCTAGGATGCTATGGGAAGCAAGGGAGGAGATTGCTGGGGCCCTGGCAGAGACTTTTGTATCATCGTTAGCCACAGGTGAGGTACCGGAAGACTGGAGGATAGCTAATGCTGTGCCTTTATTTAAGAAGGGCAGCAGGGATAAGCCAGAGAACTACAGGCCGGTGAGCCTTACATCAGTGGTGGGAAAGTTCTTGGAAGGGATTCTGAGAGACAGGATTTATATGCATTTGGAAAGGCAAGGTCAGATTAGGGATAGTCAGCATGGCTTTGTGCGTGGGAAATCATGACTCATGATTTTGATTGAGTTTTCCGAGGAGGTGACCAAGAGGATTGACAAGGGCAGGCCAATGAATGCTGTCGACATGGACTTTAGCAAGGCCTTTGACAAGGTCCTGCATGGTAGGCTGGTCCAGAAAGTTCAAACACATGGGATCCAGGGTGAGCTAGCCAATTGGATACAAAATTGGCTTGGTGATAGGAGGCAGAGGGTGGTAGTGGAGGGTTGTTTTTCAGATTGGAGGCCAGTGACCAGTGGTGTGTCGCAGGGATCGGTGCTGGGCCCTCTGTTGCTTGTCGTATATGTTAATGGCTTGGATGTGAATGTAAGGGGCATGATTAGTAAGTTTGCAGATGACACCAAAATTGGTGGTATAGTGGACAGTGAAGAAGGTTGTCTAAGTTTGCAACAGGATATAGATCAACTGGAAAAGTGGGCAAGAGATTGGCAAATGGAATTTAACGTGGACAAGTGTGAAGTGATGCATTTTGGGAAGTTAAACCAGGGCAGGACATATAAAGTGAATGGCAGGGCCTTGGGGAGTGTTGTTGAGCAGAGAAACCTTGGGGTGCAAGTACATAGTTCCCTGAAAGTGGCAACACAGGTAGACAGGGTGGTGCAGAAGGCGGATGGCATGCTTGACTTCATCGGCTGAGGCATTGAGTACAAGAGTTGGGACGTCATGTTACAGTTGTACATAACGTTGGTTAGGCCGCATTTGGAGTACTGTGTGCAGTTCTGGTGGCTGCACTACAGGAAAGATGTGATTAAGCTAGAGAGGGTGCAGAAAAGATTCACAAGGATGCTGCCTGGTTTGGAGGGCCTGAGTTATGAAGAGAGATTGGATAGGCTGGGTCTGTTTTCCCTGGAGTGAAGGAGGCTGAGAGGGGACATGATAGAGGTATATAAAATTATGAGAGGCATAGATAGTGTAGATAGCCAGAGTCTGTTTCCCATGTAGGGGTGACTAAAACTAGAGGGCATAGATTTAAGGTAAGAGGGAGGAGGTTTAAAGGGGACCAAAGGGGTAAATTTTTCACAGAAAGAATCGTGGGTATCTGGAATGAGCTGCCTGGTGGAGGCATGAACAGCAGTGACATTTATGAGGCAGCTGGACAGGTACTTGAATGAGCAAGGCATGGAGGGATATGGAATTACTGCAGGCAGGTAGGATTAGTACAGATGGGCATTATGGTCGGCATGGACGCGGTGGGCCGAAGGGCCTGGTTCTATGCTGTACGACTCTATGACTCTCTGTGACTCCTGTTAATTGTTTAATTATCCACCACCATTCAGGACTGGATGTGGCAGGACTGCAGAGCTTTGATCTGATCTGTTGGTTGTGAGATCGCTTAGCTCTGTCTATTGCATGCTGCTTCCACTGTTTGACATGCAAGTAATCCTGTGTTGTCGCTTCACCAGGTTGACAACTCATTTTTAGGTCTGCTTGGTGCTGCTCCTGACATGCCCTCCTGCACACTTCATTGAACCACTATTGCTCCCTTGGCTTGATGGTAATGGTAGAGTGAGGGATATGCCAGGCCAGGAGGTAACATATTGTGTTTAAATACAATTCTGCTGCTGCTGATGGCCCACAGTGCCTCATGGATGCCCAGTTTTGAGTTGCCAGATCTGTTCAGTTCTTCCCTCAGAAATAATTGGGAAAATATTCCTAAGGAATGCATGAATTAAATAAAAAGGAGAGAGAAATAAATATTGACAAAATAGATGGCAGCATTTCGAAGGTGAAAAGAAAGTTTTATTATTGATGAGTGAGAGGAATATATCACACTTTGGGGCTTCTGTAAGTAGATTTACTGATAATCTGGGGAATTGATAGGAAACTGCTTCATGTTTGGTGGAACAAATTCTCACCCTTGGGGTGGAGCCAACAGCTGCATCCGTCCAATAACAGACATAGAAGTAGTACTGTATCAGGCCTTGTTAGCTCAGTTGGGAGAGCATGAGACTTTTTATCACAGGGTCTTCGATTTGAGACCCTTGTTGTCTGGTTGTTCTTCCCTTTTTCAGACTTCATCGGCAGAGAGTTCAAGGAGTGTTTGAAATTAAATTCAACAACATCACTAGATTTCAACCCTGCCGCCCCCCCACCCCCCCCCCCCACCCTCCCAGTGTAGTTGACAGGTCCCTCAACCTCTGCCCTCCCCATTCCGTTCCCTCCCAGAACTGCGACTCACTTTCCACCCCACCTGCCTCCACATCCAAAGGATCATCCTCCACAATTTCCGCCACCTCCAGTGTGATGGAACCACCTACCTCATCTTCCCCTCCCCTGTCAACATTCCGAAGGGATCGGTCCCTCCACGACACCCTGGTCCACTCCTCCATTATCCCTGACACCTCGTCCCCTTCCCAAGGCACCTTCTCATGCAATCGCAGGAGATATAATACCTGCCCTTTTCCCTCCTCTCTGCTCATTATCTAAAGCCCAAACACTCCTTTCAGGTGAAGCAGCGATTTACTTGTACTTCTTTCAATTATGTATACTGTATTCACTGCTCACAATGTGGTCTCCTCTAAACTGGGGAGACCAAACTCAGATTAGATGGAACACCTCGGCTCAGTCCGAAAGCATGACCCCGAGCTTCTGGTTCCTTGCCATTTCAACACTACCCCCTGCTCTCATGTCAACATTTCTGTCTTGGGCCTGTTCCAGTGTTCCAGTGAACATCTCCATGGAAAGATCAATCTTACATGCCAGCTCAAATGTTGGATTTTGTATGTTTAGTATCTTTTCTCATCCAAAGATAACACTATCAATCATTCACCACTCTGTCTTCTCCTGAACTTCGAGTTCAAATTTGTTTGTGAAGTTGAGTGACACATTAAGACAGCACAGTCTTTGTCTTTGTGAAGGAAGTGATTTCGGAATGGCTGTTTGAAACTGCCCCTCCTTGCACAGAAATTCAGTGCAAATGCTCAAATCACCCACAATTTCTTTGTGAGAAATTTGTTCACAATTGCATTCAACATGGAAACCGCCTCAACATTAATCTCACTGAAGGAAAGTGTGACCGTGTTGTTTGTTTCAGAGTGTTGGTGCCGTTATGTGTCGCTCCTAACCAAGACTGGGACACAACGCAAGGTTGATCCAAGGTTGGCATATATTATCATTCAGGAGCAAGAAAAATCAAAAGGAACCTAACAAGAAAACCCAGTCTTCAGATGTGAGAATCTGTAGATCCCCTTTGGGAAAGTGAATCAGAGCAGAATGAAGGGTGAACTGTCCGACTGCCCAGAAGAGATGAAGACACAGCTCAGTCAGCAAGTTCCCCTGGTTTATGATGCTGGAACATTCCTCACACAGAAATTATTCAACCCGATGACAATCGTGCTTACAGCCGATAATTTATTAAGATAATTTTTTTTTGAGCTACAACACAGACAGCTACTCGACAATGTGGAAAATTACCCAGGTGTGTCCTGTCCATAAAAAAAAGCAGGACAAATCCAATCTGACCAATTACCGCCCCATCAGTCTACTATCAATCATCAGCAAAGTGATGGAAGATGTCATCAACAGTGCTATCAATCACCACGCATTTAGCAATAATCTGCTCATCGATGCTCAGTTTAGATTCCGCCAGGGCCTCTCGGATCCAGGCAAACATTTGGAAGCTGGAGTATAATGTGGGAAAATGTGAGGTTATTCACTTTGGTAGTAAGAACAGATAAATTAAATATTATTTAAATTGCGAGAGACTACAGAATGCTGCGATATAGAAGGATCTGGGTGTCTTCGTACATGAATCACAAAAAGTTAGCATGCAGGTAGAGCAAATAATTAGGAAGGCAAATGGAATGTCACCCTTTATTACAAAGGGGAATGGAGTATAAAAGGAGAGAAGTCTTGCTCCAAATGTACAGAGTGTTGGTGAAACCACACCTGGAGTACTGTGTACAGTTTTGGTCTCCTTATTTAAGGAGGGATATACTTGCATTGGAGGCAATTCAGAGAAAGAGGTGGGCAACTGTCTCTTCCCCACCACAGCCACCTCGAGGGCATTGTGCGGAGGGGGTTAGACTTCGGGCGTGCAGGAAGGATCTGATGGGGAGGGCTCTTCTCACCACCAGCCAAGTTTCATCTTGGTGCTTGTTTGAAAGTTCTGGTGATGAGGCATTCCGCCAAATGACTTTGGAAGTTTGCTCGGGGAACCATCCGACTGGATCCACCATCTCCTTTTCCTGTAGGGCCCTGAAGACATTCCGTGCAGACCACTACCTGAAGGATTGGTGGTCAAAGATGTTTTTCCACAGAAACTTTCCCACGAAGGATAGGTGGTACGGCACGGTCCAACTGGATGGAGCATTCCGCGGCAATGTGAGCAGGCCCATCCTTCACAACGCTGGGGACAGATAGAACCTCAGCACGTAGTGACACTTGGAGATTGTGCACTGGGAATCTGCGCACAGCTTGATGCAGCCGCACACGAAGGTAGTCATCAGGATGAGGGCGACGTTGGGTACATTTTTCCCGCCCTTATCCAGGGGTTTGAACATCGTGTCCCTCCAGACCTGGTCCATTTTGGAACCCCATATGAAGCGGAAAATGGCTCGGGTGATCGCCACAGCGCAGGAGTGGCGTATGGGCCAGACCTGCACCACGTACAGCAACGTGAGCGCCTCGCACCTGATCACCAGGTTCTTACCCACAATGGAGAGAGATCGCTGCTCCCACATGCTCAGCTTATGGTGTATCCTGGCTACTCGCTACTTCCAGGTTTTGGTGCACGTCCCAGCCCTTCCAAACCATATCCCCAGCACCATCAGGTAGTCTGACCTGATGGTGAAGGGGACAAAGGATCGGTCAGCCCAGTTCCCAAAGAACATGGACTCGCACTTGCCGTGGTTAACTTTGGCTACCGAGGCGAGTTCGAACTGGTCGCAGATGCTGATCAGTCTGTGAACGGACAGCAGATCCGAGCAAAAGACGGCGACGTCATCCAGGTACAGGGAAGTTTTAACCTGAGTGACTCCACTGCCTCGGATTGTAACCCCCCCCTTATGCTTGCATCCTTTCTAATAGACTCAGCAAAGGGTTCAATACAGCAAACAAACAAGACAGAGGAGAGAGGACTGCCCTGTCTTTCTTTGCAAAGCAGGTGTAGAAAAAGATGCAGTGGTTTTTATCGCGATTCATCCCAAGCAGCTGTGTAACACAGGAGTCTGTGCTCTGCAGGCTGTTCTCAGGGATGCACACCGAGATAAACATCAACTGCTGCTGGAGGACTATTAATTCGGTGAAAGACGCCCTTTGGTCTGCCCGAAACTTGCTGGTCGTCCAGCGCAAAGAGTTGTCCACGACCGAATGTTGCAGACTGGTACATTCCAAGGTCCAAGACTTCGTGCTGAGGGACGCACTACAGCTTGGGGCAGCCGCTGCAAAGGTTCACTGGGGAAGACCACTGTGTAAGGTACCCCCACCAAGGTGAAGTGAGGGACTGGATCCATGGAAATCCCCTCGGGCTGTATCCAGAAAATATTTCTCCGCCTCCAGGCTCACTTCTTTGACCAGGAGTCCTCCTCCCGACCAGCAGACCCATTCTCCCACCTCCAGCATTCTCCCTCTACTTGGACCACCCCCCCCCCCCCGCCGCTGGCCACTTACCCGCTCTTGATCTCTTCATTGAAAACTGTCGGCTAGACATTTGTCATCTCAATTTCTTTGCCCCCCTCACTCACTCTAACCTGTCCCCCTCTGATCTTGAGGCACTCCGTTCTCTCAGGTCTAACCCCGACATGGTCATCAAACCTGCAGGCAAGGGTGGTGCTGTTGTTGTATGGCGTACCGACCTCTACCTTGCAGAGGCTCAGTGCCAACTCACAGACACTTCTTCCTACCTCCCTCTGGACCATGACCCCATCACCGAACATCAAGCCACCGTCCAAAGGACTGTCACTGACCTCATCTCCTCTGGAGTTCTTCCCTCTACAGCTTCCAACCTCATAGTCCCGCAACCCCGGACAGCCCGCTTCTACCTCCTTCCCACAATCCACAAACGGGTACGTCCCGGCAGACCCATTGTGTCAGCCTGCTCCTGCCCCACTGAACTTATTTCTTCCTATCTTGACTCTATCTTTTCTCCGCTGGTCCAGTCTCTTCCCAACTACATCCGTGACTCTTCTGACGCCTTACGTTATTTTGACAATTTCCAGTTTCCTGGTCCCAACCGCCTCCTCTTCACTATGGACGTCCAATCGCGCTGCACCTCCATCCCCCGCCAGGATGGCTTGAGGGCTCTCCGCTTCTTCCTGGAACAGAGGCCCAACCAGTCCCCATCCACCACCACCCTCCTCCGCCTGGCTGAACTTGTTCTCACATTGAGCAACTTCTCCTTCAACTCCACGCACTTCCTTCAAGTAAAAGGTGTCGCTATGGGTACCCGCATGGGTCCTAGTTATGCCTGTCCTTTTGTGGGATATGTCGAGCATTCTTTGTTCCAGCCCTACTCAGGCCCCCTCCCCCAACTCTTTTTCCGGTACATTGATGATTGTATCGGTGCCATTTCCTGCTCCCGCCCCGAACTGGAAAACTTTATCAACTTTGCTTCCAATTTCCACTCTTCTCTCACCCATACGTGGTCCAGCTCTGACACTTCCCTTCCCTTCCTCGACCTCTCTGTCTCCATCTCTGGGGATGGGTTGTCTCCCAATATCCATTATAAGCCCACCGGCTCCCACAGCTACCTCGACTACACTTCTTCACACCCTACCTCCTGTAAGGACTCCATTCCGTTCTCCCAGTTTCTCCGTCTTCGACGCATCTGCTCTGATGATGCTACCTTCCATGACGGTGCTTCTGGTATGACCTCCTTTTTCCTCAACCGAGGAATCCCCCCCACTGTTGTTGACAGGGCCCTCAACCGTGTCCGGCCCATTTCCCGTACTTCTGCCCTCAACCCTTCCCCTCCCTCCCAGAACCGTGACAGGGTTCCCCTTGTCCTCACTTTCCACCCCATCAGCCTCCATATCCAAAGGATCATCCTCTGTCATTTTCGCCACCTCCAGCGTGATGCCACTACCAGTCGCATCTTCCCCTCCCTTCCCCTGTCAGCATTCCGAAGGGATCGTTCCCTCCGCGACAACCTGGTCCACTCCTCCATTACCCCCACCACCTCGTCCCCATCCCATGGCACCTTCCCCTGCAATCGCAGGAGGTGTAATACCTGCCCATTTACCTCCCCTCTCCTCACTATCCCAGGCCCCAAACACTCCTTTCAGGTGAAGCAGCGATGTACTTGTACTTCTTTCGATGTAGTATACTGTATTCGCTGCTCACAATGTGGTCTCCTCTATATTGGGGAGACCAAGCGCAGACTGGGTGACCGTTTTGCGGAACACCTCCGCTCGGTCTGCAAGCAGGACCCTGAGCATCCGGTTTCTTGCCATTTCAACACTCCCCCCTGCTCTCATGCTCACATCTCTGTCCTGGGATTGCTGCAGTGTTCCAGTGAACATCAACGCAAGCTCGAGGAACAGCATCTCATCTATCGATTAGGCACACTACAACCTGCCGGACTGAACATTGAGTTCAATAATTTCAGAGCATGACAGCCCCCCATTTTACTTTCATTTTTCGTTGTTTTTTCTTTTTTCTTCTTTTTTGCTTTTTTACATTTTTTACAACCTTTTATATTGCTGACCTTTTGGTCAGCGACGTGGCCTTGTCCAACCTGCACCTTCTCCTTTGTTATCTCTTGCCCCACCCCCACCTCACTTGCTTATAACCTGTGACATTTTTAATATTTGTCAGTTTCGAAGTAGGGTCAGTGACCCGAAACGTTAACTCTGCTTCTCTTTCCACAGATGCTGCCAGACTTGCTGAGTGGTTCCAGTATTTCTTGTTTTTATTCCAGAAAATATTTGTTTGCTGCAAAAAGTACATGGCAGGTAAAATGAAATGGAAGGGTTGTGAGGCAATTCACTCCTGTACTGAAGGAAACTGATCTCCTTTGCAATCTTTGTATTGTTGACTTGGTGCTGTTTTTGAACTGTTTTGTAATGTATCTTTTTATAGTTTTTTTAACGAATAAAGTATATGTTGGAAATTTAAAAAAAAAGTTCAGAGAAGTTTCACTGGATTTATTCCTGTGATGAAGGGGTTGTCTTATGAGGAGGATTTAGCAGGTTGGACCTATACTGATTGGAGTTTAGAAACATGAGAGGTGATCGTATTGAGACATATAAGATTCTGAAGGGTCTTGACAGGGTAGATGCTGAGAGGATGTTTCCCCTCGTGGTGGAATCTAGAACTAGGGGACACAGTTTCAGAATTAGGGATTTTCCATTGAAGAAGGAAATGAGGAGGAATTTCTTCTCTCAGACAGTCGTTCATCTTTGGATTTTTATCTACAAGGAAGTCAAGGGTTATGGGGGGCAGGCAAGAAAGTGGGGTTGATGCCATGATCAGATCAACCATGATCCTATTGAATGGCGGAGAAGGCTCGAGGGGTCAAATGGCCTCCTGCTGCTACTATTTCTGTTCTTGTGATCTCATTGCAGCTTGTTCCAAATAGAGACAAAAGAGTGGAATTCCAGAGGAGAGGTGAGAGTAATTACCCTTGAGTGAGTGTGGCATCAAGGATCCCTAGCAAAATTGAAATCAATGGGAATCAGGGGAAAATTGACCACTTGTTGGAGTCATACCTCGCACAAAGCAAGATGATTATGGTTGGTGGAGGCCGATCATCTCAATCCAGGACATTGCCTCAGGAGTTTCTCAGGGTAGTGTCCTAGGCTCAACCATCCTCAGCTGTTTTATTAATGAGTTTCCCCTCAACTTAAGTCAGAAGTGGGAATGTTAGGTGATGCGGCACGGTGGCGCAGTGGTTAGCACCGCAGCCTCACAGCTCCAGGGACCCGGGTTCGATTCTGGGTACTGCCTGTGTGGAGTTTGTAAGTTCTCCCTGTGTCTGCGTGGGTTTTCTCCGGGTGCTCCGGTTTCCTCCCACAAGCCAAAAGACTTGCAGGTTGACAGGTAAATTGGCCATTATAAATTGTCACCAGTATAGGTCGGTGGTGGGGAAATGTAGGGACGGGTGGGGATGTTTGTTGGGAATGTGGGATTGGTGTAGGATTGGTATAAATGGGTGGTTGATGTTCGGCACAGACTCGGTGGGCCGAAGGGCCTGTTTCAGTGCTGTATCTCTAATCTAAAAAAAAAAAAAAACTCCTCAGATACTGAAGCAGTCCATGTCTGCAAGCAGCGAGACCTGAACAACATTCAGGCTTGAGTTGATAAGTGACAAGCGACTTGGCTGCCACAAAAGTGCCACGCAGTGAACATCTCCAATGAGAGAGAATCAAACCATCTACCTTTTAATACTCAGCAGCATTATCATCACTGAATCCCTCACCAACAACATCTTGGGGGTTACCATTGATTATAAACTAAACTGGACCAGTCACATCTATGCTGCGGCTTTTAGCGTAGGTCAGAAATTGGGAATTCTGCAGCAAGTATCTCACCTCCTGACATGCCAAAGCCTGTCCATTGTCTACAAGGCACAAGTCAGGAGTGTGATGGAATACTCTCCACTTTTCTGGATAGCTGCAGCTCCAAAAACATATAAAAAGCTCAATACCACCCAGGACAAAGCAGTCCTCTTCATCGGTACCTCACCCACCACCTTAAACATTCACTCCCTCCACCACCAGAGCACAGGGGCAGCAGTGTGTACCACCTACAAGATGCACTGCAGTAACTCGCTAAGTAACGTTCGACAGCACCATCCAAACCCGTGATCACTACCTCGAAGGACAAGGGCAGCAGATGCATGGGAACACCACCACCTGCAGGTTCACCTCCAAGTCACTCACCATCATGACTTGGAACTATATCACAATTTCTTCACTGTTGTTGGGTCAAAATCCTGGAACTCCCTCTGCAATAGCACTGTGGGTGTTCCCACACCACATTGACTGCAGCAGTTCAAGAAGGCAGCTCCCCACCACATTCTCAAGGGCAATTAGGGATGGACAATAAATGCCAGCCTTGCCAGCGATACTCACACCCAAGAATAAATAAAAAACAAATCATTCTCCACAGATTCCCCACAATTCAGGCTTGGACATTTACTTCAGGAGCACAGAGCTTTATATAACTACAACGTGAGTTCCAATCTTCAGATTCCATTCACCTTTCACATTATTTTCTACCAGTCCGTTAGTGTTTAGTGATTCAGCACGTGAGTCTCTGCTTCTCCAGTTTCTAACATCTCACCACTTATAAAAAACACTCTGATCTGTCTTTCGTAGGTCCTAGATGACCCCACATTTTAAACTCCATCTGCCAAAACATTGCTCACTCACTTAATCTATCAAGAAGATTTGAAAATAAATTTCTTGCCAAAGGATAATGTTCTGCTTCTGCTCCCTCGCCGTTTGCTTTTCCCGTTAGTCTTTCATTTGGTGTAAATCCAGAGAAAGTAAAGATGGAAGGAAGGAGGGAGGGGAAAATCTTCCTCCTTTTCGTGATCCCTATTTGATCTTCATTCCAGTCCAATTTGGGTGAAGAATTCCGATTGTCTGTCTCAATTTTAATAAAGTATAAACAATTCTGGAATCACCAGCGAGATATTGACAAGAACATGTTTCCAGGCCAACTTTCCACAAAAGCTCCCCCACAACAATGTCCTAGACACTTCATAAACTAACGACAAAATTGGGATCCGAACCCACACATGCAAAGCAAAATGCATTAGTACGCCACCGTCTTAACCTCTCGACCACCTTGTCAGCTATTTGGACAGTACAGATCCTGGCTGTGCAGCCAGATGTGCAATGATGGAAATGCAGCTTCTGTAAGTAAATGAAATTTCCATCACATCAGGTCATGGCCTGTTGGGAATGGAGCGGTGTGAAACATTTCCAGACCATGTCCAACACGTTTCTACTCAGTGTGAAAATCCACCACGGAAAGACTGGAACATACAATCATTTCATCACATCATGATTAACATCACTCAGACACCTGAACCATGAGGTCACTGACGAAGTCATGATGACCGAATTTCTCATGAAATGACAACTGAACTAACTGACTGGAAGAATTGCTTTAATTCCACATGATCAGAGAGGCACAGCCTCAGACCGACTTGGCAGATGAATATTGATTGAATAATTTCTGTGTGAGGAATGTTTCAGCATCATAAACCAGGGGAACGTGCTGACTGAGCTGTGTCTTCATCTCTTCTGGGCAGTCAGACAGTTCACCCTTCATTCTGCTCTGATTCACTTTCCCAAAGCGGATCTACAGATTCTCAAATCTTGCGACTGGGTTTTCTTATTTTGTTCCATTTGATTTTTCTTGCTCCTGAATGATAATATATTCTAAACCTCGGATCAACCCTCCCCTTTGCGTCGTGTTATAGTCTTGGTTAAAAGAGACACAAAATGACACAAACACTCTGAAACATACAACACGGTCACACTTTCCTTCAGTGAGATTAATGTTGAGCTGTTTTCCAGGTTAAATGCAACTGCAAACACATTGCTCTCAAATAAATTGTAGGGGATTGAGTTGCCGTTGAAATATTAGCACTGGACATCTGTACGAGCAGGAACAGCCATTTCAAACTCACATCCTTCACAAAGGTAACCACTGAGCTGTTTTCTTTTGTGAATGAAATTCATAAGAAAAGTTCAAGTTCACAAGAAAATGGATGGAAATGATTGATAGCTAAACTTTTGAAGCCATGATATGAATTCAAGATTTTCTGATTATTAGACAAACACTCGAACCAATTAAGCTGCTGAGCCAGATCACAAGTGCTGTGACAACTAAGGGCAGAGGAGGGCACTCTTTATTCTCATCCCACTTGTCCACAGGTCACAACATCTATGTGAACTTTTCCCACTACTGATACAGTCAATCATATACTCTATTTTTCCCAGAATAGAAGACACTGACCAGGTTTCTTTAATGAACAACAACATTATCCATTTATTGTCGAACAAGTTTTAACTAGTCATGAAGTAAAGCATAAACACACAGGTGGAAATTTTAAAAGTTCCTTTTTCACCTTGAACAACTTTTAAAGTCCTTTTTTTATCTTCGAGCCACACGCACACACACACACCGGATAGCTGAAAAAATAAAAGGGATTTTTTTTTTAAATTCAGCACTCTGTTACAGACAAAAAAAACCTCTTGGGCTGTTTATTTGCTCATTTTTGAAGAAATCATCAGATGAGATATGTTGCTCCAAAACTGGAATACAGTCTAACTTCCGAGTATACGCAGACAGGTCACTAGGGTATTTTAGAACAGTTCTTTTCAGAAGGCATTGAGAATTAATTTTAGCAGGCCTTCTTCAAAGACATGCGACAAGATGAATTAACTCAGTGGACTTCTCAGGGTCTTTTAAAGATTTTCTGGAAAACAAACTGGGTTGTGGTCTTCTCTCCTTCCTTGACGATTCTTCAGGCTAACTTTATCAGCTGCTCACTCCAGCAGGTAAAACACACTGACTGCTACAACCAAAGGTTCTGAGTTTTCTGCTGTCTGAGCTTTGCGCTGCTGCTGCCAAGGTTGTCCAATCAAGGGGCATGACTGACTTCACGAACCATATTTCTCCCGGTTACCAGGGTTTCTGTTCTATATTTAACTTGAATCATGTGACAACCAGTAAACATAGTTGCCAAATTGGTTCTTTTGGTGCTCTCTTGAAAAAGAACTGGTCCTACATTTATTCAGTTTGATTATGACTTCTTCAAAAAATATTTTAACAGAAGAAACAGAATCCCTTCCATAACATCATGTATTTTCCCTGAGCTACAGGTTATTGCAAGTCTCTCTGGCTGTGTTTATTTTCGGTGATTTTGTACTCAGGTTCTTTTGGAATCCATGTGTTTGCAGATCTTTGTGAGTGAGAGATGTGGTAATATGCTTAAAAGGTTTCCCTGTAAATTATTCGTATCTCCATCTTTCCCCGAACTTTGTCCAAACACATTAATATGGGAAACACACACGTCAGGCCGTCAAACCTGTCTGCTAAACATTGAAAGGTGGCAGTGTTTATTGTGACGGGGTTCCATTTATGAAGACACATATTGATGATTCACACATGTAAAATTTGTATATTATGTTCATGACATAATGACATAAATAAACACTTCCTTGCACTTGCCACGCTTGAACATTTTCTCTGCTGATGCCCCCTGAATATATTAGGGAACATGGTGACGAGGTTGAGATTAAAGTCTGTAAATATAGGCAGCAAACAGCAGCAGGGACTGCAGTGAACAGGATTTACGTGACATATTTGTGCTTATATTGGTGGGTGAAATAAGATACTAAACACACAAAATCCTACATTTGAGCTTGCGTAAACGATTGCTCTGTCTATGGAGATAGCATCAAAGAATGCTCAGGAATTTTGTCCTATGCCAGTGATCGTAACACACTTCAGGGGAACTTAAAACAAAATGGTAAAATGGGCTTTCACATAACAGATGAAATTTTACACAGAGAAGTGTGAAGTGATACAATTTGGAAGGAAGAATGCCAGATAAATGAAACGTTACAATTCTAAACTGGGTGCAGGAGCAGAGAGACAATGTACACCAATGTCAGAAGGATTGAAAAGGTAGCTAAGAGCAAGCAGGACACTTGGCTTTATTAATAGAGGCATAGAGTAAAAGCATATAAGTTATGCTAAACCTTTATAAAATACTGGGAATGAAGGGCCTCCACCTGTACCTCTACAGAAAGCTTCCATTCCAGGTTTACACACACTCGTCAGGATCACGCTCCACAGATTCTGCCCTCCAGGCTCAGACACCCACTTCAGGATCACTCTCCACAGATCCCGCCATTCCATGTTCGGACACCCACTTCAGGATCACTCTCCATTGATCCCAGCACTATGGGCTCGGAGACCCTCTTCGAGATCCTAAATCTCCAGACACGGACATCCTTTGAGGACCACTCTCCACAGATTCTGCCCTCCAGGCTCAGACATCCTCTTCAGAATCACTCTCCATACATCCCACCGCTCCACGCACGGATATCTCAATCAGGATCCGATCAAAGAATGTTGCTTGTCACTTATCAGCTCAAGCCTGAATGTTGTTCAGGTCTTGCTGCTTGCAGGCACAGACTGCTTCAGTATCTGAGGAGTTGTGAATCATCAGCGAACATTCCCACTTCTCACTTATGTTGAAGAGAAAGCCATCAATGAAACAGCTGAGGATGGTTGGGCCTTGGACACTGCCCTGAGAAACTAGGTATCCAGTCATGAAAGGTGGAGGACAATTAAATAACGAACCAGATGAGGAGGCTCCAAAAACATCCCTATCCTCAATGTTGGTGGAGCCGAGCACGTCAGTGCAAAAGATGAAGCTGAAGCATTTGAAACCATCTTCAGTCAGAAATTGCTCAGTGGATGATTCATCTCGGCCTCTTGAGGTCCCCAGCATCACAGCTTCCAGTTTTCAGCCAATTTGCTTCACTCCACATAATGGCAATAAATAGCTGAAGGCACTCGATACAGCAAAGACTATGGGCCCTAACAACATTCCGGCTCCAGTGTAAATCTGAGTTCTTTTTGGCTTCAGTCTGGTTCAGTAAATATACTGAGTCGGATGTGTAGGTAAAATCAATTACTTTATTTGCCCATTTAGCCAGCTGACTTACTCTAATGCAACAACACTGACTCCACCCAGAGTCTGTCTGGTCCACTAGAGTAAGTAAAGTTTTTTGATACAGGTACTACTGTTTATACATTAAGATTCATGCTACACCCCCTTGTTTAACCAATCAGTGCGATACAATTCGACTTCACCCACGTGGTGACATGCAGTACATCTGTTACTGAGGTTACAATACACTGCATTTTCAATACATACTTGTTACTAATAAAATATTGCTTTGTACCAGCAAGATAAAACAAAGCGGACAAGCAAGCTAATTAGCAAGAGCATAGGAATCATCAATAATCATTCTAGTCTCACTCCCTACATGGATCATGAGTCTGTCTCTACCTTGTGACAAGTAATTGCGGCGCATCCTGCTATCTCTGTTAGGTGCACATTCCTGAGTGTTTCATGCAGTCTGCAGCTGCATCAAGTAGTGGCAGTTCACGAAGATAAGAGGGGCCGAGCACTCCTTATCACTCACACAGGGATGGACATCATTTGATTCACAGGGGTCCATTTGTTCCAAACCAGAGGGAGTCACACAATCAGGCCATAAAGAACAGATGTCTTTGCAATTACCAGTGTCGGCTGGTCTTTACAGTCTCACACGCTCTGCCTTTACTTTTAACTATTTCATTGTGGTTTCTGCCACTTAAAATCAAAGCTCAGCAAAGCTACTATTCCTAACTTGGCTATATTTCCCATTAAGCATAGTGCCATGCCTTTCTGCTCACTTCCACACTAGTACTGAAGACTTGTGCTCCAGAACTAGCTGCGCCCTCTGCCAAGCTGTTCCAGTAGAGCTACAACACGGGCATCTACTTGACAATGTGGAAAGTTGCCCAAGTGTGCCCTCCCCACAAAAAAAAATGCAGGACAAATCCAATCTGACCAATTGCCGCCCCATCAGTCTACTATCAATCATCAGCAAAGTGATGGAAGATGTCACCAACAGTGCTATCAAGCACCACACACTTCGCAATAATCTGATCATCAATGCTCAATTTAGGTTCTGCCAGGGTCTCTCAACTCCAGGAAATAATTTGGCAGATAGAGTATAATGTGGGAAAATGTGAGGTTATCCACTTTGGTAGGAAGAATAGAAAAGGAAAATATTATTTAAATTGTGAGAGATTACAGAATGCTGCGGTGCAGAAGGATCTGGGTGTCCTCGTGCATGAATCACAAAAAGTTACCATGCAGGTACAGCAAATAATTAGGAAGGCAAATGGAATGTTACCCTTTATTGCAAGGGGGATGGAGTATAAAAGTAGAGAAGTCTTGCTACAAATGTACATGGTGCTGGTGAAACCACACCTAGAGTACTGTGTACAGTTTTGGTCTCCTTATTTAAGGAGGGATATACTTGCATTGGAGGCAGTTCAGAGAAGGTTCATTGGATTAATTCCTGTGATGAAGGTGTTGTCTCATGAGGAAAGTTGAGCAGGTTGGACCGATACTCATTGGAGTTGAGAAAAATGAAACGAGAACGTATTGAGACATATAAGATTCTGAGGGGGCTTGACAGGGTAGATGCTGAGAGGATGTTTCCTCTCGTGGTGGAATCTAGAACTAGGAGACACAGTTTCAGATTTAGGGCTTTTACATTTAAGAAGGTATTTCTTCTCTCAGAGGGTCAGTAATCTTTGGAATTCTTTACCGCAGAGAGCAGTGGAGGCTGGGTCATTGAATGTCTTCAAGATTTTTATCTACAAGAGAGCCAAGGGTTATGTGGGCAGGCAAGAAAGTGGGGTTGAGGTCATGATCAGGTCAGCCATTGAATGGCGGAGCAAGCTCGAGGGGCCTAATGGCCTACTCCTGCTAAGAGTTCTTCCGATCTTCTGTTCTTATGATCTCATTGCAGCTTGGTCCAAACAGAGACGAAAGACTGGAATTCCAGAGGAGAGGTGAGAGTGATTGCCCTTGAGTGCGTATGGCATCAAGGATGCCTCGCAAAATTGAAGTCAATGGGAATCAGGGGGAAAACCCTCCACTTGCTGAAGTCATACCTAGCACAAAACAAGATGTTGTGGTTAGTGGAGGCCAATCATCTCAGCCCAGGACATTGCCTCAGGAGTTTCTCAGGGTAGTGTCGTAGACCCAAACTTCCCAGCTGTTTCATTGACGACTTTCTCTTCAACATAAGTCAGAAGTGGGAATGTTAGATGATGATTCACAACTTTTCAGATACTGAAGCAGTCTGTGCCTGCAAGCAGCAAGACCTGAGCAACATTCAGGCTTGAGCTGATAAGTGACAAGCAACCTTCTGGCCACACAAGTGCCAAGCAGTGAACATCTCCAATGAGAGAGAAAAAAAATCTACCTTTTGATATTCAGAAGCATTATCATCGTTAAATCCCCCACCATCAACATCTTGACCAGAAATGTAACTGGACCAGTCACATCTATGCTGTGGCTATAAGCGCAGGTCAGAGATTACGAATTCTGCAGCAAGTATCTCACCTCCTGACACCCCAAATCCTGTCCACCATCTACAAGGCACAAGTCAGGAGTGTGATGGAATACATCCCACTCAACAACACTCAAGAAGCTCAACACCATCCAGGACAAAGCAGCGCACTTGATCGGCACCTTACCCGCCACCTTAAACATTCAATCCCTCCACAACCAGTAAACAGTGGCTGCAGTGTGTACCATCTCCACATGCACTGCAGCAACTCGCCAAGTATCCTTCAACGGCACCTTCCAAACTCGTGACCGCTACCACCTCGAAGGACAAGGGCAGCAGATGCATGGGAACTCACTACCTGCAGGTTCCCCTCCAAGTCACTCACCATCCTGACTTGGAACGATATCGCCATTTCTTCACTGTTGTTGGGTCACAATCCTGGAACTCCCTCCCCAACAGCACTGTGGGTGTTCCTGCACCATAAAGACTGCATCAGTTCAAGAAGGCAGCTCTCCACCAACTTCTCAACGGCAATATAAATGGGTAATAAATGCTCGCCTTATCAGCGATACTCACACCCAAGAATGAATAAAAACCAAATCACTCTCCACAGATTCCCCACAATCTGGGCTTGGACATTTACTTCAGGAGCACAGAGCTTTATATCACTGCAACATGAGTTCCAATCTTCAGATTCTGTTCACTTTTCACATTATTTTCTACCAGTCCACTAGCTTTTATTAATTCAGTATTCGGGTCTCTGCTCCTCCACCGTTTCTAACAACTCACCTCTTACAAAAAAACACTCTGATCTATCGTAGGTAGTAGATGACCAGTCATTTTAAACTCCATCTGCCAAAGCATTGCTCACTCACTTAATCTATCAAGAAGATTTGAAAATAAATTTCTTGCCAAAGGATAATTTTCGGCATCTGCTCCCTCGCCATTTGCTTTTCCCATGTGTCTTTCACTTGGCGCAATACAGAGAAAGTAAAGATGGAAGGAAGGAGGGGAGGAAAAATCCTGCTCCGTTTCGTGATCCCTATTTGATCTTCATTCCAGTGCAGTTTGAGTGAAGAATTCCAAATGTCTGTCTCAATTTTAAATAAGTATAACAAATTCTGGAATCACTGTCTGGACATTGACAAGAACAGGTTTCGAGGCTGACTTCACACATGAACTCCCCCAACATAAACGAAACACTAAACAGTTCATAAACTAGCGACAAGGATGGGATTCGATCCCACGTGTGCAGAGCACAATGGATTAGCAGTCCATCACCTTAACCTCTCGGCCACCTTGTCAGCTGTAGAGGCATAGCTGTCACCTTCAGCACAGTTTCTGGCTATGCAGCCAGCTGTGCAATGATGGAAATATATCTTATGTCAGTAAATGAAGTTGGGAATGGAGCGGTGTGAAACATTTCCAGACCATGTCCAACACGTTTCTACTCAGTGTGAAAACCCACCACGGAAAGACTGGAACATACAATCATTTCATCACATCATGATTAACATCACTCAGACACCTGAACCATTAGGTCACTGACGAAGTCATGATGACCGAATTTCTCATGAAATGACAACTGAACTAACTGACTGAAAGAATTGCTTTAACTCCACATGATCAGCGAGGAACAGCCTCAGGCCGACTTGTCGGGTGGTGTAAACAGATATCACTGCTTCTGATCTTCACCAGAACAGAGAGTGAGATGTTACATTGATCATCAAACAGACTGTGAGAGAATACAACAGAATAAAACACATGGAGAGACACTGTGGAATAACAAATAGATTTGATTGGAATGTTGAAATTTTGATTGGAATGGATAAAACACCAGAAACAGCAGATTAAATTGGGATTCTCATCATTATTTGATCTGGGACAGAAAAGAGAAACTGATGGAAAGAAGAGAAGAAGGAAGAAAAGAAAGGATGGAACTGTTCAATTTTTTCAGTTTTTTCACTCGCCCATCAAAGCTGATAAAAAAAATTGCAAATAACAGAGAATTTCACCAAAAATGGAGATTAAATGTTGCTGAAACCTTGGATCGAAGGATGCCCGAACAGATCACCTGTTTAACTGTCTCCTCACTGGGGGATTTCAATCAGTGAGCAATATTGTTCTCTACTTTTTTGTTAATTGGTCCCAGAACTGTCACTTGGAATTAATATCTGTGTTCCTACTCCTGAATAATAAAATTGTGAGTTTCTCGATATTTTCTGGACACAGTTCCTGCTGAAAGAATTAAGAACTCTTTTCGAATTTACACAATATCCTTGGTGCTGCTCTCTCTTCTCCCAAACTTCATCTCATGTGACTGTTCCACTCTGACAGTGGGAGGGGTTGATCCAACTATCTTCAGCATTAACCCTTTACATCCTTATACCACACTGTCTGTCCAAAAAAAATGGGTGGAGGGAACTTCCTTCATTTATCAAAACACCAACAGCAGCACAGTGGCGCAATGGTTAGCACCGCAGCCTCACAGCTCCAGCGACCAGGATTCAGTTCTGGGTACTGCCTGTGTGGAGTTTGCAAGTTCTCCCTGTGTCTGTGTGGGTTTCCGCCGGGTGCTCTGGTTTCTTTCCACCTCCAAAAGACTTGCAGGTTGATAGATAAATTGGCCATTGGAAATTGTCCCTTGTGTAGGTACGTGGTAGGAGAATGGTGGGGATGTGGTAGAGAATATGGGATTAATGTAGGATTAGTATAAATGGGTGGTTGCTGGTTGGCACAGACTCGGTGGGCCGAAGGGCCTGTTTCAGTGCTGTATCTCTAAATAAGAAAAGTAAAATAAAAGCTACCAGTCGTAAATCAACTCAAACCCATTAGAGAGATAGAGGGAGACTGTCAGAGAACTTCCTGCATCCAGTCCTGACCCTGTCACACTCAGCAGCTTCTCACCCAGACCCCACTCTCATCAACACTGAACATTGTTACCGAGATCCTTCAAATACTGTTTATAAAAGGTAGAAAAATTCAAACATCATCACAGCTAGATTGAATAGAACAAAGTTTAATATCTTCTCGTCGTCACTCGGTAACCACATGAGACAGTCCTTAAATCAGAAGCATAAATTATCAGCTGTTAGAATGTTTGTCATTGGGTTGAATCATTTCTGTGTGAGGAATGTTCCAGCATCATAAACCAGGGGAACGTGTTGACTGAGCCGTGTTTTCATCTCTTCTGGGCAGTTGGACTGTTCACCCTTCATTCTGCTCTGATTCACTTTCGCAAAGCGGATCTCCAGATTCTCAAATCTGGAGACTGGGTTTTCTTATTTGGTTCCTGTTGATTTTTCTTCCTCCTGAATGATAATATATTCCAAACTCGGATGAACCTTTCCCTGTGTCCCGGTCTCGGTTAAAAGCGACAAATAACGGCACCAACATTCTGAAACAGACAACACGGTCACATTCTGCTTCAGTGAGATTAATGCTGAGGCAGTTTCCGTGTCGAATGCGATTGTGAACAAATTTCTCTCAAGGAAATTGTGAGTGATCAAGTATTTGCACTGAATTTCTGTGCAAGAAGGGACAGTTTCAAACAGCCATTCCCAAATCAATTCCTTCACAAAGACAAAGACTGTGCTGTCTTAACGTGTGTCTCAACGTCACAAACAAATTTGAACTCGAAGTTCAGGAGAAGACAGAGATGTGAATGATCGACAGTGTAATCTTTAAATCATAACTTTCCGTTTCTTCGTTGAAGTGAGGCTCAACCCTAAGCCACTAGAGATCGCGGAAAGCTACAAACTTGGATCCAGAAATCAGAAAAGTAGTGAAACAGTTGGTGAGTACATTGTGACACTGAAGAATTTATCACCACATTGCAACATTGGCACATTCTTAGACCGTACATTATGAGACAGATTTGTGCTTATATTGGTGGATGAGGAAAGATACCAAACACACAAAATCCCAATTTGAGCTAGTGTGTAAGATTGCTCTTTCCACGGAGATAGCATCAAAGAATGCTCGTGAATTTCGTCCTATGCCAGTGACAGTAACACACTTCAGAGGAACTTAAACACACTGGTAAAATAGGCTTTCACACAACAGATAACATTTTACACAGAAAATTGTGAAGTGATACAGTTTGGGAGGAAGAATGAGACAATGTACACCAATCTTTTTTGATCAAGGTTTGAAAAGGTTGCAAAGAGCAAACAGGACACTTGGCTTTATTAATAGAGGCATAGAGTAAAAGCAAATAAGTTATGCTAAACCTTTATAAAACAGTGGGGCTGAATGGCCTACTCCTGTACCTCCACAGAAAGCTTCCACTCCAGGCTCGGACACCCTCTTCAGGATCACTCTCCATACATCCCGCCACTCCACGCACGGATATCTCCCTCAGGATCAGATCACAGCTCCACAGTCCTGCCACATCCAGTCGTGAATGGTGGTGGATAATTAAATAACTAACAAGATGAGGAGGCTCCAAAAATATTCACATCCTCAATGATGGTGGTGCTGAGCACGTCAGTGCAAAAGATGAAGCTGAAGCATTTGCAACCATCTTCAGTCAGAAATATTAAGTGGATTTCATCTGTGCTAATTTCAGCTCCTCATGCTCGCTGGTGCCTTGGTTCTCTGGTGCTAATTTCAGAGTAAATCATGCAGCTTGACAATTGGAGCCAAAGAAAAAGACACAGGAGAGGTTGAAAGTGCCAAAACCTGGGATTGAATCAAGAACTGTTTAACTGTTAGTACAACACGAACTCAACAAAGCTATTTCAACAACACACTAAAGCCACCATTCTGTCACTGCTTTGGAAGACAATATATACATTAAAGTGTTTGTAAAAAGTTACAGAACACAACATGTGAGTAATATTCCCCATTGTTTTCTCAGTACTTTTGGACTGTCAAGTGGGAGACAACCAGAAGTCCCACTGTGCCACACTGACCCTGAGCTGTGAGTGAAATGAGATAAAGTTCAATCTTTAGCAGAGAGATTCTGGAGAGAGGTCAGAGTCCTGAATCAAGGAAAGACTTTCTGACACAATAAAAGCAAAATACTGCAGATGCTGGAAATCTGAAATAAAAACAAAAAGTGCTGGAAATACTCAATAGCTCTGGCAGCATCTGTGGTGAGAGAAACAGAGTTACTGTTTCTGGTCTGTGACCTTTCATCAGAACTGACACAGGTTAGAAAATAATTCGGTTTTAAACAAGTGAAGGGGAGGGGCATGTGGGAGAGAACAAAGGGGAAGGTGTTTGATAGGGCAGAGGGCAGGAGAGATTAAATAACAAAGCTGTCCTGGGAGAAATGCAAAGAGTGTGTTAATGCTTGTGGTTGCCTGACACCAGTCATGCTCTGATGTTATTGAACACAATGTTCAATCCACAAGGCTGCAGAGTGCCGAATCAAAAGGTCAGGTGCTGCTCCTCGAGCTTGGGTTGATTTTCACTGAAACACTGGAACAGGCCAAAGACAGAAATGTTGACATGAGAGCAGGGGGGAGTGTTGAAATGGCAAGCAACCAGAAGCTCAGGATCATGCTTTCGGCCTGAGCAGAGGTGTTCCATCTAATCTGCGTTTGGTCTCCCCAGTTTAGAGGAGACCGCATTGTGAGCAGTGAATACAGTATACATAATTGAAAGAAGTACAAGTAAATCGCTGCTTCACCTAAAAGGAGTGTTTGGGGCTTTAGATAATGAGCAGAGAGGAGGGAAAAGGGAAGGTATTATATCTCCTGCGATTGCATGGGAATGTGCCTTGGGAAGGGGACGAGGTATTGGGGGTAATGGAGGAGTGGACCAGGGTGTCGCGGAGGGAACAATCCCTTCGGAATGCTGACAGGGGAGTGGAGGATGCGTTTAGTGGTGGCATCACGCTGGTGGTGGCGGAAATGGTGGAGGATGATCCTTTGGATGTGGAGGCAGGTGGGGTGGAAAATGAGGACAAGGGGAACCCTGTCGCAGTTCTGGGAGGGAGGGGAAGGGGGAAGGCAGAGGTTGAGAGTTCTGTCAATTACACTGGGAGGGGGCGGGGTGGGAGTAGTTGCAATCTGGTGATGTTGTTGAATTTAATTTCAAACAATCCTTGAACTCTCTGCTGATAAAGACTGAAAAAGGGAAGAACAACCACACAACAAGGCTCTCAAATCCAAGACCCTGAGATTAAAAGTCTCATGCTGTACCAACTGAGTTAACAAGGCCTGATACAGTACTTCTACTCTGTCTGTTATTGGACGGATGCAGCTGTTGGCTCCACCCCAAAGGCGGGAATTTGTTCCACCAACTATGAAGCAGCTTCCTATCAATTCCCCAGATTATCAGTAAATCCACTTCCAGAAGCCCCAAAGTGTGATATATTCCTCTCACTCATCGATAATAAAACTGAAATATTTTTACCTTCCAAATGCTGCCATCCATTTTGTCAGTATTTATTTCTCTCTCCTTTTTATTTAGTTCATGCATTTCTTCAGAATTTTTTTTTCAATTATATCTGAGGGAAGAAATGAACAGATCTGGCAGCTCAAAACTGGGCATCCATGAGGCACTGTGGGCCATCAGCAGCAGCAGAATTGTATGTAAACACAATATGTTACCTCATGGCCTGGCATATCCCTCACTCTACCATTACCATCAAGCCAAGGGAGCAATAGTGCTTCAATGAAGTGTGCAGGAGGGCATGTCAGGAACAGCACCAAGCAGACCTAAAAATGAGTGAAGCTACAACACAGGATTACTTGCATGTCATATAGCGGAAGCAGCATGCAATAGATAAAGCTGAGTGATCTCACAACCAACAGATCAGATCAAAGCTCTGCAGTCCTGCCACATCCAGTCCTGAATGGTGGTGGATAATTAAACAATTAACAGGAGGACGAGGCTCCACAAATATCCCCATCCTTAATGATAGGGGAGACCAGTATATCAGTGCAAAATACAAGGTTGAATCATTTGCAACCATCTTCAGCCAGAAGTGCCAAGTAGATGATCCATCTCGGCCTCCTCCTGAGGTCCCCAGCATCACAGGTGCCAATCTTCAGCTAAATCCACTTCACTCCACATGATATCAAGAAATGGCTGAAGGCTCTGGATACTGACAACATCCTGGCTGCAGTGCTGAAGACTTGTGCTTCAGAACTAGCCTCACCGCCCGCCAAGCTACAACACTGGCATCTACCCAGCAATGTGGAAAATTGCCCAGGTATGTTCTGTATACAAAAGGCAGGACAAATCCAACCCGGTCAATTCCTGCCCGATCAGCCTCCTCTTGATCATCAGTAAAGTGATGGAAGGTGTCGCTGACAGTGCTATCAAGCAGCACTTACACAGCAATAACCTACTCACCAATGCTCATTTTGGGTTCCGCCAGGGCCACTTAGTTCCTGACCTCATTATGGCCTTGGCCTAAATATGGACAGAAGAGCTGAATTCAGGAGGTGTGTTGAGGTGACAGTGACTGCTCTTGCCAAGGGCATCAAGGAGCCCTTGCAAAATTGAAGTCAATGGCAATCAAGGAGAAAAATCTCCACTGGTTGGAGTCATACCTTGCGCAAAGGAATATGGTGCTGGTTGTTGGTGGCCAATCATCTCAGTACCAGACATCGCTCAGGAGTTCCTCAGGGTAGTGTTCTAGGCCCCAACCGTCTTCAGTTGCTTCATCAATAAACTTCCTTCCATCATAAGGTCAGAAGTGGAAATGTTCACTGATGATTGCAAAATGTTCAGTTGCATTAGTAACTCCTCAGATACTGAAGCAGTCCGTGTCCACATGTAGAGAGACCTGGGCAAGATTGGGCTTGGACTGATAAGTGGCAAGTAACATGCACGCCACAAAAATGCCAGGCAATGACCATTTCCAACAAGAGTGAATCTAACCATCTCCCCTTGACAGTCAATGACATTACCATTGCTGAATCCTTCACAATCAACATCCGGTGGGTTACCAATGAGCAGAAACTGAATTGGATCAGTCATAAAAATACTGTAGCTACAAGAGCAGGTCAGAGGCTGGGAATTCTGCTGCAAGTAACTCACCTCCTGTCCACCATCTACAAGGCACAAGTCAGGAGTGTGATTTAATACTCCCCACTTGCCTGGATGAGTGGAGCTCCAACAACACCAAAGAAACTCAACACCATCCAGGACAAAGCATATCACTTGATCAGCACTCCATCCACTACTTTAAATATTCACTTCCTGCACCACCAGTGAGCAGTGGCAGCAGTGTGTACCATCTACAAGATGCACTGCAGCAACTCACCAAGCCTCCTTCGACAGCACCTTCCAAACTCCCAACCTCGACCACCTAGAAGGACATTGGATGAATGGGAACACCACCATCTGCAAGCTCCCCTCCAAGTTACACACTGTCCTGACTGGGAACTATATCACCATTCCTTCACTGTCACTGGATCAAAATCTTGGAACTCCCTTCCTAACAGCACTGTGGGTCTACGTACAACACATGGACTGCAGCAGCTCCAAAAAGGCTGCTCACCACCACCTTCTCAAGGGCAATTAAGGATGGACAATAAAGGCTGCGTTTGCTGACAACGCAACCACTAAGTGGCACAACTCGCTTTCTCCCCCTGCTTTGCACCGGCCGCCTCCACCCTCCACAGTCGCTCGCTCCAGACCTCGCTGCTCCCCCCCCTACTTCCCTGGCCGATTGTCTCCCGATCATGTCACCCCATTCTCCAGTCGTTCGCTCACTCCCCACCCCCCACTCCCCTCCAGCCGCTAGCTCTGGGCTGCGCTGCTTCCCTTCTCTCGGCTACTTGCTCCCACGTTTGTCCAGTCTCCACGTGCCGCCCAAAGAAGCAAGGTGGGCTGCAAAGTGTGACGTAGGAGTGAGTAGTGAGTGGCCTGGAGGAGGGAAGTGGCACGGCCTAGTGCTTGCGGCTGGAGCGGGGGTTGGGGGGCAGAGAGCAAGCGGCCATAGAGCTGGATGACGCGGGCGGGGAACAATTGTCCATGGGAGCATCGAGGTGTGGAGCGAGCGGCTGAGGGGAGGAAGCGTCGAGGCCTGGAGCGAGTTGCCGAGGGGGGAGAGCTCCAGCCTCAAAGTCTCCTATTCAGCCGCGTCCTCTAGCTGAGTGAGGGGCTGGATACCCGATGACGCTTTAGCGTACATGTGCGAAGAATGACCAGGCGCAGATATGCGATGATGTTGGCGCTGTGCAATGACATCATCCTACGCATGTGCCACTTAATCCTGGCAAGATGTAGCTGTGCCTATGAGCAGCTTGGCACAGTCCGATGATGTCAGCGGACCGCTGCATTGACAGGAATCACATTGTGTCAGCAGTGCCCACATCCCATGAAAGAATAAAAAAGAGATTTACCACAAAGGTAGCAGGGTGAGGGATTTCAGTTATGTGGAGAGATTGGAGAAGCTGGGGTTGTTCTCCTTGCAGCAGAGAAAATTCAGAAGAGATTTGACACATTTGTTCAATATCATGGACGTTTTCAATAGTTTAAATCAGGAGAAACTGTTTCCTGTTGTAAAAGGGTCAGTAAGCAGAGGACACAGATATCAGGTGATTGGAGAAGAACCAGAGGTGACATGAAGAACCATTTTTTACACAGCAATGTGTTGTGATAAAGAAAGAAAAGACTTGCATTTCTATAGCACCTTTCAAGGCCACTGGATATATCAAAGCACTTTGTAGACAATGAAATACTTTTGAAGTGTAATCACTGTTGTAATGTCAGAAATGCAGCAGCTGATATTCACAAACAGCAATGTGATAATGACCAACTGATCTGATTGAGGGGCAAATATTGATCACAACACCAGGGAGAATTGCTCTTCACTTGTTTGAAATTGCAGCATGGGATCTTTTACATTCACCCAAACATGCAGACCAGGTCTTGGTTTAACATCACACCTGAAAGGCAGCACCTTCAACACCCTCAGTGCTGCACTGGAGTGTCAGCTGTGAAATATGAACCCAGAAGCTTGTGATTTCGAGGTGAGTGTGACCGACTGAGCCACAGCTTTTACCCGAGTCTCATTCCTTCTACCAACAGTTTCTCTCTATCGGGTCTGTCACGACCCCTCATGATTGTGAACACCTCTATCAAATCTCCTCTCCAAGGAGAACAACCCCAGCTTCTCCAATCTATCCACATAACTGAAATTCTAACCACACGTTGCAGAAAGGAATTTTTCCTCAAGTTCCTTCTGGTTTTGTGAGTCACCTTAAATCTGTAACCTTCGGTTATTGACCGTTCAGCAGTTAGAAACAGTTCCTCAGTATTTACTCTACCTCAAACCTTCAAGGAAGCTCTGCAAAGTAACTGAAAATCAAGTTGTCAGAAGTGGGATTTAAACACATGCCTCCAGTGAAAGCTGCAACCTGAACAGAGAAGCTGAAACCACTCAGTCACCTCAACTGTTCAGACTTTTTGACCTCGTCCTCACTTCTGTACTTTGAAAGGTTCACTCAGTTCAGGAAATGTTCAATGTTACTGGAATGCTCAGTGACTGGGATATTAACTCCCCCGGGTTTTCCTGAGCTTGTTCTCGGTGTATGGGGATGTTTGTCCTGGGCTGTGGAATCTTGCATCCCTGTAATGGACATTAACCCACTGATTGAATCTGTATTCACTGCTTTCCGCTGGTGCTGGGTAATTGCAGAGTGTGGGGCTGGAATGTTGCTGCTTGTCCCGGCCTCACTCACACTGGGAAAGAGTGAATAATTGATGCGTCTGTTTCTGTACCTGAAATGTGACTTCTATCTGCTGTTATTAACCGAGGCAGCGCTGCAGAAGGATACGTTAATAATCTCTCACTAATCAACTGCAAACAGTCAGAATGTGTAACTTTGAGCAGCGCTTTCTGCACCGTCAGGGCTGGAAAATGGAGGGAGGGAGAGACAGTGTCAGTATCTGAGTGTACACAGCACTGTACAGAGAAAGAGTCAATATACCGGGGCTGAGACACAGTGCATCTTTTCACATTTAATCACAATAATATCCGGAGTCAGGAACTGAAAATGATGAAAAACTGAATAGCAAGAGCAAAAGTAAGAAAAGTAAGTAATTATAGATTAGCTGATCAGCTTTCACTGTGTTACCTGGTAATCTACAGTTTTATATTTAATGCTCTCTCCACTGTGGCCAGGGAATGATTTCTTCTCAAAGGCTGAACATTAACAAAACTTCTTGGAATTTAAAATCTTTTAAAAGTAATTCCATGGAGCGAATGGGGCAAAGTCAAATAACTGCACCAATTATAGGAGAGCTGGTTGGTGATGACGTGGATGTGTCTGCAGTGTGCAGGACCAGACTGTTTCTATAGATTCACGATGAATGTTCCACCCTTTATTTGTAACAGTGAAACTGATAGTGGACAATGGCTATTCTGGTTGCAGGAACCTGAAGCTTTAACTCATTAACAACCTACTTTAGGGTAATTTAGAAAGAACAACACCCAGCTCTGTCAGTTAGTGTGTTTGTTTGTTAACCCACAATTTGTTGGTTCAAGCACATAAATGGATGAGGCTTTATTAACTTAAACTCTTCTACATCTGCTATATTACTCTTGCTGTTGATTTTTCAAAGATAAGGTTAATCAAGTCTTTCTTTGTGAAATCCAGGCTGACTGTGTTTTATTATTTTTCATTTCCATCTGTATTTTCTACTTTGGAGGATTACAGGATATTATCATTTTTTTTATTCATTCATGGGAGGTGGGTGTCACTGGCTAGGCCAGCATTTATTATCCATCCCTAATTGCCTTGAGAAGGTGGTGCTGAGCTGCCTTCTTGAACCACTGCAGTCCATGTGCTGCTGTTATGAAGAGAGTTCCAGGATTTTGACCCAGCAACAGTGAAGGAACGGTGATACAGTTACAATTCAGGATGGTGTGTGGCTTGGAGGGGAACTTGCAGGTTGTGGTGTTCCCATGCATCTGCTGCCCTTGTCCTTCTAGGTGATCAAGGTCGCGGGTTTCGAAGGTGCTGTCTCAGGAGCCTTGGCACATTGCTGCAGTGCATCTTGTGGATGGTACACACTGCTGCCACTATGTGCCAGTGATGGAGGGCATGAATGTTGTAAATGGGGTGCCAATCAAGCGGGCTGCTTTGTCCTGTTGAGTTTATTGAGTATTGTTGGAGCTGCATCCAGCCAGACAAGTGGAGAGTATTCCATCATACCCCTGACTAATGTACAGGCTTTGGGGAGTCAGGAGGTGAGTTACTTGCCGTAGGATTCCCAGTCTCTTGACCTGCTCTTGTAGCCATAATATTTATCTGGCTACTGCAGTTCAGTTTCTGCTCAATGGTAACCCCCAGGTTGTTGAGAGTGGGGGATTCAGCGATGGTAATGCCATTGAATGTCAAAGGGAGATGGTTAGATTCTCTCTTGTTTGTAATGGTCATTGTGTGGCAGTTGTGTGGTGAGAATCTTACACATCTTTATTGTAGGGTACTCTATTGTACTGTTGAGTGACGACACTTGAAAAGTCCTTCCTTCATTGGCTCTAAAAGGCTTTGCAATGTCCTGTGGTCGTGAAATGCAAGTCTTGCTTTTTCCATTGTTATCAGTGTCATTGTGATCAAAAGATAGGATTCATGAGCACAAAGTTTAAATCAATTTTGATTAAAATAATGTAAAAGCATCTATATTTCTGCACTATACTTAATAATCTCCATCTTCCTATCCTTACCAAGTACAATGTATTTGACCCTGAAATTGATTCCACAATCGCAGTCCCTCAGATAATTTCAGCTCAGTTCTGATGAAAGGTCACAGATCTGAAACGTGAACTCTGTTTCTCTCTCCACAGATGCTGCCAGACCTGCTGAGTATTTCCAGCATTTTCTGTTTTTATTTCAGATTTCCAGTATCAGCAGTATTTTGCTTCTGTGTTACTTTGAAAGTTAAAACTGACCCACCTGTCTACAATTCACACTGAGGTCTCCCATGAAATGATTCTGTATAATGTTGATGTAATGAATACAGACTCCGAGCACAGAGCTTCCTGTGGGGAATTGGGGATATGAAAACCAGCAGACTCTGCAGGAATTTCCACTGGGAGCACAAATTCACAAAATCTACCTTTTATATATGGATTCATTTTGATTGTCCTTCTGGAAAATTATTTTGAAACAATTTAAACATCAACCCACAGCTCCATGACTGGGTCAATGATGAGGTCATCCTCTGACAGGTCATGTGACAGCTGGAGCCACAAGACGTCAGAACCAGATTTGTGACTGGATTAAAACCCGGAATCCTGTCCCAATGGCTTTTCAAATAAAGCTGTTGCTGTTTGAAAACACAGCAGTTAAACTTTCTGCCTGACCATGAGGGGAGCTAGGGAGAAATTTACAAAATTAAATCCTTTTACAAAATAGTTCAAAAACCATTCACTGAGAAATCATGTGAGGATTCATATGCAGTAGAGAAACAAGCAGAATACAGAAAGTACAGAGGAGAGCTGAAAAAGGAAAAGAGATCAGCAAGAGAATGTATGAGAAAAGATTAGCAGGTCACATAACTGGGAACACTGAAGTCTTTTACCAACATATGGACAGTCAATGAAAGGGTGGGTCAATTAGGAGATCCTGTGGAGGCAGAGGGTGTGGCTGAGGCACTAATTAAGTAGATTTCATCTGTCACAAAACAAACGGGTGCTGCAAATGTCACAGTAAAGGAGGAGGAAGTGGAGAATTTGGAGGAGATGAAAATAGATAAAGAGGAGACAATTACAAGTTTAGCAGTGCTCACAGTAGAAAAGTCACCCGGTCTGGATGGGCTGCATCCTGGGTTGCTGAGGGAAGTCAGGGTGGAAATAGAGGAGACTCGAACCACAATCTTTCAATCCTCCTTGAATATGGGAATGATGCCAGAGGACTGGAGGATGGAGGTAAGCTTGGGTAGTTCGATCTTAGTTTAACTTGACCATTTTTATAATGTATCCATTGTCATAACTAACAACATTGCGAAAGCCATTTTATAATTAACACATGACCAAAGGAACCATTTTGTGTTCAGTACTAATGTTTAAATCCTGTATAATTAATGAGTAGCTACCCATCCTGAAACAGATGATTGTAAAAGTAATGAACCTTGATTGAGTTATAATTAATGAATCAATAAACATTTTAGAGAGAATGGGTTTTCATTTAAAGTTAGTTCAATCTAATTACTGTGAGTTTCTGTGTCTTTGTGGGAAAGGGCAGTTTCAGCTAAATTTATTCAAACAATGGACCTTTCTCGGACCCCTGATAAAACCCATGGTATGCCACATCGTGACCTTCAAGAGTCTTGATTTAATGAACAGGAAACTTGTTTCAGATCAGATTGGGAGACAGTGTGAAACCACTCCATTGTCCTCATGTCTGAGATTCTGAGGACAGGTGACTGTTCGTGGAAGACATTATTAAGAACTAATTAAATGTACCTAGCAACAGCTGGGACCAATTATTATTTTACATGGTGGTGTGATGGCCATCCAGGGGTTAAAAGTAGGGGTCTTGTCAGGTTTCAGTGTGCAGGAACACTAGAAGATCTCAGGGGTAAAGGCTCAGATCATCGACCAAGTTCTCCACCTGATGAGGGATCTAGACTGGACAAAGAGGACCGTGACGCTCTGAGACCAAGCTCGACCAGTCCCCAGAGCTGTCAAGTTATATTCCCCAAGTTTGTTAAGTATAATTTTACTTTCAATTATTAAGTACTATTTTACTCTCAATAAAAGTTCTGGACTTATTAATCAAGTATCCTGTTGCTTTAATTGGTTAAAGTCATGCCCAAAGTGATTGTCTGCAATAGACTTTCCAGAATTAAAAGATAAGTCTGCAAGGATTGTGAATATTACAGCCCTGTTTAAAAAGAGAGATAAACCCAGGAACTACAGACCAATTAGTCTAATGTCGGTGGTGGGGAAACTTTTAGAGACAATTATCCAGGAGGAAATTAACTGTCACTTGGTAGAACATGGGCTAATAAACGACAGCCAGTACAGATTGGTTAACAGAAGATTGTGTCTGAAATAATTAATGAATTAATTTCTTTGATGAAGTTTCAGAGAGAGTTGACGAGGGTGGTGAGGTTGATGGTACGTGTCTGGACATCAAAATTGTGTTTGAAAAGGTACCATAAACTAGACTTGGGGCAGCACAATGGCACAGTGGTTGGCACTGCAACCTCACAGCTCTCGCAACCCAGGTTCAGTTCTGGGTACTGCCTGTGCAGAGTTTGCAAGTTCTCCCTGTGACTGTGTGTGTTTCTGCTGGGTGCTCCGGTTTCCTCCCACAAGCAAAGACTGCAGGTTGATAGGTAAATTGGCTGTTGTAAATTGCTCCTAGTGTAGGTAAGAGAATGGTGGGGACGTGGTAGGGAAGATGGGATTGCTGTAGGATTACTATAAATGGGTGGTGGTTGGTCAGCAAAGACTCAGTGGGCCGGATGGCCTGTTTCAGTTTTGCATCTCTCTATGACTTGCTAACAAAATTCAAGCAGATGGGATTAAAGAGGCAGTGGCAGTGTGGATCCAAAATTGGCTGCAGGGTAAAAAGTAGGGTGAATACTTGTTTTTCAGAATGGAGGGAGTTATACAGTAATGTCCTTGTTGTTGCAATATGTTCAATGTCAGACCCCGAGCTGTCCGAGGGATGGGGCAATTTGTGATGTTCCTGTGGTTGCAATATTTGCAGTGTCTGACCTTGATCTGTCACAGGGACGTGGCATTTATGAGGTCCCTGTGGGGTGCTGTTTGTTTGGTGTATCACACTGACCTGTCCCAGAGAGCGGGAAGGTTGTGATGTCCTTGTGGGTTGCAATCTGTTCAGTGTCTGACTCTGATCTGTACCAGAGATGGGGCAGTGTGTGATATCCTTGTGCATGTCAGACAGGCCCACTGGTGTGTGGTTCCATCCTGATGCCAAGAAACAGAGCCCCATCTCTGGGCAAAAAGTCTCACTTCTCAAGGGGTGTCTCGAGAAGACACAGTGGCGCAGTGGTTAGCACCGCAGCCTCACACCTCTAGTGACTCGCGTTCGATTCTGGGTACTGCCTGTGCAGAGTTTACAAGTTCTCCCTGTGACTGCGTGGGTTTCTGCCGGGTGCTCTGTTTTCCTCCCACAGCCAAAGACTTGCAGGTTGATAGGTAAATTGGCCATTGTAAATTGCCCCTATTGCAGGTAGGTGGTGGGGGAATTGAGGGGATGTGGTAGGAATATGGGATGAATGTAGGATTAGTATAAATGGGTGGTTGATGGTCGGTACAGACTCGGTGGGCTGGAAGGACCTGTTTCAGTACTGTATCTCTAAATAAATAAATAAGAAGGCTGAGGCAGTAAACCTGGACAGTAAATCCGGAGTGGAGTCCTGGAGGCGGTTCCCTGTGACTTATCAGGCAGTTTTCCAGCAACTCCGACAGCAGAGCTGGTAGCAAACAGTACTGGTTTTTCCTTTCCTTTGGACAATACGAGCAATGCTGAGAGGGGGTCCTGATGCTCAGGGTCTCCATACTGTTTGCCCAGGCCTGTGCCCTAGAGAGGACACTCCAGCTTTGTGGTTAAACATGAGCACAACCCGGGAATAAACAGTTACTGATTATAAGCTCTCTTTCAATTGGTGCAGAGTATGAGCGCCAGGGGTTACTTCGGACAGTGGGAGAGCTCTTAGTGTCTCATTGGATAGCTACCATTCACTCCAAGCTGGGCAGCCCCCAGTTAGTTAGCTGCTGTGAAGCCACGACCTGCTTGCTTCAATGGGTGCTTGGAGCTTAGAGAGTCATCTCTCAACAGGCGGATTGATTATCTATGCACCAAGAAAAACAAACTCAACAAAGAAGACACCAGTCCTTCGCATCACAAGCTGGAATGTAAGGACCATGTGTCCTGGCCTTACCGACAACCTTCTGCAGGTTGATGACACACACAAGACAGCTCTGATCGACAAGGAACTCACAAGGCTCAATGTGGACATTGCTGTGCTGCAAGAAACTAGACTTGTTCAAAGTGGATCCCTCAAAGAGAAACACTACACCTTCTTCTGGCAGGGGAAAGCCCAAGAGGCAACTCGTGAGCATGGAGTGGGTTTCACAGTAAAATACACGCCACTTCAGATGAGTGAACCACCCACAGTAGGCTGAGAGAGACTTCTTACTCTTCACTTGTCAACAAGTGTGGGCCCAGTTAATCTCATGTGCATCTATGTCCCGACACTCACCTCCACCCCAGATGTCAAGGATCAATTCTATGTGACACTTGACACTGCCATCAGTAGAATTCCCAGCACTGAGGGACTGTACCTTCTAGGAGACTTCAACAAAAGCTTGGGTACTGACTACAGAGCTTTGCCAATGTGCATAGGGCACCAGGGGATTGGCAAGATGAACGAAAATGGACAGAGATTGCTGGAGCTATGCTGTCACCATGGATTCTGTGTGATGAACAGCTACTTCCAGGTCAAGCTGTGCTGCAAGGTGTCCTGGAGACATCCGAGATCATGCCATTGGCACCAGCTAGACCTTCTCTTCACCAGACATAACACCCTCAGCAGTGTCCTCATCACTCGCAGCTATCACAGCGCTGACTGTGACACTGATCACTCCCTGGTGTGTAACAAGGTCAGGCTTCAGCCAAGGAAGCTTCATCCATCCATGATGAAAGCTCGCCTTCTGATCAACACTTGCCGAACCACTGATCCAGAAAGGACCCAGGAGTTCCTCAACATCCTTGATCAGGCTCTTTCAGACAACAATGCTCAAGGCCTCAGTGCAGTGTCAAAGTGGAATCATCCGCACACCACCATCTATAACTCTGCACTCACTGTGTATAGGAAAAGAGATGGGAGGAATGCTGACTGGTTTGAGGCTTATTGGACTGAAATGGAGTCAGTTACTGTAACTAAGAGGAGAGCCCTCATGAACTACAAACAAGTCCCCAGCAAACAACATCTAAATGCTCTCAGAGCTGCCAGAATCAAGTCTCTGCAGACTGCTCGGCACTGCACCAATCAATACTGGTTAAAACTCTGCTGATGAATCCGGGGATGCCAGAGGGATGTATGAAGGAATTAAGAAAGCAATGGGCCCAGTAGTAACTAAATCAGCACCTTTTGAAGACAAAGAGAGGGGTGATCATCACTGAACCTAACAAGCAGATGGAAAGGTGAGTGGAGCATTATCTTGAACTCTACATAACGGAGAACATTGTCATTGAAGTCGCTCTCAGTGCCATTCCAGACTTCCCTGTCATGGATGAACTGGACAGTGAGCCCTCCATAGTCGAGCTCAACAAGGGCTCAAAACATGCGTGCTGCAAACATTGTCACCTTGTACAAAATTAAGGGGGATCGCAGTGACTGCAGCAATTATCGGAGCCAACTACTCAGTTCCACTCACCTGCTCGATCCCTTTCCTCCTGCAAGTTCCTTTGCTTCAGGTATCCATCCAATTTCCTTTTCAAATCATTGATTGTCTCTACTTCCACCACACTCATGGGTCAGGACATTACCACTCACAGTATAAAAAAATTCCACCTCACCCAAGGATGGGAAATATTTATATCTTCTATATTTAGATTATTCCGTATCTCTACGAGAATAGAATGGCAGTCAACATGAAAGGGAACCCAAAAATCTTCGAGCAGTATATCAATAATAAGCAGGTAGTCAGCGGTGAAGTGGGCCCCATTAGGGACAAAGAGGGCAATATATACTTTTTGCTGCAGGGCAATGTTAATCTAGTTAATAAGTACCTTGTATCAATGATCACTAAGGAAGTGGAATTTGACAAAATATCAGGAGAAGTGGAGAGTGTAGAGGCAATGGAGAGGGTACAAATTGAGAGAGGGAGGTACTGAAAAGGCTGGTTATGCTTCAGGAAGATAAATTACCTGGTCCGGATGGCTTTCATCCCAGATTGCGAAAGGAAATGTGGATGCAGATAACAGAAAGGCTTGCTATAATCTTCCAATCTTCCCTGGATACGGGGGAGGTGTCAGAGGATTAAACAGTGGCAAATGTGACACCCTTATTCAAGAAAGGGTGTAAGGACAGTCCGGCTAACCACAGGCTAGTTAGATTAACAGCAGTGGTGGGTAAGGTTTCAGAAAGAACAATCAGGGAAAAAATCAACAGTCACTTGTAGAGGTTTGAGTTAATTAAGGAGAGTGAGCATGGATTTATACATGGGAGTTCATGCTTGACTAATCTAAATGCATTTTTTGATGAACTAACAGAGAAGGTTTATGAAGGGCATGCAGTGGATGTTGTTTATATGGATTTTAAGAAACGGCACATATAAGGGTGATTAACAACATTGAGGTTCATGGAATAGGAGTGTCAGTGACCAATTGGATAGAGAATTGGCTTAAGGACAGAAAACAGCAAGTCGTAATAAATGATTCATTCTCAGACTGGAAGGTTGTCGACAGTGCTGTTCCCCAAGGGTAACTGCTGGAACCACTGCTTTTTACTTGCGACAAATAAATGACTTGGATCTTGGAATATAGAGTAGAATCTCAAAATATGCCGATAACACCAAACTTGGAGAAGTGGCAAACAGTGAGGATGAAATGAACCACCTGCAACAAGACAGTGATAGGCCAGCAGAATGGGCAGACAGGTGCAGATGGATTTTAATAGTGACTAGTGTGAGGTGATGCATTTTAGCAGAAGGAATAGGGAGAGGCAATATATACTTAATGGCACAGTTCTAAAGAGTGTGCAGAAATAGAGGGACCTGTTCACTGAACAATGAACAACGTGAACAATTACTTCTTGTTGTGTGCTCTCAGATTTGTCACCTTCACTGTACTGGAGTGAGGTGACATCTACTGGCAGAAAGCAAGAACTGCAATCAAGCAGCAGAAATTCCATCGTCTGTCAGGGTGAAAGAAACATTGCAATGTGAGGAAATAGTGAATGGGTTTGATTGGGTTGATGGAGACATGATTCCACTTGTGGTGGAGTCCAAAGCAAAGGCCAGAAATATAAAATTGTCATTATTAAAAGATATGAGGAATTCATGACAAATGTATTTAGGTAGTGAGTGGGTGGAATCTAGATAAAATAGAAAGTGAGATTGCGTGGACAGAAGCAGTGTGAAAGGATGTCTCAAACAAAAGGTAAACGCCCTGAAAGGTGAACTCTGTTTCTCTCTCCACAGATGCTGCCAGAGTTTCTGAACATTTCCAACACTTTCTGTTTTTATTTCAGAATTTGCAAGATGTTGCTTTGCTCTGAAAAAAAATGGATGGTCGGCTTTGGCTGCCAGTGAAATTCCACAGGAGCTAAAAGGAAGTTCTGATAACAGTGGCATGTTGATCTAGGGGTATGATCCTTGCTTAGGGTGAGTGATTAATTAATGTGTGAGAGATCCTGGGTTCAAATCCTAGACAAGCCCTTCTTCTTTGGCATTTTTAGTTTAAGGTAATTGATTGGTTTCAGCCTTGCAGAAGGCGGAATTGATTTCCATATGGAGCCTGCTTGAGGACCAGAGAGCTGGATTCAAAGAGCTTGATTAATTAAATGTACAGATAGCCAAGTGGGAATATAAAGTTGTTGCAGTAATTGTGACCTGACTCCAAAAACAACAGGACTGGGTTCTGGACTGGAATGGAATGGAATTCTTCAGTGTTTCTGCTGTATGGCTTGCATTGACTCATCGATTTTCTTGTTTTTCACTTTGTCGATGCCTTTGAATAATTGTGGATCCTTCTTCAGATTGTCATCTTTCACCAGGTAGTTCTGACCTCTGATGATGATGATCGTAATGAGCTTCAACTCACTGATAGTTTTGGAACTGAACAGATTTCCTTTGCTTGAGTCTACAACATGGAACTCAGTCTGACATGTGGACCCATGGGAGGATTTGAATGCCACCCCTGCGTTGAAGAATACAGTTGCATCCATCCAATAAGAGACCGAGTAGAAGTGACAGTTCAGTCAGTCAAACATTAAACTTTTAATTTCAGGGTGGTGAGTTTGAGTGCCATTTTGTTTTTCCCTTTTTTAAGGCTTCATTAGCAGAGAGTACAAGGAGTGTTTGAAATGAAATTCAGCAAAAGTATGAGAAAGTCTCACTTTGATTCGGGTCTCATCTCTCTGCAGCATCTCGCTGTGAAAGATTGAACTTCATCTCATTTCATTCTCAGCTCGGGGTCAGTGCGGCTCAGTGGGACTTCTGGCTGTCTCCTGCTTCACAATACATCAGTGCTGAGAAAGCAATGGGGAATATTATTCAAAGCTCTGTAACCAGAGGACACCGATTTAAGGTGAATGGCAAAAGAACCAAAGGCAACATGAGGAAAAACTTCTTTTGCACAGCGAGTGGTTAAGATCTGATATGCACTGCTTGACAGTGTGATGGAGGCAGATTCAACCATGGCTTTCAAAATGGTATAAGATAATTATCTGAAGTGGAAAAATTGCATGTTTTCATGGAATACATGAGTCTGTGGCATGAGCTGAGTTGCTCGTGCATGGAAGCAACACAAGCACAATGAGCTGAAAGACTTCCTTTTGTTCTGTAACTATTCTATGATCTATGATTCTTTTCAGAGTGAAATCAACACTCACATACAAGAAACTGACAGGTACACTGTAAACTTCGCATTACCAGACAAGAAATTGACAGATACAGTGTGAAACCCACAGTCACGTAGCAGCGGTTGGCAGGTAACGTGTAAAAATCTTTCTTTCATATCCCAACTGCAAGGTACAAAGGAAATTAGGTACAAACCCAGGCTCACACTTCAAAGACTGAGAGATACAAAGCAAAACACATACTCACCTACAAGTACAGAGAAGAAGACACACTCAGAGGAGGTGCAGATTAAAGACACATGCATGTAACAGAAACTGATAGGGATAGAATCAAACCCTTTCTCACTTCTCAGAAACTGATAGATATAGACAAAAGCTGATGCTCACATACAAGTTGTTGAAAGATATGTGGTGAAACTCACAGAGCAATAGCAGAAACAAACAAGTACTGAATAATACCCACAGTCACAGACCAAAAACTGAAATATACTGAGTTAAACACCACTTTCTCACACCAGAAACTCATGGCTACAAAGTGAAGCACTGACAGGTGCAAAAGAAAACACTCACGACGATTCCAGGTCATGAAATGTACGTCATAAAACCTTTCAGCTGAAAGAATAGCATTAATGACAGGTGTTATACCCAGAATGCTCAGCGGCCTAGAATCCGCCCTGTCTGTGACAGGAGCGGGGCGCGCAGGCGCGGTAGAGAGCTTTGTCAGCAGCAAGAGCTGCGGGTTCGGAGTTGGATATTCACAATGTGCGAGAAGACTTTGCGGGCTCACACAGCTGGAGCAGGGCCTCAGGGCCACAATAAGATGGAACAATCCCATCTGTATCCCTGCGGATGGCGGTGGTGAAGCTTTTCCCGGTGAGGCTTCCCGAAACGGCGTCAATAAATGGATAAGAATTGGGGACTGGTTCGGGAGCGTTTTTTTATTCGTTCGTGGGATGTGGGCGTCGCTGGCTCGATCTCAGCTCGAGTAATGTGTCCAGTTCTGGGCACCAGGCTTTAGAAAGGACATCAACGCTTCTGAGACAGTTCAGAGGAGATTTACTAGAATGATCCCAGAGATGCGGGGTGTCAGTTCTCTGGACAGGCTGGTGAAGCTGGGATTGTTCTCTTCAGAGTAGAGAAGGTTAAGGGAAGATTTAATAGAGGTGTTCAGAATCATGAAGGATTTTCATAGGGTAGAGAGGGAGAAACTGTTTCCACTGTCCTGGGGGTCAGTAACCAGAGGGCACAGATTTAAAATAATTGGCCAAAAATGTCAAGGGGAGGTGAGGAGAGATCTTTTTACCCAGTAACTGATTCGGATTTGGAATGAATTGTCTGACAGGGTGGTGGAAACAGATTCAATTATAACTTTCATAAAGGAATTGGACTAATATTTCAAAGTGAAATTCTCCAGGATTATGGGGAAATAGGCAGGGGGTTGGACTAATTGCATCTTTTTGTCAGAGAGTCAGCAGAGACACAATGGGGCCGAATGGCCTCCTTCTGTGCTGTATGATTCTATGAACATAAGAACGAGGAGCCGGAGTCGGCAAGTCAGCCCCTCGAGCCTGCTCTGCCATTCAATACAATCATGGCTGATCTCATCACGGCAGTTCTTGTTTCTTGCCAGTAGATGTCACTTCACTCCAATACAGTGAAGTTTACAAATCTGAGAGAGACACAACAGGAAAGAATTGTTCACATTATAGTGAATGTGTGGGATTTAGAAATACTAGGAGTGGAGACGAGTTATTACTTGTCTGCTCGATCCCCATAGCCCTGTAAAATTATTTCCTTCAAGTGCCCATTCAAATTCCTTTTGAAATCCTCGATTGTCTCCATTTCCACTGCCCCCGTGGGCAGCGAGTTACAGATCATCACCAATCATTGTCAGAAAGTTCTTGCGCACATTCCCCCTGTATCTCCTGTCCAAAACCTTCAATCTGTGTCCCCTAGTCCTTGTACCAATAGTTAACGGGAACAATGTTTCCTTGCCAACTTATTTAAAACTGTCATAGCCGAAAACACATCTATCAATTCTCCCCTCACTCTCCTTTGATGCAGGTAGAACAACCCTAGCTTTTCCAACCTAACCTTGTAACTAAAATCCTCCATCCCTGGATCCATTCTGGTGAATTTCATCTGCATCCTCTCAAGGACGCTCACATTCTTTCTTAAGTGTGGTAAGCAAAACTGGAAGCAACACGCCAACTGGGGCCTAACCAGAGCTTTATAATGGTTCAGCATAACTTCCCGGCTTTGTACTCAATGCCTCTTTTTTTCAAGCCCAAGATCCCATATGCTTTGCGAACCACTCTCGCAATATGTCTTGCCACCTTCAAAGATTGATGCACATGAACCCCAAGTCCCTCTATTCCAACACACACTTTAGAACTGTGCCATTAAGTAAATATTGCCTCTCCCTATTCCTTATGCAAAAATACATCACCTCACACTTGTCACTATTAAATTCCATCTGCCACCTGTCTGCCCATTCTGCTAGCCTATCATTGTCCTGTTGCAGGCAGTTCATATCATCCTCACTGTTTGCCACTCCTCCAAGTTTGTTGTCATCGGGATATTTTGAGATTCGACTCAATATTCCAAGATCCAAGTCATTTATCTTTAGCACAAAAAGCAGTGGTTCCAGCACTGACCCTTGGGAAACACCACTGTCGACTATCCTCCAGTCTGACAAAGAATCATTTCATAAGACTCGCTGTTTTCTGTCCTTAAAACAATTTTCTATCCAATTGGACACTGACCCTCCTATACCACGAACCTCAATTTTGTAAACCCCACTTTTATGTGGTACCTTGTCAAACGCTTCCTTAAAATCCATATAAACAACATCCACTGCATTCCCTTCATCAAGCTGCTCTGTTAGTTCATCAAAAAATGCACTTAGATTAGTCAAGCATGAACTCCCATTTATAAATCCATGCTCACTCTCCTTAATTAACTCAAACCTCTCCAAGTGACTGTTGATTTTTTACCCTGATTATTCTTTCTAAAACCTTACCCACCGCTGCTGTTAATCTAACTAGCCTGTAGTTACCCGGACTGTCCTTACACCCTTTCTTGAATAAGGGCGTCGCATTTGCCACTGTTTACTCCTGGCACCTCCCCCGTATCCAGGGAAGATTGGAGGATTATGGCAAACTCTTCCAGTATCTGCATCCGCATTTCCTTTCGCAACCTGGGATGCCAGCCATCCAGACCAGGTGATTTATCTCCCCTAAGGACAGCCAGCCTTTTTAGTACCTCCCTCTCTCAATTTGTACCCTCTCCATTGACTCTACTCTCTTCACTTCGACTGATATTTTGCCAAATTCCACTTCCTTAGTGATCACTGATGCAAAGTACTCATTAAGTAGATTAACATTGCCCTGCACCTCGAAGCTTATATTCTCCTTTTTGTTCCTAATAGGCCCGACTCAAACTCTTACTACCCACTTATCATTTACATGCTGCTCGAAGATTTTTGGGTTTCCTTTCATGTTGACTGTCGCTCTATTCTCATAGAAATAGAGAATAAGCAAATATAGAAGATATAAGTATTTCCCATCCTTGATGAGGTGGAATTTTTTATGCTGTGGGTAGAAATGTCTTGGCCCACGAGTGTGGTGGAAGCAGAGACAATCAATGATTTGAAAAGGAAATTAGATGGATACTTGAAGGAAAGAAACTTGCAGGAGGAAAGGGACCGAGCTGGTGAGTGGAACTGACTAGATTGCTCCGGGGAGAGCCAGCATTGACGTGATAGGCCAAACGACCACCTTCTGTGCTGTAAATGACTCTGTGTTGTTTCTCAAATTCAATCCACTGGTGCTTGGTAAATAATCTCAAAGTAAATTGTGCAACCGGAAAATCAGAACCAAGGCAAGGGACGCATAAGGAAGCATTTAATATGACTCGCTGTTTTCAGTCTTTAAAACAATTTATTCTCCAAATGGACACTGACCCTCCTAATCCATGAACCCCAATTTTGTTAACCACCCTTTTATGTGGTACTTTATAAAATGCTTTCGTAACATCCATATAAGCAACATCCACTGCATTCCCTTCATCAGTATTCTCAGATAGTTTATCAACAAATGCAGTTAGATTCGTCAAGCATGAACTCCCATTGATAAATCCATGCCCACTCTCCTGAATTAACTCAAACCTCTCCAAAGTTATTGATTTTTTTCCCTGACCTTTTGATCTCATGCTGATAGCAAGCTCACCAGAGAGCATGTATTTGGCAATGTGACCGTCATCCATTTGGCCCAGTCAACAGAGTCACCGCTGACTCAAGAGGGGAAACATGCTGCGGATCCCTGCACGCTGGTGTACTTCCGCATTCGGCACTCTGTCCTGCCAGGAGATGCCCAGTATCCATCTGAGGCAGTGGAGGTGGAAGCTGTTCAGCCGCTTTTTTTGGCTTGTATAAGTTGTTGATGCTTCTCTACTAGAAAGGAGGGTGCTGAGAACACAAGCCTTGTACACGTGGAGCTTTGTATTTTCGGTCAGTTTGCTGTCGGTTCACACTTGTCTTCTCAACTTTGACATGACAGCTGCAGCATTGGCAATCCTGGTGCTGATTTCAGCATCAAGGGCCAGATTGCTGGTGATTGTTGATTGAAGGTATGTGAAGCTGTTGACAACCTCCAAAGTGAGGTTGTCGATGTTGATGGAAAGTGGAGTCTCTACGTCCTGGCCCGTAACTTTCATCTTCCTGATGCTGATTGTCAGTCCAAACTCTTTGCAGGCCAGGGATTACCGATCTGCAAGCTGCTGTGACTGAACTTCATTATGGGATGTCAGCACAGCATCATCAGCAAATAGCAACTCATAGACTAGGAATTTACCCACTTTGGTCTTGGCGCACAGTCTTGCCAAGTTGAACAGCTTGTCGTCAGCTCTGATGTGCAGGTGAACACCTATATCTGAGTAATTGAAAGTGTACAATAGCAGCATGGAGAAGAATATGCCAATTATAAAGGATGTGATAACTAGACAGTTCGAAAATGATGACATGATTGGGCAGAGTCAACATAGAATTATGAAAAGGAAAACAGGTTTGAAAAACCTGTTGAGATTTTTGAGGATGTTACCTACAGAACAGATAAAGGAGAACCAGTGGATGTGTGGTATTTGTATTTTCCTTTGGTAAGGTCCCACACAGGAGGTGAGTAAACAAAATTAGAGCACATAGGCTTGGGGATAATATACTGATATGGATTGAGAATTGGTTAACAGACCGAAAACAGAGAGCAGGAATAACGGGTCCTTCTCAGGATGGCAGGCTGTTACTATTGGGGTACTGCAAGGATCAGTGTTGGAGCCACAGCTGTTAACAACCTATATAAATGATTTGGATGTGGGGATTAAATGTAATATTTCCAAGTTTGCAGATGACACAAAGCTCGGTGAAGTGTGAGTTGTGAGGAGGATGCAGAGAGGCTTCCAAGGGACCTGGAGCTGCTCAGTGAATGGGCAAGAACATGGAATATAATGTGAATAAGTGTGAAGTTATCCACTTTGGTGGAATAAACAGAAAGACAGAGTATTTCTTAAATGGTGAGAGGTTGGGAAGTGTTGATGTCCAAAGGGACCTGGGTGTCCTTGTTCCTGAGACACTGAAAGCTCTTGTGCAGGTGCAGCAATCAATTAGGAAGGCAAATGGTATGTTGTACCCACATGAGGGGTCATGAGTACAGGAGTAAAGATGTCTTGCTGCAATTGTATAGAGCCTTGGTGAATCCGCACTGGAGTATTGTGTACAGTTTAGTCTCCTCATCTTATGAAGGATACACTTGCCATAGAGGGGGTGAAACAGAGGGTCAACAGACTAATCTTTTTTTTGCATTTATTTCATTTCATCTCAGTTTGTTCAGTTTGCTTACCTACTGTTTTTTTCAGGTTTGTACTTGCTGCTGTTCAATATTCAGTCCGTTAACACCTACTCTGTACTAATGCTTTGTCTTTCAACACACCATTAACATATTGTTTGCCTTTGCTGCATGACCTTTTGGTCAGCTATGTGGCCTTGTCCAATCTACACCTTCTCCTTTGTTATCTCTTGCCCCACCCCCACCTCACTTGCTAATCACCTGTGACTTTTCTAATATATGTCAGTTCCGAAGAAGGGTCACTGACCTGAAACATTAACTCTGCTTCTCTTTTCACAGATGCTGCCAGACCTGCTGAGTGGTTCCAGCATTTCTTGTTTTTGTGTCACCAGACTAATCCCTGGGATGGTGGGATTGTCTTTTGAGGAAACTGGGCCTGTATTCCTAAAAGTTTCGAAGAATGAGAGGTGATCTGATTGAAACTGACAAAATTCTTACAGGGCGTGACAGTGTGGATGTAGACAGGATGTTTGCCCTGGTTGGTGAGTCTAAAACCAAAGGACATCGTCTCAGAATAAGGAGTAGGCCATTTAAAACTGAGATGGGTGGAATTTCTTCACTCAGACGGTGGTGAATTATTGGAATACTGTGCCCCAGAGGGCTGTGGCAGCTCAATCATTGAGCATGTTCAAGACAGAAATTGATAGAAATCTTGATACTCATGACATCAAGGGATATGGGGATAGCACGGGAAATGGGCTTTGAGGTAGATGATCAGCCATGATCGAATTGAATGGCAGAGCAGGCTCGATGGGCTGAATGGCTTACTCCGATGTTCCTCTGTTCCTATGAGAGTTGGCGCCAGCGTGCAGCCCTGCTTTACCCCACTGCTGATCTTGAAAGCGTCTGATGTTGCTCCATTGTAACTGATGGAACTATGCATGTTCTCGTGGAAAGAAGAGATGATGCCCAAGAGGTCAGGAGGGCAGCCGATGTTCCATCGCAGTTTGAAGAGGCCGTCTCTGCTGACAAGATCAAAGGCCTTAGTGATGTCGATAAAATTGTGTGAGGCTCTGTGGTGCAGTGGATAGCGTGTTGGACTTCTAAATAATGACTAAGAAGATATTCAAAGGTTGTGGGTTCAAGTCCCTCCAGAGTCAGATTTTGGACCAGAAACAGAGGAGCACAACGGAACAACAAATGAAGAAATGCGCCAAAAGCACAGACTCGGAGACAGAGCGAGAGAGAAAGGAGCACGGCAGGAGCAGAGCAGGGGAATAAAATCGAGGAGTGACGTCACAATGGAGATTGAGAGCAGGGAAACAGAGAGCCGCTGGGGTGAGTGCACAGGAAATGGTTCTTTCTGCGGTGCAGTGGAAGGAGCTGTTTGGTGAGGATCTGGAAAGCTGTGACATCACAGGCAAGCAGGTAGTTGATTGGTTTGGAAGAACCGACCTGCTTGTTCGCATCTGGTAAGTGATTAAGGTCCATTTTAGCCCTAACGTTTAAAATAGTAAACAAACTAGTGGTAAGTTTAATAAAATATGCAATAAAATGAATAATTGAATAAAATATTTAAGTAGTTAATTGAAACACGTTAAGGATGACAGGACAGGTGATGTGTCACAGCTGCAGCATGTGGGAGTTCCTGGATGCCAGTGTGATCCAGGGCAAACACGTCTGCAGTAAGTGTTTGCGGCTCAAAGAGGGAGAAAAAAGGAATGTAGTGGTAGTAGGGGACAGTATAGTAAGGTGGATTGACTCTGTTCTCTGCAGCAAAGAGCAAGAGTCCAGACGGCTGTGTTGCCTGCCGGTGCCAGGATTCAGGACATCTGCTCAGTGCTGGAGCGAAACATACAATGGGAGGGGGAGGATCCAGTCGTCGTGGTCCATGTCAGTACCAACGGCATAGGCAGGACAAGGATAGAGGTTCTGCACAGTCAGTATGAGGAACTAGGCAGCAAATTAAGAAGCAGAACCTCAAAGTTAATCATCTCTGAATTATTACCTGAGCCATGTGCAAATTGGCATAGGACAAATAAGATTAGCGAAAGTAATGTGCGGCTGAAAGACTGGTGTGGTAGTAGTGGGTTCTGGTTCGTGGGGCATTGGCACCAGTACTGGGGAAAGAGGTGGCTGTACCGTTGGGACGGTCTACACCTGAACCGTGCTGGTGCCGGTGTTCTAGCGAGCCACATAATGAGGGAAGTAGAGACGGTTTTAAACTGAATAGTGGGGGCAAGGGATCAAATTTGGGAAGATATGGTGAATCAAGGAGGAGAGACAAGGCAAGAGAGAAAGGTATAAATATGGGAAATGATAAACAGACTGTGACAGGAAGGGACAGAATGTACAAATCTAAGAGTAAATCGACAGATAAGGCTAGAGGTGACAAAAATAATAAAAGGACAAAACTAAATTCTCTGCATGGAGCATTCGAAACAAAACAGATGAACTGAGAGAACAAATAGAATAAATACGTACGATCTGATAGTCTTTACAGAGACATGGCTGCAGGGCGACCTAGATTGGGATGAGAATATTGGAGGTGACATGGCATTTTGGAAGGACAGGAAGCTAGGAAAAGTTGGCGGGGTAGCTCTGTTAATTAATGATGGTATTAGCGTAATAGAGAGGGATGACCTGAGTTCTGGAGATCAGGATGCAGAAGCAGTTTGGGTACAAATGAGAAATCATAAAGGCAAGAAGTCACTTGTGGGAGTGGTGTCCAGGCCACCTAACATTAACCACACTGTCGGATGGGATATAAAGGAAGAAATAATGGCAGCTTGTCAGAAAGGTACTGTGATAATTATGGGGGTTTTAATCTACATATAGACTGGAAAATTCAGATGGGCAGAGGTAGCCTAGATGAGGAGTACATAGAATGTTTTGGGGATAATTTCTTGGAACAATACATTCTGGAGCCAACCAGAGAGCAGTCTATACTAGACCTAGCATTGTGCAACGAGGTAGGATTAATTAATGACCTCATAGTTAAGGTGCCCCTCGGTAGTAGCGATTATAATATGATTGAATTTTACATTTAGTTTGAGGGTGAGGAGAGTGGGTCCCAGACTAGTATTTTAAATTTAAATAAGGGCAATTATAAGGTCATGAAAGCAGAGCTAGCTAAAGTGAACTGGCAAATTAGGTTAAGGGATAAGTCAATAGAGATGCAGTGGCAGACATTTAAGGGGATATTTCAGACTACACAGAATAGATACATTTCAACGCGAAAGAAAAGTTCCAAAGGTGGGACTCACCATCCATGGTTCACGAAAACAGTTAAAGATACTATCAAACTTAAAGAAAAAGCCTATAATTGTGCAAAGGTGGGAGGCAGGTCAGAAGATTGGACAGAAGATAAAAAAACAGCAAAGAATGACTAAAAGATTGATAAGGAAGGTAAAATTAGAGTATGAGAGAAAGCTCGAAAGAAATTTCAAGACAACTAGTAAGAGTTTCGATAGATATTTTAAAAAGAAAAGAGTTAACAAAGCGACTGTTGGTCCTATAGAAAGTGTGTCTGGGGAATTAATAATGGATAATTAAGAGATGGCAGATGAACTGAACAGATACTTTGCATCGGTCTTCACTATTGAGTATACAAATAACATCCCAGTATTAGCCGTATATCAGGAAATTGAAGGGATGGAGGAACTCAAGAAAATTACAATCACCGGGGAAGTGGTACTAAACAAATTGTTGGAGCTGCGGGTTGACAAGTCGCCAGGTCCTGAATTGGCTAGTGAGATAGTTGATGCGCTGGTTTTAATATTCCAAAATTCCCTAGATTCGGGAAGGTTCCGTTAGATTGGAAAAGAGTGAATGTAACTCATTTATTCGAAAAGGGAGGGAGACAGAAAGCAGGAAACGACAGGCCAGTTAACTTAACATTTGTCTTCGGGAAAGTGTTTGGAGCTATTACAGAGGATGTTATAGCAGGGCATTTAGAAAAAATTAAGGTAATCAGGCACAGTCAACATGGTCTTTTGAAAGGGAAATCATGTTTAACCAATTTATTGGAGTTCTTTGAGGGAGTTACATGTGCTGTGGATAAAGGGGAACCAGTGGATGTATTGTATTTCGATTTCCAGAAGGATAAGGTGCCATATCAAAGGTTATTGCAGAAAATAAAAGCTCATGGTGTCGGGGGTAACATATTGGCATGGATAGAAGATTGGCTAGCTGACAGGAAACAAAGAGTCAGCATAAATGGGTCATTTTCTGGTTGGCAAGAAGTAACGAGTGGTGTGCCACAGGGATCTGTGCTGAGGCCTCAACTTTTTACAATTTATATAAATGACTTAGATGAAGGGACCGAAGGTATTGTTGATAAATTTGCTGATCACAAAGATAGGTAGGAAAGTAGGTTGTGAAGAGGACATAAGGGGGCTACAAAGGGATATAGATACGTTAAGTGATTGGGCAAAGACCTGGCAAATGGAGTATAATGTGGGAAAGTCGGAAATTGTCCACTATGGCAGGAAGAATAAAAAAGCATATCATCTAAATGGTGAGAGATTGCAGAGCTCTGAGATGCAGAGGGATCTGGGTGTCCGAGGGCATGAATTGCAAAAGGTGAGTATGCAGGTCCAGCACGTAATTAGGAAAGCTAATAGAATGTTATCATTTATCACCATGGGAATTGAATACAATAGTAGGGAGGTTATGCTTCAGCTACACAGGACATTGGTGAGACCTCTTCTGCAGTACTGAGTACTGTACTGGTCTCCTTATTTGCGGAAGGATGTAAATGCATTGGAGGTAGTACAGAGATAGGCCTTCACAGAGCGGAGGTCAGATGAGGATTGAATTAATTTCAATCACTGAATCTAAACAAGAAGTAAATCTGCCAGGAATGGAAGGCTTTGCTTTATCTGTAAGCTTGTGGCGCAACGGTAGCGCGTCTGAATCCAGATCTGAAGGTTGCGTGTTCAAATCATGTTAGGCTCAGTTATGTTTCACAGCAGCTCAAGTTCCTGGATTTTGTATCAGAAGAGAGTTCGTTCTCTTGGAATGTTCGTGCATTGTAGAATTTCAAGATCAACTTTAATAGATTAAAGTCCTGATTTCTGGTTCCGTTCCATTTCCATGCTCAGTTCTTATTTCACACTGTTTTATATCAGAACAATGTTTCAGGGATGTGATGTGGACAATCGCTCTGTCACCCTTCTTCTTTCTTTTGGGCCTCCTTATCTCGAGAGACAATGGATACGCGCCTGGAGGTGGTCAGTGGTTTGTGAAGCAGCGCCTGGAGTGGCTATAAAGGCCAATTCTGGAGTGACAGGCTCTTCCACAGGTGCTGCAGAGAAATTTGTTTGTTGGGGCTGTTGCACAGTTGGCTCTCCCCTTGCGCCTCTGTCTTTTTTCCTGCCAACTACTAAGTCTCTTCGACTCGCCACAATTTAGCCCTGTCTTTATGGCTGCCCGCCAGCTCTGGCGAATGCTGGCAACTGACTCCCACGACTTGTGATCAATGTCACACGATTTCATGTCGCGTTTGCAGACGTCTTTATAACGGAGACATGGACGGCCGGTGGGTCTGATACCAGTGGCGAGCTCGCTGTACAATGTGTCTTTGGGGATCCTGCCATCTTCCATGCGGCTCACATGGCCAAGCCATCTCAAGCGCCGCTGACTCAGTAGTGTGTATAAGCTGGGGGTGTTGGCCGCTTCAAGGACTTCTGTGTTGGAGATATAGTCCTGCCACCTGATGCCAAGTATTCTCCGAAGGCAGCGAAGATGGAATGAATTGAGACGTCGCTCTTGGCTGGCATACGTTGTCCAGGCCTCGCTGCCGTAGAGCAAGGTACTGAGGACACAGGCCTGGTACACTCGGACTTTTGTGTTCCGTGTCAGTGCGCCATTTTCCCACACTCTCTTGGCCAGTCTGGACATAGCAGTGGAAGCCTTACCCATGCGCTTGTTGATTTCTGCATCTAGAGACAGGTTACTGGTAATAGTTGAGCCTAGGTAGGTGAACTCTTGAACCACTTCCAGAGCGTGGTCGCCAATATTGATGGATGGAGCATTTCTGACATCCTGCCCCATGATGTTCGTTTTCTTGAGGCTGATGGTTAGGCCAAATTCATTGCAGGCAGACGCAAACCTGTCGATGAGACTCTGCAGGCATTCTTCAGTGTGAGATGTTAAAGCAGCATCGTCAGCAAAGAGGAGTTCTCTGATGAGGACTTTCCGTACTTTGGACTTCGCTCTTAGACGGGCAAGGTTGAACAACCTGCCCCCTGATCTTGTGTGGAGGAAAATTCCTTCTTCAGAGGATTTGAACGCATGTGAAAGCAGCAGGGAGAAGAAAATCCCAAAAAGTGTGGGTGCGAGAACACAGCCCTGTTTCACACCACTCAGGATAGGAAAGGGCTCTGATGAGGAGCCACCATGTTGAATTGTGCCTTTCATATTGTCATGGAATGAGGTGATGATACTTAGTAGCTTTGGTGGACATCCGATCTTTTCTAGTAGTCTGAAGAGACCACGTCTGCTGACGAGGTCAAAGGCTTTGGTGAGATCAATGAAAGCAATGTAGTGGGGCATCTGTTGTTCACGGCATTTCTCCTGTATCTGACGAAGGGAGAACAGCATGTCAATAGTCGATCTCTCTGCACGAAAGCCACACTGTGCCTCAGGGTAGACGCGCTCGGCCAGCTTCTGGAGCCTGTTCAGAGCGACTCGAGCAAAGACTTTCCCCACTATGCTGAGCAGGGAGATTCCACGGTAGTTGTTGCAGTCACCGCGGTCACCTTTGTTTTTATAGAGGGTGATGATGTTGGCATCGCGCATGTCCTGGGGTACTGCTCCCTCGTCCCAGCACAGGCATAGCAGTTCATGTAGTGCTGAGAGTATAGCAGGCTTGGCACTCTTGATTATTTCAGGGGTAATGCTGTCCTTCCCAGGGGCTTTTCCGCTGGCTAGGGAATCAATGGCATCACTGAGTTCCGATTTGGTTGGCTGTATGTCCAGCTCATCCATGACTGGTAGAGGCTGGGCTGCATTGAGGGCAGTCTCAGTGACAGCATTCTCCCTGGAGTACAATTCTAGGTAGTGCTCAACCCAGCGGTCCATCTGTTTGCGTTGGTCAGTGATTATGTCCCCCGATTTAGATTTGAGGGGGGTGATCTTCTTGATGGTTGGCCCAAGAGCTCTCTTCATGCCATCATACATTCCTCTGATGTTTCCGGTGTCTGAGGCCAGCTGAATATGACTGCATAGGTGTTGCCAGTAGTCGTTTGCGCAACGCCTAGCTGTTCTTTGTGCAGTACTTCTGGCTGCTTTAAGTGCTGCAGATGTTAAATCGCTGGGGGCTTTCTTGTAGTTCAGAAGTGCAATGCGCTTAGCGGCTATGACAGGTTCATATGAGATTGAAACCAGTCTGCATTTCTCTTCGCACTTTTGCCGTAGGTGGTCAAAGCTGACTCATCACCCAGTGTGAGAAATAAAACACAAACCGCACAGCGTGCGGCTCAAACCCATACCTGGCTCTGTCCATCGGCCGCTTAGTTCAGTTGGTTAGGACGCAGTGTTGATAACAACAAGGCTGTGGATTTGATCCCCATGTGCACTGTCACATGGTCAGTCATTAATTTGACACATTTTTGGAACACTTAAAATCCAACTTTTAGATGCAAACAAGTTGACATAAAATGTCAAAGGGAATTTATTTTGAATAACATCCATTGCATCTTTGTCACTGGTCTGGAGTAACACAGAATTCTTTCCAATTATCTTCCATTTGCTGATAAACGTTCAACTCGTGGCCTGTTCTCGTTAATGGTCACGAGCAGCAAAAACAGACAGAGCAAGTCTGACCGCCCAGAGATGTGGAAAAGGCTTCAGTTTGGGACATATGCAGCAAATCAAATGTTCACCCGGCCCCGAAAGATTCAAAAACTGGGGAAACGGACACAAGGAGATAGAGAATAAGCTAAAGCTGACAATGTAAATATTTCCCATCATTGATATCTCTCTATTCCAATCCAACCTTCAGAGTTGGGTAAATAATTTCAGTATAAATTGTGCAGCTCAAGAGTCAAAACCAAAGGGCGATGCAGAATAAAGGAGAACTGCCAAAACACCAGATTGAACCAGGGATCTTCAGTCCAACACACTCCCAACTGAGCTATTTCAGTCTCACAGGCTTGGGATGATAAGTGGCAAGTAACATGCGCACCACACAAGTGCCAGGCAATGACCATCTCCAACAAGAGAGAATCTAACTATCTCCCCTTGACATTCAATAGCATTACAATCACTGAATCCCCCACCATCAACATCATGGAGGTTACCATGGGTAGCCATACAAATAACGTGACTAGAAGAGCAGGTCAGAGGCTTGGAATCCTGAGGTGAGTAATTACAGTGCAGCTGTTGGCTCCACCCCAGGGGCTGAATTTGTTCTGTAAACCATGAAGCAGCTTCCTCTCAAATCCCAGGTTTATCAATAAATCCTCTTCCAAAAGCCCCAAAGTGTGATATATTCCTCTCACTCATCCATGACTCCTGACTCCCCAAAGCCTGTCCACCATCTGCAATTCACAAGTCAAGAGTGTGATGGAATACTCTCCACTTGCCTGGATGGGTGCAATTCCAACTCAAGAATCTCAACACCGTCCAGGACAAAGCAGCCCACTTGATTGGCACCCCATCTACAAACATTCACTCCCTCCACCATTGGCACACAGTGGCAGCAGTGTGTACCGTCTACAAGATGCACTGCAGCAATGCACCAAGACTCCTTAGACAGCACCTTCCAAACCCAGCGACCTTTACCACCGAGAAGGGCAAGGGCAGCAAATGCAGGGGATACCACCACCTGCAAGTTCCCCTCCAAGCCACACAACATCCTGACTTGGAACTATATCGCCGTTCCTTCACTGTCGCTGGGTCAAAATCCTGGAACTCCCTTTCTCACAGCACTGTGGGTGTACCTACCCCACATGGACTGCAGCGGTTCAAGAAGGCAGTTCACCACCACCTTCTCATGGGCAATTAGGGATGGGCAATAAGTGCTGGCCTAGCCAGCGATGCCCACATCGCATGAATGAATGAATAAAAATGTGAAGTATCCCTTGTGTCATTCTTTTGGTCGAAAATATAACCTTGGTGGAATTGCCCTCCCAATCACACCTCACTTCATAGAACATAGAAAATCGAGAAAATTTATGGCACAGAATGAGACCATTTAGCAATCGTGTCTGTGCCAGCTGAAAAAGAGTGATCCAGCCCAATCCCACTTTCCAGGTCTTGGGAATGGGATCTGAACAGATGTCAGAGCTCACATTATGTGAATGTTCTGTTGAAGTGTTGGTGAGCTGATATACCAGGGGAGATTCACACTGTTGGACACAGTGTGAAATACATTCAAGTATTTATAAAACATTACAACATGTGAGTAATATTCCCCATTGATTTCTCAGCACTGATGGATTGTGAAGTGGGAGACAGCCAGAAGTCCCAGTGATCCACACTGACCCTGAGCTGAGAATGAAATGAGAAAAAGTTCAATCTTCAGCAGCGAGATGCTGCAGAGAGGTAAGAGTCCTGAATCAAGGAGAGACTTTCTCATACTGCTGTTGAATCTCATTTCAAACACTCCTTGAACTCTCTGCCGAGGAATTCAGAGCTGGATAACGCCTGTAAAATCAGCATAAAAAGGAAATAGAAAACACCCACCGTGGGCTCAAGCTCAAAAACTTGAGATTCAGAGTTTCATGCTTTCATCGACTGAGCTCACCAGGCCTGAGACAGTGTCCCCATCCTGTCTGTTATTGGACGGTGCAGCTGTTGGCTCCACCCCAGGGGCTAAATTTGTTCAGTAAACCATGAAGCAGCTTCCTCTCAAATCCCAGGTTTATCTGTAAATCCTCTTACAAAAGCCCCAAAGTGTGATATATTCCTCACTCAACCAGAATAAAAGTTACATCTTTTGCTCTTTTTACCTTCCAAACATTGACTTCTATTTTGCTCAGCATTTATTTCTCTCTCCTTTTTATGTTGTGCATTTCCTAATAAACATTTCATTTCAATTATTTATGAGGGATGAAATGAACAGAAAAGATTTTCTGCAATGGTACCAGGGGTGTGGGACAGAGTGAGTGGTTCGGATCTGGAATACACTGCCTGAGAGTGTGCTGGAGGCAGATTCAATCGTGGCTTTCAAAAGGGAATTGGATAAACACCTGAAGAGAGAAAATTTGCAGAGCTGCAATGAAAGGGCAGAGGAGTGGAATTAGCTGATCTGCTCTTGCAAAGAGCTGTCAAGGACATGATGGACTGAATGGTCTCCTTCTGTACTGTAACCATTTGATTCCTTGATTCTAACTCTGTCAAAGTTGTTCTGAACTTGCTCTGCTCCAAGGAGAACAACCCCAGCTTTTCCAGTGTCTGCACATAACTGAAGTTATGAGGAACCATGGGGAACCCACTGTAAACCTTCCTCCAGACAGAAATACAACTGTTCACCACCACACTGTGACCCAGCTGTTCACATGATTTGGATGCGGGGACCAAATGTAGTATTTCCAAGTTAGCAGATGACACAAAACTAGGTGGGAATGTGTGTTGTGAGGAAGATGCAAAGCGGCTTCAAGAGAATTTGGACAGACTTAGTGAGTGGACAAGAAAGTGGCACATGAAATATAATGTGTCAAAATGTGAGGTTATCCACTTTGGTAGGAGAAACAGATGTGCAGATTATTTGTTAAATGGTAAGAGTGTGAATGTACAAAGGGGCCTGGGTGTCCTTGTCAATAAGTGACTGAAAGCTAACATGCAGGTGCAGCAAGTAATTAGGAAGGCTAATGATATGTTAGCCTCTATCACAAGAGGATTTGAGTACAGGAGCAGTAAAGTCTTGCTTCAATTGTATATAACCTTGGTTGGACTGCACTTTGGAATACTGTGTGAAGTTTTGTTCCCCTTACCTCAGGAAGGATATCATTGCCATAGAGGGAGTGCAACGAAGGTTCACCAGACTTGTTCCCGGGATGGCGGGACTGTCAAATGAAGAGAGATTGGGGAAACTGGGCCTGTATTCTCTAGAGTTTTGAAGAATGAGAGGTGATCTCATTGAAACTTACAAAATATTTAAAGGGATAGACAGGGTCGATGAAGCTAAGATGTTCCCCCGGTTGAGGAGTCGAGAACCAGGGGACACAATTTCAACGTAAGGGGAAAGCCACTTAGGACAGCGATGAGGAGAAATTTCTTTACTCAGTGGGTTGTGAATCTTTGGAATTCTCTATCTCAGAGGGCTGTGGAAGCTCAGTCATTGAGTATGTTTAAAGCAGAGATTGACAGATTTCGAAATACAAATGACATAGGGGATATGGAGATAGTGTGGGAAAAAGGCATTGAAGTGGACGATCAGTCATCATCATATTGAATGGCAGGGTGGGCTCGACGGGCTGAATGGCCTACTCCTGCTCCTATGTTCCTATCAGTCTGCAAACTTCATGTGCATGCTGTCATTGTCCCTATTATTCCATGGGCTTCAGTTTTACTGGCAGTCTAGTATGTGACATCATCAAGAAGGTTTCAATAAGTTAAATAAGGAGAAATTGTTTCCAGTGGCAAAAGGGTCAGTAACCAGAGGATGTATTTATCAGGTGATTGAGAAAAGACCAGAGGCGAAATGAGGAATGATTTTTTATACAGTGATGTGTTGTCATCTGGAATGCACTGTCTGATCAGGACTTGAAAGCAGATTCAGTAGTAACTTTGAAAAGCAATTGGGATAAATACTGGAAGGAAAATTTACAGATTACAGGAAAAAGCTGAACACCAGGACTAATTGGATAGCACAACCAAAGAGACAGCACTGACACAATGGACCAAATGGTCTCCTTCTTTGGGTATCAATCTATGGTTTTATGAACATAATGTTGGTACAATTTCCTGAGTTGGAAGGGAAGTGAACCCAGATACTGGGTATTCTAAACACCAGACCCAAACCAAATGAACAAGCCCGTTGTTTAATCTCTGTTTTTCACACCAGCTTCTCCTCGCTCTTTCTGTGTTTCCAGCCTGGTCTATTCCTCTGACCTTCATTCCTGACACTCTATTGAGAATGGCCAACTCACTGCGCCTCTCACTCACACCGTCACTCCACCCCTTCACCCACTTCCAAACCTCTCTGTTCAACAGTACTTCACATCTGCTCCTCTGCTCCATTAATATAACAGGAAAACATTTTCAAACAGACATCTCCAGACAGTGAACGTTCCAGTAAGACAAGGGAAAGAGCAGATTCATTCACTTTAAACACAGAGAGAGCAGCTCTCCCTGTTCAGTCTAAGGAGCAGATGTCGTTTCACTCCCATTAGTCTTAGAGACATGCGCCAGAATTTTAAGGGACCGTTGGAGACGGGAATGGAGGCCGGGGAGGGGGAGGGGGGGTGTATAAAATAGGGATGGAAGACGTTGGACCGGATTTTTCTGTCGGCTACTGACATGCAGGGCAGACTTCGCACATCCACACGGCAAGAAGGCATTTCAAGTATTTATGAGTCCAATTGTCAGCAATTTTATTCACTGGATCCAATTGAACTAATAGCACACGGGAACCACGGGGCTTCAGAGCCTCGCCTGGTTAAAGGAGGTGACTGGGAGGTGGGAGCTGAGTGTTGTCTTCACTGGGAAGCTTTCGGGTGAGGCAGCAAAACTTGGCAGAAATGGCAGCGGGAAACACTGTCAGGAGTGGGGGCCAATGTGACAGCTCTGCAGAGGGAACAAAACCAGGGTGCCATTGGGGCAGTGCCACTTCATTGAGGGTGACAAGTGAGGTAAATGTGGCTGGGTGTTGTTTACTGTGAAGGCCTTGCACTCAGGGAGGGGCAACCTGTCATGGGCCTCATTCGAGGCTCTCATTGGATTCGAGGCTCCCATTGAGGAGGAGGAGGAGGGGTAGAGAGGAAGGGAGGGAGGCGCAGGCACCAGCAGGGGCACCACAGCAGCTTGGGGGCCCACAGGAAGGCCAGCCTCGAACAGGAGGCTGGAGAAGGAGGCAGAGGAACACGTCAGCCGAGGTTCAACTACCTGCAGATGTCCGAGTGACAGTGTCTCCGCAGACTGCACCTCTCCACGGGGGTCGTCACTGATCTCTCTGCCATGATGCAGCTGTGCCCCATGCGACTTGGTGGGCACCTGATGCCAGTGTCACTGAAGGTCACCGTGCCACTGAACTTCTTCACCACCAGATCATTGCGGGGATCCACTGGAGATATGTGTGGAATCTCACAGTCTGTAGTGAATCAGTGCATCAAGGAGGTCACCAATGTCCTGTTCAGGAGGGCCGGTGACTATGTGCACATTGATCCAAACAGTCAAGCTGAGAGAGCTATAGGATTCGGGGCCATCGCTGGATTCCACCAGGTGTAGGCTGTCATTGACTGCAGCCATGCGACCATCATGGCTCCTGCAGACCAGCCAGCAGCCTTCAACAGGAAGGGCTTCCACTTGCTCAGTGTGCAATTGGTCTGCGACCACTGCAAATGGATCCCATAGGTGTGTGCACAAATCCCGGGAAGCAGCCACAACGCCTGCATACCAAGGCACTCCCAGGTGCCAGAACCTTTCCGCGGCCCCATCCGCTTTCAGAGATGGATCCTTGGAGACAAGGGCTACCCACTGAGGACATGACTACTGACGTCTGTGAGGAACCCACGCACGGAAGCAGAGGAGAGGTGCAACACCTGCTGCGGGTCAACCCGAGCGACCATCAAGGAGGCCATTGGTCTCCTGAAGATGAGATTCAGGTGCCTAGATCGATCCAGTGGAGCCCTTCAGTATGTCCCGGCGAGGGTCTCGCATATCGTGGTGGTTTGCTGTGCACAGCACAATCTGGCATTACAGAGGGGTGAGGTGTTGACTAGTGAGGATATCGTGGAGTGTGATGTCTCCTCTGATGATGAGGATGTGGAGGAGGATGCTGCCCAAGCAGTGCCAGATGAAGAACCTCAGGCACAGCAGGAAAGGGGCCATGAGATACACACAAGGGAGACATGAGACACCCTTATACATTCAAGTTTCCTTTGAGTCTTACCACCTTCAGGAACCAAGTCAATAAAGTCTTAGCTTTAAACAGCCCTGTTGTCGCCTCCTTCCTTCTGCACTGCAGCATCCAGGTACACATCGCACAGTGACAAGGCCGAAGCTTTGTGAACTCAGGGCTTGGTCCCTCACTTCCAGCCCCTTGGGAGGAAGGGTTTAAATGAAGTCCCAAAGGGCATCAACAATAGGAAGGAGACATAGTGAGAGAACATCATTTCTTTCTTCCGTGTGACAACAAACGCAACCCTATCCATCTGGAATGTACATTCACCATGAACCCTAAGTGAATCTAGGTGCTCTTCTGAAATCTTTTCCGGGTGCTCCTACGTGGTGCTCCCCCTGCTCTGTCAGCTGAGGTGGAGACAGGCTGCTGACCTTGCTGCCCCATGGCTTGGGATGACATTGGTGGCCGTCCTCTTGCTGCCTGAGGCCTGGAGGGCCCCGGCACACTGAGGGCCTCCTGCACAGGTAGAGGGACCCCCCTCTGTCATCGAGGGTGATGGAGGCAGGCACTGGCATCACTTGTGTCACTGGCAGAGGGGCTTTGGAGCTACTGTCCACACCAGGAGCACCCTGAGAGGAGACCCCAGATGTAGCAGCCAGCTGCTCCTCCCCCTTATAAGACACACTTGTAACTCGCTGCTGACCTGAGAGGGACGTGGACCTGGTGAAGAGTTCAGGTGCCTCGTCCCCCCTCTCGCCTTGTCACCGCTGGATGGAGCTCTTGGACAAAGCGATGGAGTGCAGGTCTGCACACATCTCCGGCAGCCACTGATTGGTCGGCTGGATCTGGCTCTCCATCAGAGTCACCAATCTCTCAAGGAAGGAAGCCAGACACACCCCCATCAGAGACAGTACAGCATGCAAGGCCTGGATGGACTCCTCCATCATCCGAAATTGGGTACACATAACCTCCGGCAACTCTGCCAGATGTTGCCTGACCTCTTGCAGCAGCTTCAGCATTTCCCGTGTTGCTGGTGACACCAGAGGCACGTCATCAGCCTGGGACTCAGCATGGGCCTGGCCTCCCACAGACTTCCAACTGCCAGTGGCCTCGGCTGTCACAGCCTCCGTCAGCTGCCCGGGCCTGTCTGTGACGTGCTCACCAGCTTGTGTGCCCAAATCTAACAGCGAGTGGATACCCACCGAGTGAGGGTTTCTGTGCTGGTGGAGGGTGCAGGGGAATGATGTGACGGTGCACCCTCTGAGGCTCCCTCCTCCTCCTCAGAGGTGTCTGGCTGTCCCCCAGTCTCTCCAGCTCTTCGCTCTTGTCGTTCATCCTAGCCTGCATGTGAAAACAGGGACATTGAAGGGTTAGGGTCTGCCCATCGTGACATTCCAACCACCCCTACTGTGCAGTTCCATTGATGCAGTGGTGAACAGAAGAGCAGTGTGGCTCCTTTGCAGCGGATGCACCCTTGTGCCCCAGGAGATGTTCATTCACTCTCTTAGGTAGGTGTCCCTGTCTCTCCATCAGCTATGGAGCAGCTGCTTTGCTGCCCGGCCTTTTCCATGGTCTCCTCCTCCATCGGGATGAGGACATGGAGATAAGGCATCCACTGCCAGTCTTGACATACTCTTTCCGATTGTGGGCTGTCTTCTCCTGCAGCCACTATGATCAACAAAGTTAGTCTCCCAGCGGGGACAAACCCAATATCTCTGATGGTGATAGTCCAGCAGTCCATGATGTGGACACACATATTCCTCCTGCATGTGGCCCCTCTCGAGGGACTGTGTGAGTTTATACAATGACTGACGTGCACCTCCCACCGAGATGCAGCCAAGCCTCAGGCAGCATGTCCTGCTGCCCTTCCCCAATACACATGACTGGGTGGTCACTCCCTTTCCACCAAACACTCCCTCTCACTCTGCCATGCGCAATGTCCAAAGGGTCCAAAGTGTTTTGAGTTTGTGCTTGAGCAGCCCGGATCCGGTCATTGACCCACTTCTTGCACTGGATCCATGTCTTGGGGGTGACCCCACGGCTGCTGACTTCACCTACTATCTCAAAGCAGCTTTGCTTGGTCAGGTGGACAGGTCTCCACCTCCCATCCCTGGGGAAGAGGTTCTTCCACCTATCTGTTGTCACCTGGAGGCGAACCTGCAGGAAGGCATCGCTAAACTATTGGACCATGGTCACTGCAGGCTCGCATTCAGCTCCTTATCTATCAGGCAGCAGAGACAGCAGAACGGGTCCTGGGGCATCACTGACAGCAGAACGGGTCCTGGGACAGCAGAATGGGTCCTGGGCAGCAGAGGCAGCAGAACAGGTCCTGGGGCAGCAGATGCAGCAGAACAGGTCCTGTGGCAGCAGAGGCAGCAGAACAGGTCCTGGGGCAGCAGATGCAGCAGAACAGGTCCTGGGGCAGCGGAGGCAGCAGAACAGGTCCTGGGGCAGCAGATGCAGCAGAACAGGTCCTGGGGTAGCGGAGGCAGCAGAACAGGTCCTGGGGCAGCAGATGCAGCAGAACAGGTCCTGGGGTAGCGGAGGCAGCAGAACAGGTCCTGGGGCAGCAGATGCAGCAGAACGGGTCCTGGAGCAGCAGAGGCAGCAGAACGGGTCCTGGAGCAGCAGAACGGGCCCTGGGGCAGCAGAGGCAGCAGAATGGGTCTTGGGGCAGCAGAACGGGTTCTGGGACAGCAGAACGGGACCTGAGGCAGCAGAGGCAGCAGAACGGGTCTGGGACAGCAGAGGCTGCAGAACGGGTCCTGGGACAGCAGAGGCAGCAGAACGGGTTCTGGGACAGCAGAGGGCTCTCAGGAAGACACTCCTTTAAACCAGGCAGCAGTGAATACAGGTCTGGCAGTCCTTTCAATATGGTGCCAGCACCTGCCGTTGTGTCAGATGTCGGTGCCATCGGTGCCTCGTTCCCTGCCTCTGGTCCTTGTTTACATGGGCCCCACGCCTCCCCTTCATTAATTGGTCAGCTGCTCCGTGATCGGGGTCGGCCGGCCACATTTCACTCGTGTGGTGACGGCACCCACTCACGGTGTCTCTGCCGAGAGCCGCACCGTTAGTTTAAAATTCAGCCCATGGGGTCAAGAGTGGAAAATCTCCCCTCTGATTCTTTCTACTTAAGCTGATGGAGACACCAAATTAAAACTGATGAAACCAGGGATTGTATCCTGGTTCTTCAATCTAGTGTTCTCCCAACTGAGCTATTCCATCCTCACTGTGAACTCATCTTCATTGGAGACAAATATAACTCCAGGCGGAATTTCCCCACCCGTTCATTCCTCACTTCAGGGGAATGGGACCCGACCAGATCGCAGAACTCAGATTATGTTAATGTTCTGCTCTTGATATCTTCATATTATCTTGCGTTTGAGCCACTTTTAATCAGGTTCACGGACAAATTCTTCCATCATCCCTTCTCCCACATTCTCTCTCTCTCATTCATTCTTTATTCCTCACAGTCCAGAAAGAGTTAGGAATCAGAGCTCACTCCCAAACCCTCTGCACACAGACCTCCGTCTGTTACCCTGTTTGACCCAAGAGACCAGTCAATAAATTACACTCTTTATAAACACAGAAAGCTGCCTCAGAGTGTTGGACAGAGATAAATACACTGAAGTCTTTTGAAAAAAGTTCATCTTACGGGTTGTTACTGAGCCCACAGAGCAGGGCCGGCCCAGGCTCCAGCCCCAGCCCCAGCCTGTGCTGTGTTAGCTGATGCCACCTGGTGTGATACTGAGCCACACGGAGCAGGAAAGGGCCTGATTGTATTCATGGCCTGTGTTGAGTTAACTGATCTCACTCAGTGTGGTAGGAGTCACACAGAACAGAATGGGCCCAGGCTCCTTCCTCAGCCTGAGGGATGATAGTTCTTCTCACACATTGTTGTACAGAGCCCCACACAGAACAGGGAAATCTCAGGCTCCATCCCCGGCCTGTGGTATTTTACTTCATCGCACCTGGTATGGTACGGAGTCCCCAGAGCAGGAAAGATCCAGCTTCCATCTCCGGCCTGTGCTGAATTAGCTGATCTGACCTGGTTGGCACTGAACCGCAATCAGGGAAGGATGGGCCGAGGCTCCATGGCCTGTGGTGTGTTAGTTATTCTCATTTGGTGAGGTACTGAGCACTATATAGAGCAGGATAGGCCTGTGCTCAGTGAGCTGATCTCACCTTGTGTGGTTCTGAGACCAACACGCAAAGCAGGACAGGCCTAGGCCTCATCCCCGGCCTGTGTTCAATTAGCTGATCTCATCCAAAAGATTCTGATAAGGTTCCACACAAGAGGCTTCTCTATAAGATTAAAGTCCCTGGTATCAGTGGTAATATATTGATCTGGATTGGGAACTGACTGGCAGGACTTAGGCAGAAAGTAGTTACAGATGGATCTGGATCTGTTTGGAGACCAGTTACCAATGGTATCTCACAGGGATCGGTGTTGGGACTGTTGCTCTTTACTATTTTTATTAATGATCTGGATGTAGGTGTAGGGGGCACCATCTGTAAATTTACAGATGATTTGAAGATCTGTGCGAGTGTTCAGACTGTGAACGATACTCGACTGTTTCAGGCTGATCTTAATGTGTTGGGAGATTGGGTTCATGACTGGTAAATGATGTTTAATTTGGGTAAGTGCAGTGTTATTCATGTGGACAGGGCGAATGCTCAACATTCATACACCCTTCAGGGAAAACATTAAAGTAGGTGGAAAAAAGAAAATAATTTTGAGCAGAGATCTGGATGTTCTCGTGCACAGATCTCTAAAGGTACAGCAGCAATGCTGTGAAGTGATAGTTGGAGCAAATAGAGGGTTGGGCTGCATTCAGAGGACAATTGAGTATAAAATGAGGCATATTCTTTCATGGGATGTGAGCGACACTGGCAAGTCCAGAATTTGTTACCCATCCCTAATTGTCCTTGACAAGGTGGCGGTGAGCTCCCTTCTCGAATTGCTGCACTCCATGTGGTGTAGGTACACCCACAGTGCTGTTAGGAAGGGAGATCCAGGATTTTGACACAGCATCAGTGAATGAACAGCGATATATTTGCAGATCAGATGGTGTGTGACTTGGAGGGGAGCTTGCACATGGTGGTGTTTCCATGCATCTGCAGCCCTTGTCCTTCAAGGTGGTGGAGGTCTTCGGTTTGGAAGGTGCTGTCTGCGGAGCCTTGGTGAGTTGCAGCAGTGCATCTGGTAGATGGTACACACTACTGCCACTGTGCGTCAGTGGTGAAGGGAGTGAATGTTTAAGGTGGTGAATGGGGTGACAATCAAGGCGGCTGCTTTGTCCTGAACAGTGTCGAGTTTCTAGAGTATTGCTGGTGCTGCACTCATCCTGGTTTGTGCCTTGTAGATGGTTGACAAGTTTTGGAGAGTCAAAAATCACAAAATTATTACAGTGGAGACGGAGGCCATTGGGCCCATTGTGTCTGCATAGAATCATAGAACATAGAAAGTTTACAGCACAGGCAGGCCAAAAAACGAGCCACCCAGCTGAATCCCATTGTCCAGCATTTGGACCGTCGCCCTGCAGGTTCAGGTACTTGAGGTGCACATCCAGACTCCTTTTAAATGAGTTGAGGGTTTCTTCCTCAGCTGCGCTTACAGGCAGTGAGTTCCAGACTCCCACAGCCCTCTGGGTGAAAAAACCTTTCCTCATCTCCCCTCTAATTGTTCAACACATCACTTTAAATCTATGCCCCCTAGTCACTGACCTCCCTACTAAGGTAAATAGACCCTTCCCATCCATTCTATCCAGACCCCTCACAATTTTGTACATTTCAATCAAATCTCCCCTCAGCCTCTTCTATTCCAAGGAGAACAACCCCAGTCTATCCAATCTTTCCTCATAGCTGCATTTTTCCAGTCCTGGCAACATCCTCGTAAATCTCCTCTGTAACCTCTCTAGTGCAATTACATCCTTTCTGGAATGAGGTGACCAGAACTGTGCACAGAACTCAAGTTGTGGCCTAACTAATGATTTATACAGTTCCAGCATAACCTCCCTGCTCTTATATTCTATACATAGGATAATAAAGGAAAGGATTTCATAAGCCTTCTCAACCAACTTATCAACCTATCCTGCTACTTTCAGGGATTTGTGGACATTCACTTCAAGGTCCCTCACTTCCTCGACACCTCTCAGCATTCACCCATTAATTGTGTCTTCCTTTGCTGTGTTTGACCTCACCAAAGGCATCACCTCACACTTCTCCAAGTTGAATTCCATTTGCCACTTTTCTGCCCAACTGACCAGTCCATTTCTCCAGCTCTCCTAATGAGCATTTCACCATGTGCCTTGAGCTGAGTTACTCATCACAGAATTCCCACTATCTGATTTACTCTTGTAGCCAGAGTATGTATATGAATGGTCTAGTTAAGCTTTTGTCAATGGTAACCCCCAGGATGTTGATGGTGGGGGGATTCAGCAATGGTAATGCTGTTGAACGTCAAAGGGAGATGGTTACATTCTCTCTTGTTGGAGATGGTCATTGCCTGGTACTTATGTGGTGTGAATGTTACTTGCCACTTAGCAGCCCAAGTCTGAATGTTGTCCAGGTCTTGCTGCTTCTGGACATGGACTCCTTCAGTATCTGAGATGTCCCGAATTTGTCCTTTTATGAAACCTTGGTCAGGACTCACTTGGAATATTGTCTCCAGTCTTGGTCTCCTCACATGATGGGTGATATTGAGGCTTTGGAAAGGGTACAGAGGAGAGACATTCAACGAATTCCCAGTATAAGACATCTTGGTTATCAAGTTAGACTAAAAGAGTTGGGACCCTACACCTTTGAGAAACCTCGACTGAGGGGTGATCCGATTGAGGTTCATAAATAATGAAGGGTCCAATTCAGCATGGGAGAGGAGTCATAACTTTGTATTGGAAAAGGCCAGATGGCACCCGGATCACATTAAATTTCATTTTCAGTGGTGGGTTAATGTACCAGGGTGGCCGAGTGTTTAAGGTGTAGGACTTAAGATTCAACAGACATGTGTCTGCGTGGGTTCAAACCCCACTCCTGCTACCTGTGCTTGCAAAATGTTACTTTTTCTTTCCCTGACTTTTGCCTTGCACCATCATCTCTTCTGTCATTTCATCACTCTTACCTTCCAACTGATCACAGCTTCCTATTATTTGATCTGCCCCAGCACTGTTCCTTGGCTCTGCGCTTGCTGAGAAACTGGTAAATCTTTAACTTAATCTCCTCTGTACCCTGACAATGACCTTCTCATCCTTCCTGCATTGTGGTTCCTCACAGGATCCGCTGCCTCTCCGACTCCCCTCCAGGTAACTGAAGGCCCTGAGCCTTGGTCTCGCTTTATACGCCAGCTGGTAGTTGATTCCTTGCAGGTCTGCCACCGCTCAGGAGAAGCTCAAAACCCAAATCAAGCAAAGTATCAAGAGGAATGTGAACAAAGGCTCCCTGGTGCAGAGCAAGGGACAGGGAGCCTCCGGCTCCTTCAAAATCAGCAAGAAGGAAAACCGAGGGAAAAGTGGGAAAGAAGGTGAAGAAACCAGCAGACAAGAAATCTTCAGTGAAGAAACCAGCAGACAAGAAATCTTTAGTGAAGAAACCAGCAGACGTGAAAGTGACAACAAAGAAAGTAACAGCCAAGAAAACGAGCAGCAAGGCGGCGGCAACGCCAAATAAGGTGGTGAAGAAAGCAGCGTTTCAGAAAAAGTCTCCTGCGAAGAAGGTCAAAAAAGGCAAGAGTGCGGCGGGCGGAAAGGCGCTGAAGAAAGTGCAGACATGGAAGAGCAAGGTCAAGCCGAAAGCAGCGAAGGCTCAGAAAGCAGGGTCTGGAAAGAAGTGAAAGAGCGCGGGAAACTTGTAAACATCTGAACACAAAGGCTCTTCACAGAGCCACCCACATCTCTCAGGAAAGAGCTGATCCCCTGATCAAATGATCCCTGTCCCGGCCCCGCCTGCAGATTCCACATGGAAATGATTTGGAGTAAATCAGGATCCCTGGTGACTCCCCTCCACCCAGCCCTTTCCCCACTCTCTGTAATAAAACAGAGGGATATCCGGCCCTCACTCTAACTGGAGATGTGTTCGGTGCAGTCTCAGTTCACAAATTCAGGGGGAGAGTCTGTAAGACAGGAACACTGGCGGAGAAACCCCACCTCACAACTCAAACCCCAACACATGAGTTTCTCCAATTCAGCTGGAGTCGGGTGACAACAGGAGCTGGGATAGGCTGTGATCGGGAATGTTAGGAATGGATTTGTTCAGGGAGGAATGTACCTGGAATCTCCGAAAATAATAGTTCCTTATTTCCCCAGATGACACATTCTGCAGTGAGAGTGAAAAGTCTCTTCACTGCTTCACATTTACTAATTGTTTGGTTCCAGATGAATGATGAGTCAGAGAGTAATGACAGGATCTGAAGCTTCTCTCACACCAGCCCTTGAATGACTCAATGTGAAGTGTCCAATGTGTGAAGCTACTGCCAGGGTTTGTCAATCTGAACAGTTTCAGCTCAGTTACTGGGGGCCTGGAATCCCCGCAGTTTGACTCTGTCTCTGATTGGTCACCCGCTTCTCAATCCAATTCTTAACCAATAGGAGAATCACATATAAGTAAATAGAAGTTCTCATTGGCTTAGAATTTCCAATTGGAAAAAGCCCGGCAATTCAAGAGCAGGAAGGAATTGAAATGATGGAAAATTTCAATTTTCAGGCAACAATTTTAAAACCTCTCATTTTATGTTCTGTTTTACTGTATTTACCGTCACAAAATCCTGACGCGATTTTAGGAATCGTTTTCATTTGTCAATCTGTTAACTGTAAGCGGCGGGAGGAAGGTCCGGTTCAGCAATTTAAAACGGGACAAATATCAGCTTCCTCTCTGTAAAAGGAACACATTAGCGACTAACCGCTTCTCACAGCCTTCTCGGGGACTGACAGAAATGAGCGGTTTCTGATCTTTTCTCCTGAAAGAGGCGGATAATGCTGCAGGGAGCAATGAACTGCCCTTCACTTTCTGGCTGCAAATACACCCCTGACTTTAAACAGTTCAAACAGCGACTGATGCTTCTGCCGGAAAATGAGCAGATTCACAAGAATGATCCCGGTCCATCATGGCCAAAGACATCCAGCTGGCCCGCCGCATCCGCGGGGAACGCACCTTAAACCCAGCTTCAGTAACAAGTGTAACAAGGGCTCTTTTCAGAGCCACCAAATCAGCAAAGGAAAGAGCTGCCATCTCTGTTCATCATCAAATCCATTAGATTGAAGGGGCGGTCACATGGTTTCTGTTTTGTCACATCACTTTCCCGAAAGGCCTGTCGGACTGAGAACTGATCTGGAATTTAGAAAGCAGCATTACCGGAGACTCATTGCTGCTCAGCACAATCTCAACCCCGCTCCTGGGATCCGTTAGCTGGCATTTGGGGAAAAGAAATGGATTCCAGTTTTATTTGGAAGGCATTAATGGAGCCGGGTCCGTTCACATGAGGGTTATTTACAAACATTACCCAATGAGTTCACTACTATTTGAATCCATTGGAGATCAGTACACAGGATATGTAAGGCAGCTCGGTCACTCTGACTGAAACCGCCAGTTCCCCGGGGCTGCAGACCCTGACACTGCGGGGAGAGAATCCCCGACTCTATCCCGCCGCCGGGGGAAACAGACAGCTCTGTGTCCGGAGAATCGGGAGGGCCTGGGGGAAGGCACATATTAAAGCGCTGCATTGGACTCAGCTCCTGTGTGTGCACAACTCTCACTGATTCCGTCCTCTGGGAACAGTGCGGTCTAAACAGATCAGGTTGGGAGAGAAACACACAGCCCGAGAATGGCCTCTTCCTTCCTGCATTTACTCTGTTCTGGGTGCAGATTCTCATTGAGAAGCGGCGCTCAGATCACCAGAGAGAAAAAAAAAAACACAATTCAAACTGTCCAAATGAAAAACAGAGAATTAACCCGGACACTTCCATTATTAAATTAATTCATCAGCTCCGAACCAGTTCCCGTTAATGTACCGGGATAATCTCGGGATTTATCAAATCGAAGGCAGCGGGATTTATTAAATTGTTGATTCTGACACCCTGTAGTTCACTTCTTCACTTAACTGGAGGGGAAGATGTGTGAGCAGAGAAACAGAGCGAAATCCAGAGAGGGAACTGAAAACACACCTGGACAGATGTGAAACAGGTCAATCAACTGTTACAATAGCTCCATCTCTGACTCCCTCCTGACAGTAACCAGTCCTTTCACAGAGACCGTGGGTGGCTCTGAAAAGAGCCTTTGGTTTATTTGATGACATTTTGGCCGCTTTACTTTTTTCTGGGAGGTCTGAGTGCTGGTTTTCTTGGGCATCAGCACGGCCTGGATATTAGGCAGCACCCCGCCCAGAGCGATGGTCACCCCTCCCAGCAGCTTGTTGAGCTCCTCGTTGTTGCGGACGGCCAGCTGCAGTTGTCTGGGGATGATGCGGCTCTTCTTGTTGTCCCGGGCCGCGTTACCGGCCAGCTCGAGGATTTCAGCGGTCAGATACTCGAGCACAGCAGCCAGATAGACCGGGGCTCCGGCACCCACACGCTCAGCATAGTTGCCCTTTCTCAGGAGCCTGTGAACACGTCCCACTGGGAACTGCAGTCCAGCCCGGGAGGAGTGAGACTTGGCCTTGGCCCGAGCTTTCCCGCTGGTCTTTCCTCTTCCAGACATTTCCACAATCTCACAAATACTTTCACAAAGAATGAATAATTTCCTTAGCATTGATAGTACGTTGTCGGCAGTCCTGGTGGCCGAGCGGTCTAAGGCGCTGCGTTCAGGTCACTGTCTCCATGGGAGGTGTGTGTTCGAATCCCAATTCTGACAAGTTGTGTTTTGACTGCACTGGAGGCGTTTGGGTGCAGTGGTGAAGAGCAAAGAGAAAGCAGGAAAGAACATGAACAAACAAAGTAACAATGGACCCAAAGATGTTGCATCAAATCATTCGAATAAGAGGCAACAAAGCAAACAGCAGGGCACATAAAAGATCAAAAATGTAACCTTTGTATCGGGGTGGACGATGTTGCCAATATCCTTAATGAATACTTTACTGTTTTCCCGAATGAGTGGGTGATGCAGATATTGTTATTCAGGAGGAGGAGTGTGAAGTATTGGACGTGATAACTTAAGGAGAGAGGAAGTCTTAATGGGATGAGCATACTTGAATGTGGATAAATCATCAGGACCAGATGAAATGTACCCCAGGCTGTTGAAAGAAGCCAGGGAAGAACTAGTGGAAGGTCTGACCATCATTTTCCAAACCCTCACTGGATACAGGTGTGGTGCCAGAGGATTGGAGGTCTTGTTACGTTGCAATAAAAGCAAAATACGAGGCAGATCAAGCATGGCTGATCATTTCGAGTAGAGAAACAGGGCTGAATTCCCTGAACCAGTGCTACAGCTTTCAGAATAGACGGAGCCTATACACACCTGATGGGTTCCACTTAAACAAAAGAGCTGGAGGTGTTGACAGTCAGAACAGATAAAATGTGGAGGAGTGTTTGAAGCAGATTCTGTGTGGTTACTGTAGTTGTACTATGGAGTTATTTCAAGGAGGTGATTCTGAATGTAATGGATCAACGTGGACCCGTCCAAGGCAAAGGTTCTAAGCTTCCCTGTGGTCCAGCCTGGTTGAATGGAACTGAAGCAAACAAATCATCCAGAAGAGGAAAAGATATGTAAGGCCATGAAAGCACAGAATTCAGAAGGATGCAATACCAGATGGTATGGCAAGAGTGTAAAACAGCAACAGACTGGTGAATAAAACTTTCCCATTGAATGAGACAAGAGAAAAGGGTAATAATAGTGTCAGAGGTGAGTTGTGACACTATTCACATTCCACCTTGATCTGAATAGGACTGTTGAAGGGAGTGATTGAGAAGAATAGAGGAGAAATGAAAAGAAAGGAGAAATAAACAAAAGGTCTTTTGATTTTAGAATGCTTGTTTTTGGAAATGACAGACTGTAAAGTGTGTGTGTCAGAAGATATAGAGCGAAGTTGGGTATGACAAGATCACAGGAAAGTTGTGCCCTGAGACAAGGTGTGTGTTGACAGGAAATCTGCTTTCTTTTGCACAATATGTATTTTATTCATATAATTTGTGCAATTACACTGCAAAGCAGTTCAAATTTAATATTACATAAGGTACAATACAGATCAGTTTCCTTCAATAATGTACATGATGTATCTCACAATCCCTGCCTGCACAGGTTATATTTACAGTATTTACATTACACATCAAACATTCTCTGGTGCAAACAGCCCGAGGGGTTTTACACAGGTGCCAGCCCCTCACTGTACTATGGCCTACCAGAGCCTCAGACTGCAGCCTTTCCCCATTGAGTCTCCATGGTGGCTTCCCCAAGCTTTAATGCCGTCCCACAGCACATAGTCTTGGACGTTGCAATGTGCCAGTCTGCAACACTCGGTCATGGACAGCTCTTTGCACTGGAATACCTGTCCCACGGCCGGGCTCGTTCTCAATAGAGATCATTTCAAATGAACATTTCCTAAATCCGTGCTTTCTCTCTCACAATAAAGAGAACAGGATGTCTAGCAGATTCAGTGTGAGACGATAACACTGCCGGGTAAAGGCCGCTTTCCAACTCCAATCTTAACACAGGAGATTCCCCAAACAGCTGCAGTAAGGTGTTTGTAAACTGCAGGAAGCGGATGTGTGTGGAAATGGTGATGTTACTGAGGAGGTTTCTTAGTATAGAATGGACTATGTTTAGGTGGGAATATTACTGAGTGTTAATTGCATCGGGACCATATTTAAAAGCTCCGGCTTTCTGGAAAGCCTTGACTATGAAGGCCGAGTCTGGAAGGGTTTGTGTGGAGAGCTGGGTTTTGGTTCTACTGTTAATAAAGGGTTTGAAATTGGCAGCCCGGAGGAAACTGGAGGTGGAGCTGAAAGATGAGGGGCCGTTCTCTCTCTGTCTGTCACTCTGGGTGTCTCCTCCATCTAGCTGTCTGTTTAATCTTCACTCGTGTCTCCTCCCCTCCCTGCTCTCACTCTACCTTTCCCAGCAAGGTCCAGGTGGCCTGTGTAAAAAGGAGCCTGACAGAATCAGTCTCTTTTATTGTGCACTGATTTGAGGAAAGAATCAACATGTCTGCCAGTAAAGAAGAGTATGCTCCAGGCTGGCAGCATGTTAGAATCCATGAGGAAAGGCATCATCACCCTCATCGACAAGCAGAAGGGGGAGAGGACAGAAATCAGAAATTGGTGGCCCAATTTCTGCTTAATGCTGACTACAAGATTCTGTCAAAAGACATAGCCAGTCGATTCAAGTCTGCTCTGGAGTTGGTGATTCACCCTGATCAGACCTATACTATACCAGGCAGGACAATCTCTGATAGCTTTGCGCTACTCAGGGATATGATCACCTATGTACGGGACAGGAGGGTGGACACCTGCCTCATCAGCCTGGACCAGGAGAAGGCTTTTGACAGGATATCGCACACTTACATGATGGATGTGCATTCCAAAATGGGGTTTGGGGAGGGAATCTGCAATTGGATCAAACTACTCTACACAAACATCAGTAGTGCAGTCTCAATCAATGGGTGGGAATCAGAAAGTTTCCCGATCCAATCTGGAGTCAGACAGGGCTGTCCTCTCTCCCCTGTCTTGTTTGTTTGCAGTATTGAACCCTTTGCTGAGTCTATTAGGAAGAATGCGAGCATCAGAGGGGTGATAATCCCAGGCAGCGGAGGCACTCAGGTTAAAACCTCCCTGTACATGGATGACGTCGCCGTTTTATGCTCGGATCCACTGTCTGTGCGCAGAGTGATGAGCATCTGCGACCAGCTCGAACTGGCCTTGGGAGCCAATGTTAAACACGGCAAGAGCGAGGCCATGTTCTTTGGGAACTCGGCTGACCGATCCTTTGTCCCCTTCACCGTTAGGTCAGATTACCTGAAGGTGCTGGGCATATGGTTTGGAAGGGCTGAGACGCGCACCAAAACCTGAAAGGAGCGAGTAGCCAGGGTACAACATAAGCTGAGCATGTGGGAGCAGCGATCTCTCTCCATTATGGATAAGAACCTGGTCATCAGGTGCGAGGCGCTCACATTGCTGTACGTGGTGCAGGTCTGGCCCATACCGCATTCCTGCGCTGTGGCGATCACCTGAGCCATTTTCCGCTTCATCTGGGGATCCAAAATGATCCGAGTCCGGAGGGACACGATGTTCAAACCTCTGGATAAGGGCGGGAAAAATGTACCCAACGTCGCCTTCATCCTTATGGCTACCTTTGTGTGCGGCTGCATCAAGCTGTGTGTCGATCCACATTTTGCAAACTTCAAGTGTCACTACGTGCTGAGGTTCTATCTGTCCCCGGTGTTGCAAAGGATGGGCCTGGTCATATTGCCGCGGAATGCTCCATCCAGTTGGACTGTGCCGTACTGCCTATCCTTCATGGAAAAGTTTCTGTGGAAAAACACCTTTGACCACCAATCCATCAGGCAGTGGTCTGCACGGAATATCCTCAAGGCCCTACGGGAAAAGGAGATGGTGGATCCTGTCGGATGGTCCCCTGAGCAGAAGTCCAAAGTCATTTGGCAGAATGCCTCATCACCAGAACTTTCAAGCAAGCACCAAGATGTAGCCTGGCTGATGGTGAGAAGAGCCCTCCCTGTCAGATCCTTCCTGCACACCCGAAGTCTCACCCCATCCAGACGCGGCCCTCGAGGTGGCTGTGGTGGAAAAGAGACGTAGCCCACCTCTTTCTGGAATGTGTCTTTGCAAAGCAGGTGTGGAAGAGATGCAGTGGTTTTTGTCGAGGTTCATCCGAAGCAGCTCTGTAGCACAGGAGTCTGTGCTCTATGGGCTGTTCCCAGGGACGCACACCGAGGTAAACATCAACTGTTGCTGGAAGACTATCAATTCGTTGAAAGTCGCTCTTTGGTCTGCCCGAAACTTGCTGGTCTTCCAGTGCAAAGAGTTGTCCATGACCGAATGTTGCAGACTGACACATTCCAAGGTCCAGGACTACGTGCTGAGGGATGCACTAAAACTTGGGGCAGCCGCAGCAAAGGCTCAATGTGGAAAGACCACAGTGTAAGGTCCCTTCACCAAGCTGAACGGAGGAGCTGGAACCATGGGAAACTACTCGAACTGTAGCCAGAAAATATTTGTTTGCTGTAAAATGTACATGGCATGACAATGAAATGGAAGTGTTGTGAGGTAACTCACTCCTGTATTGAAGGAAACTGATCTCCTTTGCATTCTTTGTATTGTTTGACTTGGTGCTTTTTGGAACTGTTTTGTAATGTATTTTTTTTTGCAGATTTTTATGAATAAAGTATATTTTGGAAATTAATAAAAGAAAGTCTGGCAGAGGTAAAGGAGGGAAAGGACTGGGCAAAGACGGAGCAAAGCGGCACCGCAAAGTGCTTCGTGATAATATCCAGGGCATCACCAAACCAGCAATCCGCCGCCTGGCTCGCCGTGGCGGGGTCAAGCGGATCTCAGGTTTGATCTATGAGGAGACTCGCGGGGTGTTGAAGGTTTTCCTGGAGAATGTGATCAGGGATGCGGTCACCTACACTGAACACGCCAAGCGCAAGACGGTCACTGCCATGGATGTGGTGTACGCTCTGAAACGGCAGGGCCGCACTCTCAACGAATTCAGCGGCTGCACAACTCGACCCTTTCCAGCAAACACAACAAAGGCTCTTCTGAGAGCCACCCACCGCCTCACAGAGAGAGCAGTGACCTGGAAACGGGAGCTGGGATAGGCTGTTTAGAACTGTCTGGAATAAATCTGTGCTGTGTTCGAGATACAAAACTAGAATCCCCAAATTTGACATTTCATTTGCAGCAAGGATGTGCAGTGGATTTGATTTTCTGAACGGGCTGTGTAAACAGTGCCCGAGGCTCTGCAGTTAGTTATTTCCCCAGTCCACACATGCCCTCAGTGAAAAGCCACATCACTCCTCCAGAATCACTCATTGTTTTCATAGAATTTCAAAATGATTTCGCTGCAATGAGAGAATCCGGGAGTTTTGCAGCAGCCGTCACTGGAACCAGACCCACTTGTGATGTTATTTCCCCCGAGACGGTGTTTCCTGCACTGAAACTGACAGGGTTTGTGAAACTGATCAGTTTCAGCTCATTCATTCAGGGACCTGGAATTCCCGCAGTTTGAGCCGGCGCTATCCAGAGCCCACTTCTGATTGGTCACCCTCTTCCCATTCGCATGTCTTAACCAATTGCCGAGCCTCGAATTAGAAAATACAGCAAATCATTGGCTTAAATTGTCGTCCTGGCAGAAAGGTTGAATTCAAAAAAGCCGCCAATTTCAGTGTTGGGCAGAATCGAATTACTCAACGAATCTCAATAACGAATTGGCAGCACATTTTATACTTTCCCCGATTTTCCTTTCCATCGATTGGGGTGCTAATTCACTCGGGTGCGTTTGCTAATACTAACTGGAATCCTCAGATCCATTTAACATTTCAGTAATCCTATTAAATACAAAAGGAATTTTATGATTGAATTTCCATTGGAAGATAGTGAATTAGCACCCCGATCGATGGAAAGGCAAATCGGGCAGAGGATAAAATGTGCTGCCAATTCGTTATTGTGATTTGTTTATATAACTGACCAGGATTGACTTCACCCGAACGCAGCTACTAGCTCCCACCCCACTGACCGCTCTCCCACTCTCTGCAACTCGCTTTCTCCCCCTCCTCCCTACTGGCGAAATTCCGCACTCTGGCTGTTCGCTCTCTGCACCCCCACCCCCCCACCCTGTCCCAGCCCAGCCCACAGCTGCTAGCTCTGGCCGTGACACTCGCTCCCACATTTCTTCACCAGGCGCCACCTGTAGAAGCAGGAGGGCCGCAAGGGGTGACGGGGCGACGTAGGAGTGAGTGGCTGAGAGGAGGGAAGCGGCACGGCCTGGAGCGAGTGGCCAGAGAGTGGGGTAGTGCGAAGCGAGGAACAACTGGCCAGGGGAGTGGGGGGGGGGAGCAGCGAGGTCTGGAGTGAGTTGCCGAGGGGGGAGAGCGACAGCTTCAAAATCTCCCATTCAGCCACTTCCTCCCGCCAAGTGGTGGGGGGATGGGGTGGCTAGATACCCAATGACACTTTATCACGCATGCACGAAGATGGATTTGTTGCGGAAATCTGATGATGTTGGCGCTGCAAAATGCTCGAGTATCTGACCGCTGAAATCCTCGAGCTGGCCGGTAACGTGGCCCGGGACAACAAGAAGACCCGCATCATCCCCAGACACCTGCAACTGGCCGTCCGCAACAACGAGGAGCTCATCAAGCTGCTGGGAGGGGTGACCATCGCTCAGGGTGGGGTGCTGCCGAATATCCAGGCCTTGCTGCTGCCCAAGAAAACCAGCGCTCAGAGCTCCCAGAAAAAGTAAAAGCGGCCGAAATGACATCTAATAAACCAAAGGCTCTTTTCAGAGCCACCCACAGTCTCTGTGAAAGGGCTGATTACTGTCAGGAGGGAGTCAGAGATGGAGTTATTGTAACAGTGGATTGACCTGTTGCACATCTGTCCAGCTGTGTTTTCATTTTGCTCTGTCTTTCTGCTCACACATCTCCCCCTCGAGTTAATTGCAGAACTGAACTACAGGGTGTCAGAATCAACAATTCCCAGGATTGGGGGTGAGATTGTGCTGAGCAGCAATGAGCCTCCAGTAATGCTGCTTTCTAAATTCCAGATCAGCTCTCAGTCCAACAGGCCTTTCGTATTTTAAATATCACAACAGAGCTGAGCGGGGGTGAGCGCAGCCTCAGCTGCACCGAGTCTCAGGGGCTCTCACGACCCCAATCAGAGCCGCCAGGCCTGGCGGACGTGCATCAAGGACCCGGGGGAGGGAGGGTGCACCATTAAAGTGATGGTGCAGCACCTCCCCCATCCTCGCCGCCACTTCCCGGTTTCTTCTCCCGTTTATCTCAACATTAAGAAGACGCTTTTGCTCTGGACTACACTGGTTATAAAGTAAGACCCAACTTTGTCTCTGAAAGTGATGAATGGCAGCAACAACAGCAGAATCCAACCCCTGCAGTTACATGTGAACTTGCTGATGTTGCAGCAGATTGAATGACTGAGTGAATCCCTTCCCACACACATGGCAGGGGAACGGCCTCTCCCCAGAGTGAGTGTGTTGGTGTTTCAGCAGATCATTACTGCTTTTAAAGCTCTTCTCACAGTCAGGACATTAAAAAGGTCTCTGATCAGTGTGAACAAGTTGATGTTCAGTGAGGTTGGATGACTGAATGAACCCCTTCCGACACATGGAGCAGGTGAATGATCTCTCCCCAGTGTGAACTCACTGGTGTTTCAGCAGGTTGACTCTGGCTGGGTTCAGTTCTACACTCACTGGTTCCTCTCTCTCTCTTCCCCTGAAGGTGCTGATTCTGACTGTATGTACGTGCTCTGTCCCCCTCCGACCCTCCCTGTCCAATGTAGTATCTCCAGTTTTGGTGATGTGCTCTCCCTGACCTGTCTCCATTTCTCCTTCTTATACAGACTTGCCCTGACTGTCACTATTTCAGAGAATCATACAGCACAGAAGGAGGCCAATCGGTCTTTTGTGCCTGTGCTGAATCTGTGAAAAAAATGATGCAATTAGTCCAACCCCCTGCCTATTACCCCATAGTCCTGGAGAAATTCACTTTGAATTATTTGTCCAATTCCTTTATGAAAGTTATAATTTGAATCTGTTTTCACCACCCTGTCAGGCAATTCATTCCAAATCCGAATCAGTTACTGGGTGAAAAGATCTCTCCTCACCTCCCCTTGACATTTTTGGCCAACAATCCCAGCTTCACCACCCTGTCCAGAGAACTGAAACCCCTCATCTCTGGTATCATTCTCGTAAATCTCCTCCGAACTGTCTCAAAAGCTTTGATGTCCTTTCTGAAACCTGGTGCCCAGAACTGGACACATTACTGTCGCTGAGATCGAGCCAGCGACGCCCACATCCCACGAACGGATAAAAAAACGCTCCCTGCCAAATCCCCAATTCTTATCCATTTACAGACGCTCCTTGCCCAGTCCCCAAATCTTATTCATTTAGAGACGCTCCCTGCTCAATCCCCAATTCCTATCCATTTACAGACGCTCTCTGATCAGTTGACCTTGCTGGCGGGCAGTTTCGGGAAGCCTCACAGAGAAAAGCTTCACCGCCACCCGCAGGGACACAAACGGGATTGTTCCATCCTATTGTGGCCTTGACGCCCTGCTCCAGCTGTGTGCACCCGCTACGGGCACGGTCTCCCTGCACTTTGTGAATATTCCGCTCCAGCTGCAGATGGAGCTCAGCCACTACCGCACCTGCTCCTGATCAGAGACAAGGCAAATTCTAGAGTGCAGAGCATTCTGGGTACCACAACTGTCATTAATACCAATCTCTGACATGATAATCAGGTTTTATTTCCTACATTTCATTTCCTGGGATGTTACTGTGTGTTTTCTTTTGTACCTGTCAGTGCCTGGGAGGAGAGAGTCAGCTTCACTTTGAAGCCGTGAATTTCTGGTGTGAGAATGTGGGTTTTTACTCTGTATGTTTCAGTTTTTGGTTTGTGACTGTTTCTGCTATTGCTATGTGAGTTAACTTTGTGGAAAGAGATGCAGTGGTTTTTGTCGATGTTCATCCCAAGCAGCTCTGTCGCACAGGAGTCTGTGCTCTCCGGGCTATTCCCAGGGACGCACACCGAGACAAACATCAACTGCTGCTGGAGGACTATCAATTCGGTGAAAGACGCCCTTTGGTCTGCCCGAAACTTGCTGGTCTTCCAGCGAAAAGAGTTGTCCACCACCAAATGTTGCAGACTGGCACACTCCAAGGTCCAGGACTACGTGCTGAGGGACGCACTAAAGCTTGGGGCAGCCGCAGCAAAGGCTCAATGGGGAAAGACCACAGTGTAAGGTCCCCCCACCAAGCTGAACTGAGGGGCTGGATCCATGGGAAATCCCTCGAACTGTATCGGAGAAATTTTGTGTGCTGTAAATGTAAAAATGTATATGGCATGACAATGAAATGGAAGGGTTGTGAGGCAACTCATGATTGTACAGAAGGTAACTGATCACCTTTGCACTGTTTGTATTTTTTGACTTGATGCTGTTTTAAACTGTTTGGGAATGTAATTTTTCCAGATTTTTGTGAATAAAGTATATTTTGGAAATTAAAAAAATGAGTTTCACCACATATCTTTCAACAACTTGTATGTGAACATCAGCTTTTGTCCAGATCTATCAGTTTCTGATATAGAATCACAGAGTTATACAGCAGAGTAACAGGCCCTTCAGCCCATTGTGTCTGTGCTGGCCATCAAGCACCTAACTATTCTAATCCCATTTTCCAGTATTTGGCCCGTAGCCTTGTATGCTATAGCATTTCAAGTGCTCATCTAAATACTTCTTAAATGTTGTGAGGGTTCCGGCCTCTACCACCTCTTCAGGGAGTGCATTCCAGATTCCAACCACCCTCTGGGTAAAATTTTTTTTCCTCAAATCCCATCTAAACCTCCTGCCCCTTACCTTAAATCTATGCCACCTGGTTATTGACCCCTCCGCTAAGGTAAAATGTTTCTTCCTATCTAACCCATCAATCTTTCTTTTTTTTTTCTTTTGGGCCTCCTTATCTCGAGAGACAATGGATACGCGCCTGGAGGTGGTCAGTGGTTTGTGAAGCAGCGCCTGGAGTGGCTATAAAGGCCAATTCTGGAGTGACAGGCTCTTCCACAGGTGCTGCAGAGAAATTTGTTTGTTGGGGCTGTTGCACAGTTGGCTCATCAATGCCCCTCATAATTCTGTAAACCTCAATCTTATCTCCCCTCAACCTTCGCTGCTCTAAGGAAAACAATGCTCGCCTTTTCAGTCTCTCTTCATAGCTGAAATGCCCCAGCCCAGGCAACATCCTGGTGACTCTCTTCTGCACCCTCTCCAGTGCAATCACATCCTTCCTATCGTGTGGTGCCCAGAACAGTACACAGTACTCCAGCTGTGGCCTAACTAGCATTTTATACAGCTCCGTCATAACCTCCCTGCTCTTATATTCTCTGCCTCGGACGATGTATATTGGCCTGTAATCTAAGGCTTTCCTCCTCACTATTTACGACACCACCAATTTTCGTGTCATGTGTGAGAAAGGGTTTGATTCTATCCCTATCAGTATACGTTACATGCATGTGTTTTTAATCTGCACCCCCTCTATTTTATTCTCTGTACTTGTCAGCCTCTTGTAGGTGGGCCCATATCAGAGTCGCCATCTATGAGTCAGCTTTGACCACCTACGGCAAAAGTGCGAAGAGAAATGCAGACTGGTATCAATCTCATAATGAAGAGCTGGAACCTGTCATAGCCGCTAAGCGCATTGCACTTTTGAACTACAAGAAAGCCCCCAGCAATTTAACATCCGCAGCACTTAAAGCAGCCAGAAGTACTGCACAAAGAACAGCTCGGCGTTGCGCAAACGACTACTGGCAACACCTATGCAGTCATATTCAGCTGGCCTCAGACACTGGAAACATCAGAGGAATGTATGATGGCATGAAGAGAGCTCTTGGGCCAACCATCAAGAAGATCACCCCCCTCAAATCTAAATCGGGGGACATAATCACTGACCAACGCAAACAGATGGACCGCTGGGTTGAGCACTACCTAGAACTGTACTCCAGGGAGAATGCTGTCACTGAGACTGCCCTCAATGCAGCCCAGCCTCTACCAGTCATGGATGAGCTGGACATACAGCCAACCAAATCGGAACTCAGTGATGCCATTGATTCCCTAGCCAGCGGAAAAGCCCCTGGGAAGGACAGCATTACCCCTGAAATAATCAAGAGTGCCAAGCCTGCTATACTCTCAGCACTACATGAACTGCTATGCCTGTGCTGGGACGAGGGAGCAGTACCCCAGGACATGCGCGATGCCAACATCATCACCCTCTATAAAAACAAAGGTGACCGCGGTGACTGCAACAACTACCGTGGAATCTCCCTGCTCAGCATAGTGGGGAAAGTCTTTGCTCGAGTCGCTCTGAACAGGCTCCAGAAGCTGGCCGAGCGCGTCTACCCTGAGGCACAGTGTGGCTTTCGTGCAGAGAGATCGACTATTGACATGCTGTTCTCCCTTCGTCAGATACAGGAGAAATGCCGTGAACAACAGATGCCCCTCTACATTGCTTTCATTGATCTCACCAAAGCCTTTGACCTCGTCAGCAGACGTGGTCTCTTCAGACTACTAGAAAAGATCGGATGTCCACCAAAGCTACTTAGTATCATCACCTCATTCCATGACAATATGAAAGGCACAATTCAACATGGTGGCTCCTCATCAGAGCCCTTTCCTATCCTGAGTGGTGTGAAACAGGGCTGTGTTCTCGCACCCACACTTTTTGGGATTTTCTTCTCCCTGCTGCTTTCACATGCGTTCAAATCCTCTGAAGAAGGAATTTTCCTCCACACAAGATCAGGGGGCAGGTTGTTGAACCTTGCCCGTCTAAGAGCGAAGTCCAAAGTACAGAAAGTCCTCATCAGAGAACTCCTCTTTGCTGACGATGCTGCTTTAACATCTCACACTGAAGAATGCCTGAAGAGTCTCATCGACAGGTTTGCGTCTGCCTGCAATGAATTTGGCCTAACCATCAGCCTCAAGAAAACGAACATCATGGGGCAGGATGTCAGAAATGCTCCATCCATCAATATTGGCGACCACGCTCTGGAAGTGGTTCAAGAGTTCACCTACCTAGGCTCAACTATCACCAGTAACCTGTCTCTAGATGCAGAAATCAACAAGCGCATGGGTAAGGCTTCCACTGCTATGTCCAGACTGGCCAAGAGAGTGTGGGAAAATGGCGCACTGACACGGAACACAAAAGTCCGAGTGTATCAGGCCTGTGTCCTCAGTACCTTGCTCTACGGCAGCGAGGCCTGGACAACGTATGCCAGCCAAGAGCGACGTCTCAATTCATTCCATCTTCGCTGCCTTCGGAGAATACTTGGCATCAGGTGGCAGGACTATATCTCCAACACAGAAGTCCTTGAAGCGGCCAACACCCCCAGCTTATACACACTACTGAGTCAGCGGCGCTTGAGATGGCTTGGCCATGTGAGCCACATGGAAGATGGCAGGATCCCCAAAGACACATTGTACAGCGAGCTCGCCACTGGTATCAGACCCACCGGCCGTCCATGTCTCCGTTATAAAGACGTCTGCAAACGTGACATGAAATCGTGTGACATTGATCACAAGTCGTGGGAGTCAGTTGCCAGCATTCGCCAGAGCTGGCGGGCAGCCATAAAGACAGGGCTAAATTGTGGCGAGTCGAAGAGACTTAGTAGTTGGCAGGAAAAAAGACAGAGGCGCAAGGGGAGAGCCAACTGTGCAATAGCCCCAACAAACAAATTTCTCTGCAGCACCTGTGGAAGAGCCTGTCACTCCAGAATTGGCCTTTATAGCCACTCCAGGCGCTGCTTCACAAACCACTGACCACCTCCAGGCGCGGATCCATTGTTTCTCGAGATAAGGAGGCCCAAAAGAACAAAAGAATCTAGGTGAGTCTGTGTTTTGCTCTTTATCTCTCAGTCTTCGAAGTATGAGCCTGGGTTTGTACCTAATTTTCTTTGTACCTTGCAGGATGGATATTGAAGAGAGGTTTTTACACATTAACTGCCAAATCCTGATAAGTGATTTTTGGGTTTCACACAGTATCTGTCAGTTTCTTGTCTGGGACTGTTGGTTTTACTCTGTCCCTGGCATTTGCTGGTTTGTTCGTGTGGGGTTTACACTGTACCTGTCAGTTTCTCATATGTGAGTGTTGGTTTCACTTTGTATAGAATCATAGATCACAGAATACTTACAGCACAAAAGGAGGGATTCAGCTCATCGTGCTTGTGCTGCCTCTCTGCACAAGCAACTCAGCTCATGCCACATCCTCATGTATTCCATGAAAACCTGATTTTTTTTTCCCTTCAGATAATTATCATATATCCTTTTGAAAGCTATGGTTGAATCTTCCTCCGTCACACTCTCAGGCAGTAGATATCAGATCTTAACCATTTGCTGCATAAAAAAGGTTTTTCCTCATGTTGCCTTTGGTTCTTTTCCCATTCACCTTAAATCGGTGTCCTCTGCTTGCTCAGCCATGAGTAATATTTCCCATTGCTTTCTCAGCACTGATGGATTGTGAGGTGGGAGACAGCCAGAAGTCCCACTGAGCCGCACTGACTCCCAGCTGAAAAAGACATGAGATAAAGTTCAATCTTTCACAGCGAGATGCTGCAGAGAGTTATAGAACATAAAACATTACAACGCAGTACAGGCCCTTCAGCCCTCGATGTTGCGCCGACCTGTGAAACCATCTGACCTACACTATTCCATTTTCATCCATATGTCTATCCAATGACCACTTAAATGCCCTTAAAGTTGACGAGTCTACTACTGTTGCAGGCAGGGCGTTCCACGCCCCTACTACTCTCTGTGTAAAGAAACTACCTCTGACATCTGTCCTATATCTATCACCCCTCAACTTAAAGCTATGTCCCCTCGTGTTTGCCATCACCATCCGAGGAAAAAGGCTCTCACTATCCACCCTGTCCAGCCCTCTGATTACCTTATATGTCTCTATTAAGTCACCTCTTCTCCTCCTTCTCTCTAACGAAAACAACCTCAAGTCCCTCAGCCTTTCCTCGTAAGACCTTCCCTCCATACCAGGCAACATCCTAGTAAATCTCCTCTGCACCTTTTCCAAAGCTTCCACATCCTTCCTATAATGCGGTGACCAGAACTGCACGCAATACTCCAGGTGCGGCCGCACCAGAGTTCTGTACAGCTGCAGCATGACCTCGTGGCTCCTAAACTCGATCCCCCTACTAATAAAAGCTAACACACCATATGCCTTCTTAACAGCTCTATTAACCTGGGTGGCAACTTTCAGGGATTTATGTACCCGGACACCAAGATCTCTCTGCTCATCTACACTACCAAGAATCTTCCCATTAGCCCAGTATTCTGCAATCCTGTTACTCCTTCCGAAGTGAATCACCTCACACTTTGCCGCATTAAACTCCATTTGCCATCTCTCAGCCCAGCTCTGCAGCCTATCTATGTCCCTCTGTAACGTACAACATCCTTTGGCACTATCCACAACTCCACCGACCTTCGTGCCATCCGCAACTTTACTAACCCACCCTTCTACACCCACATCCAGGTCATTCATAAAAATGACAAACAGCAGTGGCCCCAAAACAGATCCTTGCGGTACACCAATAGAAACTATACTCCAGGATGAACATTTCCCATCAACCACCACCCTCTGTCTTCTTTCAGCTAGCCAATTTCTGATCCAAAGCACTAATTCACCTTCAATCCCATACTTCCGTATTTTCTGCAATAGCCCACCGTGGGGAACTTTACCAAACGCCTTACTGAAATCCATATAGACCACATACACAGCTTTACCCTCATCCACCTGTTTGGTCACCTTGTCAAAAAACTCAATAAGGTTTGTGAGGCACGACCTACCCTTCACAAAACCGTGCTGACTATCTCTAATGAACTTATTCTTTTCAAGATGATTATAAATCCTATCTCTTATAACCTTTTCCAACATTTTACCCAGAACCGAAGTAAGGCTCACAGGTCTATAATTACCAGGGCTGTCTCTACTCCCCTTCTTGAACAAGGGGACAACATTTGCTATCCTCCAGTCTTCCGGCACTATTCCTGTCGACAATGACGACATAAAAATCAAGGACAAAGTCTCTGCAATCTCCTCCCTGGCTTCCCAGAGAATCCTAGGATAAATCCCATCTGGCCCAGGGGACTTATCTATTTTCACACTTTCCAAAATTGCTAACACCTCTTCTTTGTGAACCTCAATCCCATCTAGCCTAGTAGTCTGTATCTCAGTATTTTCCTCGACAACATTTTCTTTCTCCACTGTAAATACTGACGAAAAATATTCATTTAACACTTCCCCTATCTCCTCCGATTCCACACACAACTTCCCACTACTATCCTTGTTTGGCCCTAACCTATCTCTAGTCATTCTTTTATTCCTGATATACCTATAGAAAGCCTGAGGGTTTTCTGTGATCCTATCCGCCAATGACTTCTCGTGTCCTCTCCTTGCTCTTCTTCTATCTCCCTTTAGATCCTTCCTGGCTAGCTTGTAACTCTCAAGCGCCCGAACTGAGCCTTCACGTCTCATCCTAACATAAGCCTTCTTCTTCCTCTTGACAAGCTCTTCAACTTCTTTAGTAAACCACAGCTCCCTCGCTCGACAACTTCCTCCCTGCCTGACAGGTACATCCTTATCAAGGACACGCAGTAGCTGCTCCTTGAATAAGCTCCACATTTCGATTGTGCCCATCCCCTGCAGTTTCCTTCCCCATCCTACACATCCTAAATCTTGCCTAATCGCATCATAATTTCCTTTCCCCCAGTTATAATTCTTGCCCTGCGGGAAATGCCTGTCCCTGCCCATCGCTAAGGTAAACCTAACCGAATTGTGATCACTATCACCAAAGTGCTCACCAACTTCTAAATCTAACACCTGGCCGGGTTCATTACCCAGTACCAAATCCAATGTGGCATCGCCCCTGGTTGGCCTGTCTACATACTGTGTCAGAAAACCCTCCTGCACACACTGGACAAAAACAGACCCATCTAAAGTACTCGAACTATAGTATTTCCAGTCAATATTTGGAAAGTTAAAGTCCCCCATAACCACTACCCTGTTACTCTCGCTCCTGTCAAGAATCATCTTTGCTATCCTTTCCTCTACATCTCTGGAACTATTTGGAGGTCTATAGAAAACTCCCAACAGGGTGACCTCACCTCTCCTGTTTCTAACCTCGGCCCAGACTACCTCTGTCGACGAGTCCTCAAACGTCCTTTCTGCCGCTGTAATACTTTCCTTGATTAACAATGCCACACCCCCCCCCCGCCCTCTTTTACCCTCTTCTCTGTTCTTAGTGAAACATCTAAATCCCGGAACCCGCAACATCCATTCCAGTCCCTGCTCTACCCATGTCTCTGAAATGGCCACTACATCGAGATCCCAGGTACCAACCCATGCTGCAAACTCACCCACCTTATTCCGGATGCTCCTGGCGTTGAAGAAGACACCTTTTAAACCAAGCTCTTGCTTGCCAGTGCCCTCTTGTGTCCTTATAACCTTATCTCTGCCCTCACTACTCTCAACATCCTGCACACTGGAACTACAATTTAGGTTCCCATCCCCCTGCTGAATTAGTTTAAAACTCCCCCGAAGAGCACTAGCAAATCTCCCCCCCAGGATATTGGTACCCCTCTGGTTCAGGTGAAGACCATCCTGTTTGTAGAGGTCCCACCTACCCCAGAAAGAGCCCCAATTATCCAGGAAACCAAAACCCTCCCTCCTGCACCATCCCTGCAGCCACGTGTTCAACTCCTCTCTCTCCCTATTCCTCACTTCGCTAGCACGTGGCACGGGCAACAACCCAGAGATAACAACTCTGTTTGTTCTCGCTCTGCGCTTCCACCCTAGCTCCCTGAATTTCTGCCTTAAATCCCCATCTGTCTTCCTACCTATGTCGTTGGTGCCTATGTGTACCACGACTTGGGGCTGCTCCCCCTCCCCCTTGAGGATCCCAAAAACACGATCCGAGACATCACATACCCTGGCACCTGGGAGGCAACACACCAACCGTGAGTCTCTCTCGTTCCCACAAAACCTCCTATCTGTTCCCCTAACTATGGAGTCCCCAATGACTAATGCTCTGCTCCTCTTACCCCTTCCCTTCTGAGCAACAGGGACAGACTCTGCGCCAGAGACCTGTATCCCATTGCCTACCCCTGGTAAGTCGTCTCCCCCAACAGTATCCAAAACGGTATACCTGTTGTTGAGGGAAATGGCCACAGGGGATCCCTGCACTGCCTGCTCGTTCCCTCTCCTTCCCCTGACAGTAACCCATCTACCTTCTTCTTTTACCTGAGGTGTGACTGCCTCCCGATAACTCCTCTCAATAATCCCCTCCGTCTCCCGAATGATCCGAAGTTCCTCCAGCTCCAGCTCCAGTTCCCTAACGCGGTCCTCGAGGAGCTAGAGCTGGGTGCACTTCCTGCAGATGCAGTCAGCAGGGACACCCTTGGTGACCCTTACCTCCCACATTCTGCAGGAGAAACATTCAACTGCCTTAAACTCCATTCCCACTATTCTAAATACCCAAGTTTTTAACCAATCACACGATAAAACAAGAAGAGAAATAGAAAAAGCCTTACCTTACCTACACACAACCGAGTCCTTTTTTTTGGTAAGGGGAGGAGGGCGGGTGGGAGACACTACAAGAGTAGTGTCTCGGGTTCAGAAACAGCTCAAATATATAGGTTTCTACTTACCCAGCAGTCCCTGCTCCACCGAAACTCCCGATGAAATTGACTTCCCAGCTGTTCACTCTTCGCTCGCAATGCCTGTGCTCCTGGAAAAGCTGCACAACGAAAAGGTAAGAGAATTTACACAGCCCAAATATGTAGGTTTCTACTTACCCAGCAGTCCCTGCTCCACCGAAACTCCCGATGAAATTGACTTCCCAGCTGTTCACTCCTCTCTCGCAATGCCTGTGCTCCTGGAAAAGCTGCACAACGAAAAGGTAAGAGAATTTACACAGCCCAAATATGTAGGTTTCTACTTACCCAGCAGTCCCTGCTCCACCGAAACTCCCGATGAAATTGACTTCCCAGCTGTTCACTCCTCGCTCGCAATGCCTGTGCTCCTGGAAAAGCTGCACAACGAAAAGGTAAGAGAATTTACACAGCCCAAATATATAGGTTTCTACTTACCCAGCAGTCCCTGCTCCACCGAAACTCCCGATGAAATTGACTTCCCAGCTGTTCACTCCTCGCTCGCGAGAGTCCCGAATGAAAGAGAGCGTTTCTCATACTGTTGTTGAATTTCATTTCAAACACTCCTTGTACTCTCTGCTAATGAAGCCTAAAAAATGGAAAAACTAAATGGCGCTCAAACTCACAACCCTAAGATTAAAAGTCCCATGATCGACAGACTGAACTGAATATGTCACTTCTACTGTACCTCTGTTTGGATGGATGCAACTGTATGCTCCAATGCAAGGGCAGCTTTCAAATCCTCCCATGGGTCCACACGTCAGACTAAGTTCCATGTTGTAAACTCAAGCAAAGGAAATCTGCTCACTTCCAAAACTATCAGCAAATTGAAGCTGATTACGATCAACATCATCAGAGGTCAGAACTACCTGGTGAAAGAAGACACCCTGAAGAAGGATCCACAATTATTCAAAGGCATCGACAAAGTGAAAAACAAGAAAATTGATGAGTCAATCCAAGCTAAACAGAAACACTGAAGAATTCCATTCCAGACCAGAACACAATTAGAGGCATTTTTTTGTATTCAAAGCTGGGCATTAGTATTTAATAGTTGATATATAATTTTGAATATATTTGAATTTCTTTATTCATTTGGCACTGCTGAACATGAAGCAGTCTTAAATCATTTAATTTTTTTTTGTAAAATCTGACTTACCAGATTAAAATATTAGATCAAGGGAGAAATTTCAAAGATTACTGGACCAGTAATCCAGAGGCCTGAACTCTAGATCCAGTGACAGCCAGGACGTCAAGGCGGGAAACACTCTGCACTAGTCTGCAGTGAGCGATTCCATCGAAGGTAGAGCACAATCTCTTTAATATAAGAATGTATATTTTATAATAATTAATCACTCAAGACCTTCCTGGTCTCTGCATCTCAGCTGCTCTCTGGATAAACTTGCAGAAAATATTTCAACCTGTAAAGCAGTAGTCTAGGGAATGTATAATGATATTTTCTAGCCTTCGGGCAATATTTTAATCAATACAGTGTGGGACAACCTGTCTGGGCACAACTCCATGAGTTTCTCTTTAACCAGTGACCTAACAATCACTAACTTCTATGGTAACAATCTTCAGCTCATCACCTCCGGTACGTAGCTCTAATCTTAATGTACATTTAAACAACCTTTCAAGTCCAGTTCCAGTTTTTGTTGGTTACCTGCACAAGCTTAAAAAGTGAAAAACGGAAGCAAGTTTAACTGAACATTCTGGTGGTCAGTTCGGGCACGGGAAAAAAATGAAAGGACTCGGACCAGGTCGGATGTGGTGCTGTCAGGCTTGGGTCGGGTTTCATTTGCTGACCCGAGCAGGCCTTTAGTTACTGTTGCAACCTTATATTCCCACTTGACAATCTGTATATTTTGTTCATTTCAATTTTGTCGACAAGCTCTTTGAATCCAGTTCCCCGGTCCTCAAGCAGGCTCAGTTTGGAAATCGATTCCGCTTTCTGGAAGGCTGAAAGCAATCGATGACCTTAAACTAAAAATGGCAACAGAGAAGGGCTCGTCGGGGATTTGAACCCAGGACCTCTGACATATTAATCACTTATATACCCAAGGCGAGAATCATACCCCTAGACCAACAAGCCACCGTTAGCATGGCTTTTATTCGCTCCTGTGGAATTTCACTGGCACCCACAGCCGATCATGCATTTTTTTCAGATCAAAACAATATCCTACAAAGCTGAAATAAAAACAGAAAGTGCTGCAAATACTCAGCACCTCTGACAGCATCTGTGGAGAGAGAAACAGAGTTAACATTTCAGGGTTTTCACCTTTTGTTTGAGCCATCTTTTCAGACTGCTTCTGTCCATCCAATCTCACTTTTTACTCGATCCACATTCTAAAGGTGGTGCAGTGTTGAGCACTGCAGCTTCACAACTTCAATGACCCCGATTCAGTTCTGTATACTGCCTGTGTGGAGTTTGCAAGTTGTTTATGTGGGCTTCCACAAGGTACTCTGGTTTCCTCCCACAACGAAAGACTTGTGGGTTGATAGATAAATTGACTGTTGCAAATTGGCCCTAGGGTAGGTGATAGGAGAAATGTGGGGATGTGGTAGGGAATTCTGGGTCAACATAGGATTAGTATAAATGGGTGGTTGATGGTCAGTGCAGACTCAGTGGGCCAAAAGGCCTATATCAGTGCTGTATATCTCTATAACCATTCTCTAAGCAAATGCATTTTTCATGAATTCCTCATTTCTTTTATTAACGACAATTTTATATTTCCGGCCCTTGCTTCATACGATACCACAAGTGGAATCATGTTTCCATCAACCCGATCAAACCCCTTCACTATTTCCTCATATTGCAATGTTTCTTTCACCCTGACAGACTGTGGCGTTTCTGCTGCTTGATTGCAGTTCTTGCTTCCCGCCAGTAGATGTCACCTCACTCCAATATAGTGAAGTTTACAAATCTGAGAGAGACACAACAGGAAATAATTGTTCACATTATAGTGAATGTGTGGGATTCAGAAATACTAGGAGTGGAGACGAGTTATTATTGAATTTGTCAAACCAAACATATGTTATAATGTTGTGTTTAATCTGTCACTCTGTTGTCTTGATTCTGAGAGTAACATAGACTCATCGAGTCATTGGGTCATTTGTGGTATTTGCCCCATCGAGTACAGGCCAGCTCTCCATGGAGCAATCCAGTCAGTCCCACTCGTCTGCTCGATCCCCCTAGCCCTGTAAATTTATTTCCTTCAAATGCCCATCGAAATTCCTTTTGTAACCAACAATTGTCTCCACTTCCTCCGCCCTCGGGGGCAGCGAGTTACAGATCATTACCAATCACTGTGTAAAAAAGTTCTTCTGCACATTCCCCCTGCATCTCTTGTCCAAAACCTTCAATCTGAATCCCCTAGTCCTTGTACCAATATTAATGGGAACAATTTTTCTTTGCCAACTTATCTAAAACTGTCATAGCCTTCGACACCTCTATCAATTCTCCCCTCAATCTTCTTTGATACAGGCAGAAAAAACCCTGTTTTTCTAACCTAACCTTGAAACTAAAACCCTCCATCCCTGGAACTATTCTGGTAAATATCCTCTGCATCCTCTCAAGAATCCGCACTTCCTTTCTAAAGATTGGTAAGCAGATCTGAATGCAACACTCCAATTGGGGCCTAACCAGAGTTCAGCATAACAACCCTGCTTATGTACTCAATGTCTCTATTTATAAAGCCCAAGATCCCACATGCTTTGATAACCACTCTCGCAATATGTCTTGCCAACTTCAAAGAATGATGGACATGTACTCCAGGTCCCTCTATTCCAGCACACTCTTCAGAACTGTAGCATTGAGTACATATTGCCTCTCCCTATTCCTTCTGCGAAAATGCATCACCTCACACTTGTCACTATTAAATTCCATCTGCCAACTGTCTGCCCATCCTACTAGCCGATAACTATCCTGTTTCAGGCAGTTCATATCATCCTCACCGTTTGCCACTCCTCCAAGTTTGGTGTCATCGGCATATTTTGAGATTCTACTCGATATTCAAAGATCCAAGTCATTAATCTGTAGCAAAAAAAGCAATGGTTCTAGCACTGACCCTTGGGGAACACCACTGTCGACTATCCTCCGGTCTGGCAAAGAATCATTTCATAAGACTCGCTGATTTCTGTCCTTAAACCAATTTTCTATCCAATTGGACACTGACCCTCCTATACCAGCTGCTTTTCTTGGCTTGTATAAGTTGTTGATGCTTCTCTACTATAAAGGAGGGTGCTGAGAACACAAGCCTGGTACACGTGGAGCTTTGTATTTTCGGTCAGTTTGCTGTCGGTTCACACCCGTCTTCTCAACTTTGACATGACAGCTGCAGCATTGGCAATCCTGGTGCTGATTTCAGCATCAAGGGACAGATTGCTGGTGATTGCTGATCCAAGGTATGTGAAGCTGTTGACAACCTCCAAAGTGAGGTTGTCAATGTTGATGGAAAGTGGAGTCTCGACGTCCAAGTCTCCACGTCGTGCCAAGATGAACAGCTTGTCGTCAGCTCTGATATACAGGTGAACACCCCCATCTGAGTCACTGAAAGTGTACAATAGCAGCATGGAGACGAATACACCAATTATAAAGGATGTGATAACTGGACAGTTAGAAAATAATGATATGATTGGGCAGAGTCAACATAGATTTATGAAAAGGAAAACAGGTTTGAAAAAACCCGTTGAGTTTTTTGAGGATGTTACCTGAAGAACAGATAAAGGAGAACCAGTGGATGCTTTGGTAATGTCCCACACAGGAGGTGAGTAAACAAAATTAGAGCACATAGAATTGGGGATAATATACTGATATGTATTGAGAGTTGGTTAACAGACCGAAAACTGAGAGCAGGAATAACAGGTCCTCCTCAGGATGGCAGGCTGTTACTATTGGGGTACTGCAAGGATCAGTGTTGGAGCCACAACTGTTAACAACCGAAATAAATGATTTGGATGTCGGGATGAAATGTAATATTTCCAAGTTTGCAGATGACACAAAGCTAGGTGAAGTGTGAGCTGTGAGAAGGATGCAGAGAGGCTTCCAGGGAACCTGGAGAGGCTAAGTGAATGGGAAAGAACATGGCAGATGGAATATAATGTGAGTAAGTGTGAAGTTCTCCACTTTGGTGGAATAAACAGAAAGACAGAGTATTTCTTAAATGGTGAGAGGTTGGGAAGTGTTGATGTCCAAAGGGACCTGGGTGTCCTTGTTCATGAGACACTAAAAGCTCTTGTGCAGGTGCAGCAATCAATTAGGAAGGCAAATGGTATGTTGGCCTTCACACGAGGGGTCATGAGTACAGGAGTAAAGATGTCTTGTTGCAATTGTATAGAGCCTTGGTGAAACCGCGCTGGAGTATTGTGTATAGTTTGGTCTCCTCATCTAAGGAAGGATATACTTGCCATAGAGGGAGTGAAGCAGAGGGTCACCAGACTAATCCCTGGGATGGTGGGATTGTCTTATGAGGAAACTGGGCCTGCATTCCTTAAAGTTTCGAAGAATGAGAGGTGATCTCATTGAAACTGATAAAATTCTTACAGGGCGTGACAGTGTGGATGTAGATAGGATGTTTGCCCTGGTTGGTGAGTCTAAAATCAGGGGACCAAGTCTCAGAATAAGGAGTAGGCCATTTAAAACTGAGATCGAGTTGAATTTCTACACTCAGACGGTGGTGAATCATTGGAATTCTCTACCCCAGAGAGCTGTGGCAGTTCAATCATTGAGCATGTTCAAGACAGAAATTGTTAGAAATCTTGATACTCATGACATCAAGGGATATGGGGAGAGCACGGGAAAGGGGCGTTGAGGTAGATGATCAGCCATGATCGAATTGAATGGCAGAAAAGGCTCGACGGGCTGAATGGCCTACTCCTATGTTCCTCTGTTCCGAAGAGAGTTGGCGCCAGCACGCAGCCTTGCTTTACCCCACTGCTGATCTTGAAAGTGTCTGATGTTGCTCCATTGTAACTCATGGAACTGTGCATGTTCTCGTGGAAAGAAGAGATGATGCCCAAGAGTTCAGGAGGGCAGCCGAGTTTCCATCGCAGTTTGAAGAGTCCGTCTCTGCTGACAAGATCAAAGGCCTTGGTGATGTTTATTAAAGTATGTGCGGCTCTGTGGCGCAATGGATAGTGTGTTGGACTTCTGAATAATGATAAAAAAAGGCATTCAAAGGTTGTGGGTTCAAATCCCACCGGAGTCTGATTTTGGACCAGAGACAGAAGAGCACGACGGAACAGAGAGTTAACAAGTGTGTCAAAAGCACTGATTCAGAGACAGAGCGAGAGAGAGAGGCGCACAGCAGGAGCAGAGCTGGGGCAAAAAAATCAAAAAGTGACATCACAATGGAGAGTGAGAGCAGGGAAACAGAGAGCCGCTGGGGTGAGTTTGCAGGATTTGGTTATTGCTTCGGTGCAGTGGAAGGATCTGTTGAGCTGTGACATCACAGGCAAGCAGGTAGTTGATTGGTTTGGAAAAAGCTGCATGTTTGATGAGTATCTGGTAAGTGATTGAGGTCCATTTTCGTCCTAATGTTTAAAATAGTAAACAAACTCGTGGTAAGCTTAATAAAATATACAACAAAATAAACAATTGAATAAAATAATTAAGTAGTTAATTGAAACACGTTAAGGATGACAGGACAGGTGATGTGTCACAGCTGCAGCATGTGGGAGCTCCTGGATACCAGTGTGATCCAGGGCAAACACGTCTGCAGTAAGTGTTTGCGGCTCAAAGAGGGAGAAAAAAGGAACGTAGTGGTAGTTGGGGACAGAATAGTAAGGTGGATTGACTGTGTTCTCTGCAGCAAAGAGCAAGAGTCCAGACGGCTGAGTTGCCTGCCGGTGCCAGGATTCAGGACGTCTGCTCAGGGCTGGAGTGAAACATATAATGGGAGGGGGAGGATCCAGTTGTCGTGGTCCATGTCGGTACCAACGACATTGGCAGGACAAGGATAGAGGTTCTGCATAGTCAGTATGAGGAACTAGGCACCAAATTAAGTCGGAGAACCTCAAAGTTAATCATCTCTGGATTATTACCTGAGCCATGTGCAAATTGGCATAGGACAAATAAGATTAGAGAAAGTAATGTGCGGCTGAAAGACTGGTGTGGTTGTAGTGGGTTCTGGTTCGTGGGGCATTGGCACCAGTACTGGGGAAAGAGGTGGCTGTACCGTTGGGACGGTCTACACCTGAACCGTGCTGGTGCCGGTGTTCTAGCGAGCCACATAACGAGGGACGTAGAGACGGTTTTAAACTGAATAGTGGGGGCAAGGGATCAAATTTGGGAAGATATGGTGAATCAAGGAGGAGAGGCAAGGCAAGAGAGAAAGGTATAAATATGGGAAATGATAAAGAGACTGTGACAGGAAGGGACAGAGCAGACAAATCTAAGAGTAAATCAACAGATAAGGCTAGAGGTTACAAAAATAATAAAAGGACAAAACTAAGTGCTCTGTATCTGAATGCATGGAGCTTTCGAAACAAAACAGATGAACAGAGAGCACAAATAGAATAAATAAGTACGATCTGATAGTCATTACAGAGACATGGCTGCAGGGCGACATAGATTGGGATGTGAATATTGGAGGTGACATGGCATTTAGGAAGGACAGGAAGCTTGGAAAAGGTGGTGGGGTAACTCTGTTAATTAATGATGGTATTAGCGCAATAGAGAGGGATGACCTAAGTTCAGGAGATCACGATGTAGAAGCAGTTTGAGTTGAGATGAGAAATAATACAGGCAAGAAGTTACTTGTGTGAGTGGTGTACAGGCCACCTAACATTAACCACACTGTAGGATGGGGTATAAAAAAAGAAATAATGGCAGCTTGTCAGAAAGGTACAGCAATAATTATGGGGGATTTTGATCTCCATATAGACTGGAAATTCTGATGGGCAGAGGTAGCCTAGACGAGGAGTACAGAGAATGTTTTTGGGATAATTTCTTGGAAAAATAAGTTCTGGAGCCAACCTGAGAGCAGGCTATACTAGACCTGGCATTGTGCAACGAGATAGGATTAATTAATGACCTCATAGTTAAGGTGCCCCAAAGTAGTAGCGATTATAATATGATTGAATTTTACATTCAGTTTGAGGGAGAGGAGAGTGTGTCCCAAACGAGTATTTTAAACTTAAATAAGGGCAATTATATGTGCATGAAAGCAGAGCTAGCTAAAGTGAACTGGCAAATTAGGTTAAGGGATAAGTCAATAGAGATGCAGTGGCAGACATTTAAGGAAAATTTCAGAATACACAGAATAGATACATTTCAACCAGAAAGAAAAATTCCAAAGGTGGGACTCACCATCCATGTTTAATGAAAACAGTTAAAGATACTATCAAACTTAAATAAAAAGCCTATAATTGTGCAAAGATGGGAGGCAGGTCAGAAGATTGGACAGAATATAAAAAAAACAGCAAAGAATGACTAAAAGATTGATAAGGAAGGTAAAATTAGAGTACGAGAGAAAGCTAGCAAGAAATATAAAGACAACTAGTAAGAGTTTCGATAGATATTTTAAAAAGAAAAGAGTTAACAAAGTGAGTGTTGGTCCTATGGAAAGTGTGTCTGGGGAATTAATAATGGATAATTAAGAGATGGCAGATGAATTGAACAGATACTTTGCATCGGTCTTCACTATTGAGGATACAAATAACATCCCAGTATTCGCTGTAAGTCAGGAAATGGAAGGGAGGGAGGAACTCAAGAAAATTACAATCACCAGGGAAGTGGTACTAAACAAATTGTTGGAGCTGCGGGCTGACACGTCGCCAGGTCCTGAATTGGCCAGTGAGATAGTTGATGCGCTGGTTTTAATTTTCGAAAATTCCCTCGCTTCGGGAAGGTTCTGTTAGATTGGAAAGTAGCAAATGTAATTCATTTATTCAAAAAGGGAGGGAGACAGAAAGCAGGAAACGACAGGCCAGTTAGCTTAACATCTGTCTTAGGGAAAATGTTAGGAGAGATTACTGAAGATGTAATAGCAGGGCGTTTAGAAAAAATAAAGGTAATCAGGCAGAGTCAACATGGTTTTGTGAAAGGGAAATCATGTTTAACCAATTTATTGGAGTTCTTTGAGGGAGTTACATGTGCTGTGGATAAAGGGGAACCAGTGGATGTATTGTACTTCGATTTCCAGAAGGATAAGGTGACATATCAAAGGTTATTGCAGAAAATAAAAGCTCATGGTGTCAGGGGTAACATATTGGCATGGATAGAGGATTGGCTAGCTGACAGGAAACAGAGAGTCAGCATAAATGGGTCATTTTCTGGTTGGCAAGAAGTAACGAGTGGTCCACAGGGATCTGTGCTGGGGCCTCAACCTTCTACAATTCTCGAAATGACTTTGATGAAGGGACCAAAAGTATGGTTGCTAAATTTGCTGATGACAATGATAGGTAGGAAAGTAGGTTGTGAAGAGGACATAAGGGGGCTACAAAGGGATATAGATAGGTTAAGTGACTGGGCAAAGACCTGGCAAATGGAGTATAATGTGGGAAAGTGGGAAATTGTCCACTTTGGCAGGAAGAATAAAAAAGCATATTACCTAAATGGTGAGAGATTGCAGAGATCTGAGATGCAGAGGGATCTGGGTGTCCTAGTGCACGAATCGCAAAAGGTTAGTCTGCAGGTACAGCATGTAATTAGGAAAGCTAATAGAATGGTATCATTTATCGCCAGGGGAGGTTACGCTTCAGCTATACAGGGCATTGGTGAGACCTCTTCTGCAACACTGAGTACAGTTCTGGTCTCCTTATTTATGGAAGGATGTAAATGCATTGGAGGTAGTACAGAGAAGGTTTACTAGACTAATACATGGAATGGGTGGGCTGTCTTACGAGGAAAGATTGGACAGGCTAGGTTCGTATCCACTAGAGTTTAGAAGAGAAAGAGGCGACATGATTGAAACATACAAGATCCTGAGGGGTTTTGACAGGGTGGATGTGGAAAGGATGTTTCCCCTTGTGGGAGAATCTAGAGCTAGGGGTCACTGTTTAAAAATAAGGGGTCACCCATTTAAGACAGAGATGAGGAGCAATTTTCCCCCTCAGAGGGTCGTGAGTCTTTGGAATTTTCTTCCTCAAAAGGCGGTGGAAGCAGAGTCTTTGAATATTTTTAAGGGAGAGATGGATAGATTCTTTATCTGCAAGGGGGTGAAAGGTTTTCGGAGGTAGATGGAAATGTGGAGTAATCAGTTCAGCCATGAGCTTATTGAATGGTGAAGCAGGCTCGAAGGGACGAGTGGCCCACTCCTGCTCCTAATTCGTATGTTCATATGTAAAGACAATGTAGAGTGGTCTGTACTGTTCACAGTACTTGTCCTGTAACTGCCGAAGTGAGACAATCATGTCGACTGTCGATCTACCAGCTCTGAAGCTGCCCTGAGACTCAGGATAGATGTGTGATGCCAGGGTCTGCAATCTGGTCAGAGCAATGCGAGCAAAGACCTTCCCCACAATACTTAGCAAGGAGATGCCTCGCTAATTGCTGCAGTCACTGCGATTCCCCCTTATTGTTGTACAAGGTGACAATGTTTGCATCACGCATGTTTTGAGGTGCAGATCTTGCCTTCCAACAGAGACACAGAAGTTCATGGAGATGCTGCAGTGGAACCGCTTTTCCACTCTTGATGATTCCAGGTGGAATACCATCATTTCCCGGGGCTTTACCACTGGCAAGATGGTCAATGCCTTTGTTGAGCTCCACTATGGTGGGGTCACTGTCCAGCTCCTCCATGACAGGGAAGTCTGGAATGGCACTGAGAGCCACTTCAATGACAATATTCTCCGTTATGTAAAGTTTAAGGTAATGCTCCACTCACCTTTCCATCTGCTTGTTAACAGATGCTTCCACTTTGACACCGCACTGAGACCTTGAGCATTGTTGTCTGAAAGAGCCAGATCGAGGATGTTGAGGAACTCCTGGGTCCGTTCTGGATCAGTGGTTCGTCAAGAGTTGATCTGAGGACGACGTTCTTCTTGGATGGATGAAGCTTCCTTGGCTGAAGCCTGACCTTGCTACACACCAGGGAGTGCTCAGTGTCACAGTCAGCGCTGTGATAGCTGTGAGTGATGAGGACACTGCTGAGGGTGTTTGCACTGGTGATGATAAGGTCTAGCTGGTGCCAGTGGCGTGATCTCAGATGTCTCCAGGACACCCTGTGGCACAGCTTGACCTGGAAGTAGCTGTTCATCACACAGAATCCATGGTGACAGCATAACTCCAGCAACCTCTGTCCATTTTCATTCATCTTGCCAATCCCCTGGTGCCCTATGCACATTGGCAAAGCTGTGTAGTCAGTACCCAAGCTTGTGTTGAAGTCTCCTAGAAGGTACAGTCCCTCAGTGCTGGGAATTCTACTGATGGCAGTATCAAGTGTCACATAGAATTGATCCTTGACATCTGGGGTGGAGGTGAGTGTCGGGACATAGATGAACATGAGATTAACTGGGCCCACGCTTGTTGACAAGTGAAGAGTAAGAAGTCTCTCTGAGCCTACTGTGGCTGGTTCACTCATCTCAAGTGGCGTGTTTTTTACTGTGAAAACCACTCCATGCTGACGAGTTGCCTCTTGGGCTTTCCCCTGCCAGAAGAAGGTGTAGTGTTTCTCTTTGAGGGATCCACTTTGGACGAGTCTAGTTTCTTGCAGCACAGCAATGTCCACATTGAGCCTTGTGAGTTATTTGTCCATCAAAGCTGTCTTGTGTGTGTCATCAACCTGCAGAAGGGTGTCAGTAAGGCCAGGACACATGTTCCTTACATTCCAGCTTGTGATGCGAAGGACTGGTGTCTTCTTTGTTGAGCTTGTTTTTCTTGGTGCATTGATTATCGATCCGCCTGTTGAGAGATGACTCTCTAAGCTCCAAGCACCCATTGAAGCAAGCAGGTTGTGGCAGGACAGCACCTAACTGATTGGGGGCAACTCAGCTTGGAGTGGGTGGTAGCTATCCAATGAGATGCGATGATCTCTTCAACTGTCAGAAGTAACCCCTGGTGCTCATACTCTGCACCAATTGAGTGAGAGCTTATAATCGGTAACCGTTTCTTCCCGTGTTGTGCTAATGTTTAAGCACAAATAGTGTCCTCTGCACGGCACGTTAGTACTGAACACAAAATGGCTCCTTTGGTCATGTGTTAATTATAAAATGGCTTTCTTGACCTTGTTAGTTATTACAATGGATACATGATAAAAATGGTCAAATTAAACTAAGATCGAACTACCCAAGCTTACCTGCATCCTCCAGTCCTCTGGTAACATTCCCATATTTAAGGAGGATTGAAAGATTGTGGTTCGAGTCTCTGATATTTCCACCCTTACCTCCCTCAGCAACCCAGGATGCAACCCATTCCAACTGGGTGACTTTTCTACTGTGAGAGCTGCCAACCTTGCAATTGTCTCCTCTTTATCTATTTTCATCCTGTCCAATCTCTTCACTTCCTCCTCCTTTACTGTGACATTTGCAGCATCCGCTTATTTTGTGATACTTAATTAGTGCCTCAGCCACACCCTCTGTCTCCACAGGATCTCCTAATTGATCCCCCCTTTCACTGACTGTCCATATGTTGGTAAAAGACTTCAGTGTTCCCAGTTATGTAACCTGCTAATCTTTTCTCATACATTCTCTTGCTGATCTCATGTCCTTTTTCAGCTCTCCTCTGTACTTTCTGTATCTGCTTGTTTCTCTACTGCATATGAATCCTCACATGATTTCGATATGAATGATTTTTGAACTATTTTGTTGAAGGATTGAGTTTTGTAAATTTCTCCCTAGCTCCCCTCATGGTCAGGCAGAAAGTTTAACTGCTGTGTTTTCAAACAGCAACAGCTTTATTTGAAAAGCCATTGTGACAGGATTCCGGGTTTTAATGCAGTCACAAATCTGGGTCTGATGTCCTGTGGCTCCAGCTGTCACATGACCTGTCAGAGGATGACCTCATAATTGGCCCAGTCATGGAGCTGTGGGTTGATGTTTAAATTGTTTCAAAATAATTTTCCAGAAGGACAATCAAAATGAATCGATATATGAAAGGTAGATTTTGTGAATTTGTGCTCCCAGTGGAAATTCCTGCAGAGTCTGCTGGTTTTCATATCCCCAATTCCCCACAGGAAGCTCTGTGTCGGAATCTGTATTCATTATATCAATATTATACAGAATCATTTCATGGGAGACCCCAGTGTGAATTGTAGACAGTTGGGTCAGTTTTAACTTTCAAATTAACACAGTTGCAAAATACTACAGATGCTGGAAATCTGAAATAAAAACAGAAAATGGTGGAAATACTCAGCAGGTCTGGCAGCATCTGTGGAGAGAGAAACAGAGTTAACGTTTGTGGTCTGTGACCTTTCATCAGAACTGGGCTGAAATTGTCTGAGGGCCAAGTGGCCTCTTTCTGTGCCTTAAACTTTCTATGAGTCTAAGATTCTGTGAGATTCTGGAATCAATTTCAGGGTCGATGACATTGCACTCTGTAAGGATAGGAAGATGGAGATTATTAAGTACAGTGCAAGAATATAGATGCTTTTACATTATTTTAATCAAAATTGATTTAAACTTTGTGTTCACGCATCCGATCTTTTGATCACAATGACACTGATAACAATGGAAAAAGCAAGACTTGCATTTCACGACCACAGGACGTTGCAAAGCCTTTTCCAGCCAATGAAGGACTTTCCAAGTGTAGTCACTGTAGTCATGTAGGAAACATGGTGGCCAATGTGCGCACAGCAAGCTCCCAGAAACAACAATGTGATAAAAACGAGATAATCTGTTTTTAAGTGATGTTGATTCAGGGTTAAACAATGACCAGCACCCCAGAAATAATTCCCCTTCTATTCTCTGAAATAGTGCCATGGTACCTTTAACATCCACCTGAGAGGGCAGAGGGATCCTCAGTTTTCTGTTTCACCTCAAAAACAGCATTTCTGATAGTGCAGCACTGCCTTAGTACTGTCCTGGAGTGTCAGCCATTTTTAAAGGGCTGTTAGTCCTACTGGAAAATATTTAAAGGAAGATTAAATGAAATGAAATAAATACATTGCTTTTGCCTCTCTCCCATCCCCCCAATAACAGTTAAATTAAATTAAAACCTACCTTTACCATCTGATCCCAACTGCACAAACTGTAAACTGTAACCCTTCCCAGCATCCCCTACACCCATGACATTAATTTGACTCCGCCCCCCCTCCCCCACACTGAGAAACTTACCTTCTCCTCCCTCCCCACCAGTGTTGCACCTCATTTCCCCGGATGGGGCTCCGAAGGCACGGCAGTGCCGGTCACTGGGCTGAAGATCGCAGTGGGATATCAGGAAGTGATGGGATAATAATTAATGCAGGTTTGTTTCTGTCAATCTCAACGCCACAAGGACTTGCCTGTTAATTGTAGAAAAATTAAAGCTCTATAACCTTTTGATAAAAGGGGGTTTAAATCCATTTCCAAACAAATGATAGTTCTCATTGTATCTAGAACATGTTTTCTTACATACAAACATACCAATTAGGAGCAGGAGTAGACCACTCGGCCCCTCGAGCCTGCTCCACCATTCAATAAGATCATGGCTGATCTGATTTTAACCTCAACTCCACATTCCCACCTGCCCCCAGTAACCTTTCACCCCCTTGTTTATCAAGAATCTATCTACCTCTATCTTAAAATATTTAAGAATTTCTGTCGTCCAGCAACTCTCACTTTATTTCCTGGATTTCACCTAAAAAATGTATTTCCACACTTTGGATATCCTGTACTTCATTAATGTTTTTGCTCTCTGGGGATTTCCCTTTAATTATATTCACTGCTGGTATTTTACTGCCACACACTGACTGAAAGTGTCCCATCTTGACAGTTTTCCCACTTGTGTCTCTCTCGGCCACACCTACTGCAATTGGTTGCAGCTACCACTAGATGCTCTTCCCATCTTTCTTGTCTTTTACCACTAATTTTTCCTTTTGTTTTCTGAACAAATTCAATTGAGTCTGCTACTCTCGAGATCAGACTCTCCCTGTCCCCTCGGACAACGGATTGGTTAAACTTTCTAACCTCTGCTTGTTTGCTCAATTGAATCACTTTCGTTAATGTGAGATCAGCCCTGGACTGTAGATGATCTGAAAGGGTGTTGTCTAATACCCCGAACACAATCCTGTCTCCATTCAGCTCTTCTCTTAAGTTGCCGTATTCACAAACCTCCGTGAGTTTGTACAAGTCATTGATAAATGAATGAATGCTCTCCCCTTTCTGTTTTGTACGCTTATGAAATTCAAAGTGATTCCTGACAATGCAGCGGCCAGCCGACGTCATCAGAGCGCTCCAAGCTCGCACATGCACAAACAGTCTCCTGCGCTCTGAGATGCTGCGCATGCTCAGCCTACATCATCCAGGACTAACTGGCGCATGCGCGAGAAAACGCTCTCCCCCCTCGGCCACTCACTCCAGGCCGCTCGCTGCCCGCTCCCTGCTACCCCGCTCCCCCGCCCTCCGGCCGCTCGCTACCCACATCCCCACACTGCCCTCTCTCCGTCCACTCATGCCGTACTTCTCCCCACATCCCTCCAGACACTAGCTCTAGGCCATGCCGCTTCCCTCCTCTCGGCCACTCGCTCCAACATTTGATCATTCATCACCGCACCACCCGCAGAAGCAAGGCGGGCCTCGAGGGGTGATGGGGCAATGTTGGAGCGAGTGACCAAGAGGAGGGAAGCGGCACGGCCCATGGCCTTGAGTGTGAGCGGCCAGAGAGCAGGATGGGGCTGGTGGTGGGGGAAGCGGGGAGTGAGCAGTCAGAGAGTGGGATGGGGGGAAGTGGGGAGTGAGTGGCCAGAGAATGGGATGGCACTGTTCAGAGGGGATTTGAGGAAAAAATGTTTCACCTCGAGGGTGGTTGGAATCTGGAACACACTGCCTGAAGGAGTGGTAGAGGCAGGAACCCTCACAACATTTAAGAAGTATCTAGATGAGCACTCAAAACGCCACAGAATACAAGGCTATGGCCACGTGCTGGAAAATGGAATTAGAATAGATAGGTACTTGATGGCCGAAAGGCCTGTTTCTGTGCTGTGTAACTCTATGTCTCGATGAAACCTCACTGAATTACAGAGGGTGTGCAGCACTGTCAGGGGTGCTGCCCTTCTGATGAGACTTCAAACAGCACAACGTTCTCCGAGTATCAACCAAACCATGTCCATTGTGTAGATATGTGCCATATTTGCTTATGAAACGGCAGTCACTGCTCCAAAAGTAATTCACTTTAAGTGAATTAAGATGACTTGGTACTATATAACTGGCGAATGCACAAGAGGGAGCGGGGGATTGTTGGGGGTGGGATGGAGGCGGCGTCGGCAACCTTTGAAAGTCTTTTTGGGTCGAAGTTGTTTTCTATGATACATTGAATTGCGCCATCTTTCATCCTGGCAGCTGCCTGAATGTCACAGACAGTGAAGTTTCAGTGGAAGAGGCTGCATTTGCGCATGTGCTAGTACAGCGTCACCTGGTGGTTGCGTTGTCAGCAAATGCAGCGTTTTAAATTTGGCTCCACGATGAAATTTTATTCCTGAATTAAAATAGGTCTTGAGTGCCTTAATAACTTCTTCACACGTAACCTTCTGTTCTTCATGAGGATGTTGCCTGCACACTCCCTCCATTGCATACAATAGCGTACTGACCTGCTCCATGTCTGGCTTCTGCACGAGACCCGATGCAGTACGATACCTTGCAAACCTCTGGAACCATCTCGGCCACTCCTCGGCTTGGTTCAGTCCAGTGACTTTTTCAAAGTTCTCCGGTAGAGGCAAAGATTTCTCCATCTTCGCTTTAGTTTACTGTGGCCCCCATATAATGTTCTGATATCTGTCAAGTCTTAGTACAGAATTTATAAGAGTCTGATGGTTAAAATAACCTGAGTTTACTCTACATTTCTTGCATGGAAGGTTTCATCGACAACTCTCCATGAGGTGCCGTACAGATTATATATATTACATCACTTCCTGTGATAATGTACACAGTCTATTTACATAATCTGCCCAGTAACAACCTAATGTCCACTCAATTATATTATTGTTCAGATGTGAGAAAAGCTGAGGAAGGGAATGGAGCATCTGAATGAAGATTTCATGATGCTGATGATGTAAATGAGGATCTGTTACCCTTTCCACAATCCCTCTTTATTTCTGTGCATGTTTCTCGATGCTGTTTCAACCAAATTGAAAAAGAATCACAAATCCTGCTCTGGAGCCTCAGGTACTAATTACCCAGAGGCATGGTTGCCAATTGGTCAGGCGTCAGTTACGTAAAGTGAAGATCACGGGTTCAATCTTCCTCCATGCCTTGTGATTAGTTTCTCATCTTAAATGTGATGTTTTCCTGAAGGATGCCCATTGAATTTGTTTTCCGCTGATTGTTTCAACCATCTGGAAATCAGTCTCCTGTTGCACTTCATCCTGGACACTGGGAAGAACATGAGGAGTAGCCACATGGTCCCTCGAGCCATCTCTGCCATTGATAGAGTGAAAATATCTGAGGTCCAAGCACTGAACCTTATTACTGTGCATATGCCGGATATTTAACAGAGCTATTCTATTAATCCCACATCCCGCACTCCTGTCCTTTCCCTCATTGCCCTGTTATATTTTCCATGTCAGGTATTTGTCCAATTCCATTTAGAGTTACCACTGAATCTGCTTCCACTGACCTTTCAGGATTGCATTCCAGACCAGAACAACACACTGCTGAAAAAACAATCTCCTCATCACAACATAGTGGTGCACAGTGGCGCAGTGGTTAGCACCGCAGCTTCACAGCTCTGGGGACCAGGGTTTGATTCTGGGTACTGTCTGTGCGGAGTTTGCAAGTTCTCCCTATGACCTTCTGGGTTTTCGCCGGGTGCTCTGGTTTCCTCCCACTGCCAAAAACTTGCAGGTGGTAGGTAAATTGACTGTTGTAAATTGCCCCTAGTTTAGGTCGGTGGTAGGGAATGTGGGATTACTGTAGGGTTAGTATAAATGGGTGGTTGTTGGTCGGCACAGACTAGGTGGGCCGAAGGGCCTGTTCCAGTGCTGTATTTCTAAATAAATAAACTCTCATTATTTTGCCAATTACTTTAAATGTGTTTCCTCTGGTTACTGACCCTTCTGACACTGGCAACACTTTCTCCTTCTTCACTCTATCAAAACTCTTCAGGATTTGCATTTCCTGCTGCCTTTGCTGATATAACAAGGCTGAGCACACATCACCAAAAGGAATATGATTGGCAATGAATCACATTTATCCTTCCTGTCAATCTGATGTGGATCTTGTATTTTCCCGGAACCAAACAACCTGAGCAGCAAGTGTGGGTTCCAGTGATTCCCACCGCTCTGAGAGAGAGAAGATGTGATAATGAGCCAGATAGAAGAAAGGAGTGAGATAGAGAGTAAAATATCCCTGGTCTGTTCCTACTAACCCCCCAATACCCGACTTAAAATGGCATTGTTTTCTCCTGTCTCTCCACATTCTAATCCATTGATGTTTGCAATCCTTTCATCTGTCCCTTTAATTCCTGTTTCCTAATCCATTGATGTTTCACAATATCCCAATCCATTGATATAACTCAGTCCATAGAATTTCCCAATCCAGATATTTTCCAGTCCATTGACTTTCCCAATCCATTAATGGTTCTTGTCCATTGACATTCCCAATCCATTTATATTGCCTGTGATTTCAAAGCAACTGTGGACTACAAATAGTATCAGTATTATCAGATACATCAAGACGAGGTGCAATAGCCAAGTGGACAGATGTTGGGTTTATAAAGAAAAAAGCACTGGCTCGATATTTGTCCAGTCTAACACTGGATCTGAACTCTCAACCTACTGTATTTCTGTGGGTCTGCTGACTTGCAGATGTGAAGAACCATTGGATGTTTCTCAATCCTCTGACTTTTCTCATTCTTGTGCCGCATTTGTTCCTTTGGGTTCACCAGTGAAGAAAATTATTTCCCATTACATTTGGTGAAGACTTTAATAACCTCACGTTCTTGTGTCTCACCATCTCAGGTCAAACTCCCTACAGAAACTTTAAACATTTAACTAATCTGCCGGAAACATTTTCAAGGGCGCAGCCATTCCTTCATTATGTTTCCTTCTTTGACATGTGATTCATAAATATGTGTGCAATGGAGAGAGAGAATGAAAAAAAGAGAGAAAGAGAGGGAGAGAGAGTGCAATAGAAAGTTAGAGGACCAGCTAAAGACAGACAGAGAGAGAGAGGCAGAGAGAGGTAAAGCGTTGGACAGAGACAGAGAGAGAGAGAGAGAGAGAGAAGCAGAGAGAGTCATTGAGTCATGGAGTCATTTTGCCCATCAAGCCCATGTAAATCAATCCATTCAGTCCCATTCCCCCGCTCTATCCCCATAGCCGTGTTAGTTATCTAAATCTGTCATATTTATTATAATCTTGTACATGTCTATCAAATCTCCCCTCAATCTCCTTTGCTGCAAGGAGAACAAACCCAGCTTCTCCAACCTAACCTTACAACTAAAATCCCTCATGTCTGGAACCATTCTGGTAAATTTCCTCCACCCTCTCAAGGACACTCACATCCCTCCAAAAGTGTGGTGACTAGAACTGGATGCAATTCTCTGCTTGTGGCCAAACTAGAACTTTATACAGGTTTAGCATAACTTCCCTGCTTTTGTCCTCAATACCTCTATTTATGAAGCCCAAGATCCCATATGCTTTGGTAACTACTCTCTCAATGTGTCCTGCCACCTTCAAAGAACTATGCACATGAATTCCCAGGTTTTTATTCCTACAAATATACTTCATTCATATAAATCTGTAAAAAAATGCATTCTAAAACAGTTCAAAACAGCACAAGTTAACAGTCCAAAAAGTGCAAAGGTGCTATTGCACCTCGTCTCGATGCATCTGATAATACTGATACTATTTGTATTCCACAGTTGCTTTGAAATCACAGGCAATATAAATGGATTGGGAATGTCAATGGACAGGAACCATTAATGGATTGGGAAAGTCAATGGACTGGAAAATATCTGGATTGGGAAATTCTACAGACTGAGTTATATCAATGGATTGGGATATTGTGAAACATCAATGGATTAGGAAACTGGAATTAAAGGGACAGATGAAAGGTTTGCAAACATCAATGGATTAGAATGTGCAGAAGCAGGAGAAAATGATGCCATTTTAAGTCGGGTGTCGGGGGGTTAGTAGGAACAGACCAGGGCTATTTTACTCTCTATCTCACTCCTTTCTTCTATCTGGTTCATTAAGTTTTCTTCAATAGAGGGGTGAGTTGCCTCACAACCCTTCCATTTCATTTTACCTGCCATGTACATTTTACAGCAAAATCATATCTGGTGTATACAGCCCGAGGTGTTTCCCATGGGTCCAGTTCCTTCGTTCACTATGGCGGGAGGACCTTACACAGTGGTCTTTCCACATTGAGCCTTTGCAGTGGCTACCCCAAGCTTTAGTGTGTCCCTCAGCACGTAGTCCTGGACCTTGGAATGTGCCAGTCTGCAACACTCGGTCGTGAACAACTCTTTGCGCTGGAAGACCAGCAAGTTTAGGGCAGACCAAAGAGCTTCTTTCACCAAATTGATGGTCCTCCAGCAGCAGTTGATGTTTATCTCGGTGTGCATCAATGGGAACAGCCCGTAGAGCACAGACTCCTGTGTTACAGAGCTGCTTGAGATGAATCTCGACAAAAACCACTGCATCTCTTTCCACACCTGCTTTGCAAAGACACATTCCAGAAGGAGGTGGGCAATAGTTTCTTCCCCACCTACTCAGCAGAGATGACATCTGTGATTGAAGCAAAAAGCAGAACCGACCTGATGCACAACATGAAACCAGCAGCCAGAACATTATATGACTTGAAATAGCCAAGGCAGTTGTGCAAAAGACAGTGAGACACTGCGCAAATAAACACTGGATAAAATCACAAATGTAACAATGCTTTCAAAAGCAAATCTCCCGAGTATGCTCACACTCGTCAAGCAGAGGTGACTTTGCTGGCTCAGGCACGTTCGCAGGATGGAAGATGACACATTCCCAAGGGTATTCTGTATGGGGAGGTCGCCGGAGACAGAAGACCAGTTGGATGCCCAAAGCCCCACTTCAAGGATGCCTGCAAGCAGGACATGAAGGCCCGAAACATCGATTTTCACACATGGGAGACACTGGCCAACAACAGAGGGAAATGGTGATATTACCCCTGGACTGGTGTGTGCGTCACCATGACGATCAGTGACTACAGCAGCTTGACAGCAGGTGCCAACATGGAAAACAGCGACACCTGATAATCCCACCTCATATGTGTCACTTGTGGAAGAACCTGCCTCTCACAGATTGACCTCTTCAGCTATCGGACAAAGTGCACCATGGGAAACTATCCCATCGCCAATGGATTTGCTGCACGTCCATCATCTCATGTAGAAGGAAGGATGACGACGACATCTACAACCAGGGCGGCCCATCGTGCCTGTGGCAGCTCTTTCATTTCCTTTCAACGATTTATCGAAATTCCCTTTTCAACCTTACGATTGAGTCTCCTTCCACCATCCTCTCAGGCAATACATTCCAGACCAAAATCAACAACAACTTGTGTGTAACTTTCTAGAGCACCTTTAACGTACGGGAGTGTCGGAAAGCGAAATTTGACCCAGAACCACATAAGACCATATTAGAGCAGATGGCCAAAAGCTTGGTCACAGAAGTAGGCTTCCATGAGTGTTTTAAAGGAGGGAAGAGAGGTGGAGAGGCGGAGAGTTCAGGGAGGGAAATCTCAGGCTTCGGGCCTGGACAGCTGATGGCACAGCCGCCAGCGGTGGAGCGATTAAAATCAGCGATGCTCAAAAGACCAGAATTGGAGCAGTGCAGGAATGTCGGGGTGAGTGAACCAAATAAAATCCGGCCCTTTGTATCCCCCTCACAGCTGACATTCCCACCTAGCTATTTATTATCAATCAATTTTGCTCTTGCAGTTCTATTTCACACCACGAGATGTCAGTCTCATGCCATTTCAGAGCAAGCTGCATGCAAGCTTACTTTACTGCCAGTCTCATCCTGTGTTGAGTGGACAAGGATCTTCTTCTCTTGCAGTTTCTCCAAATGATAGGTGTTCATTCTTGCCCCTGCACTTCAAAGAAACTGGGAAAAAAACATTCTTAACATTTTCTCACATTCACGCACCCATTTACCCCAGTGATAATTCACAACATTTTCTTTGTACCATCGCCATCTACATAACTTAACATAGTTAAATTAAATTCGTGACAAAGCGCTGGCGATAACATCGTTCTTCCCCAAAATATGTACAATTTTCAAATGATCAGGCTGTAGCAACAAACTCCATCTAAATATTCTAGTATTTTGGTTTTTAAACTTATCCACAAACGTTAATGGGTTATTGTCAGTTTATATTAGTGTTTCTTTATAGTCCTGGCGGACATATACTTTGAAATGTTTGAGAGCCAGCAAAAGTCCGAATGTTTCTTTTTCCACAGTGGAATACTTTTTTTTGATGCCAATTTAGTTTTCTTGAAAAGTACCCTACTGGCTTCTCTATGCCCGATTTGTCATCCTGCAATTGGACTGCACCAACCCCCAGGTCGCTAGAATCGATCGCTATTTTAAAGGGTTTCGCAAAATTTGGAGCAGCCAACACTGGTTCATTAGGTAAGATTGCCTTTAGCGGCGACAGGGAGAGCGAGGTGGCAGCTGGGTAAGTGAGTTTACAACTTATATAAAGTTATCTTTTTGTTTCGGCAGTTTCTTTTTGCAGCGGCGACAGGGAGAGCGAGGTGGCAGCTGGGTAAGTGAGTTTACAACTTATATAAACTTATCTTTTTGTTTCGGCAGTTTCTTTTTGCAGCGGCGACAGGGAGAGCGAGGTGGCAGCTGGGAAAGTAAATACTATATATTTGGGCAGCGGCTGAACACCTGTAGTGTCTCCCACCCGCCCTCCTCCTCTGACCAAAAAAAAACGACTCGGTGGTGTGCAGATAAGGTAAGGCTTTTTCTATTTATTTTTTTTTCCTGTGATTGGTAAAAACGTTTCGTTCCTTTTTCATTTATCTAAGTTAAGGCTAAGTTAAGCTTAAGATTAAAAATGGCAGGAGGTCTCAGACCCGTGTTATGCTCCTCTTGCTCAATGTGGGAGCTCAGGGACACGGCTGATGTCCCTGACTCCTTCACGTGTTGGAATTGTGTCCAGCTGCAGCTCTTGTTAGACCGCATGACGGCTCTGGAGCTGCGGATGGACTCACTTTGGAGCATCCGCGATGCTGAGGAGGTCGTGGATAGCACATTTAGCAAATTGGTCACACCGCAGATTAGGATTGCTGAGGGAGAAAGGAAATGGGTGACCAAAAGGCAGAGAAAGAGCAGGAAGGCAGTGCAGGTGTCCCCTGCGGTCATCTCCCTCCAAAACAGGTATACTGTTTTGGATACTGTTGAGGGAGATGGCTCACCAGGGGAAGGCAGCAGTAGCCAGGTTCATGGCACCGTGGCTGGCTCTACTGTTCAGAAGGGCGGGATAAAGAGTGGAAGGGCTATAGTCATAGGGGATTCAATTGTCAGGGGAGTAGATAGGCGGTTCTGTGGTCGAAAACGAGACTCCCGAATGGTATGTTGCCTCCCAGGTGCACGGGTCAGGGATATCTCAGATCGGCTGCAGAACATTCTGAAGGGGGAGGGTGAACAGCCAGTTGTCATTGTGCACATAGGCACCAATGATAGAGGTAAAAAACAGGATGAGGTCCTACAAGCAGAATTTAGGGAGTTAGGAGCCAAGTTAAAAAGTAGGACCTCAGGGGTAGTAATCTCAGGGTTGCTACCAGTGCCACATGCTAGTAAGAGTAGAAATGAAAGAATAGTCAGGATGAATGCGTGGCTTGAGAGATGGTGCAGGAGGGAGGGGTTCAGATTTTTGGGACATTGGGACCTGTTCTGGGGAGTTGGGACTATTACAAATTGGACGGTCTACACCTGGGCTGGACTGGAACCAATGTTCTTGGGGGTGCTTTTGCTAACACTGTTGGGGAGGGTTTGAACTAATGTGGCAGGGGGATGGGAACCAAATGAGGAGGTCAGTGGACAGTAAGGAGGTAGTAACTAAAGCCTGTAAGGAACTAGATAATGAAGTCAGCGTGACTAAGGGAAAGAGTAGACAGGGAGCAGATGATGAACGCAAAGGGACTGGTGCATTTGTTTCAATGCAAGAAGTGTAGTAGGTAAGGCAGATGAACTTAGGGCTTGGATTAGTAGCTGGGAGTATGATGTTATTGCTATTACTGAGACTTGGTTGAGGGAAGGGCATGATTGGCAACTAAATATCCCAGGATATCGATGCTTCTGGCGGGATAGAGAGGGAGGTAAAAGGGGTGGAGGAGTTGCATTACTGGTCAAAGAGGATATCACAGCTGTGCTGAAGGAGGGCACTATGGAGGACTCGAGCAGTGAGGCAATATGGGCAGAACTCAGAAATAGGAAGGGTGCGGTAACAATGTTGGGGCTGTACTACAGGCCTCCCAACAGCAAGCGTGAGATAGAGGTACAAATATGTAAACAGATTATGTAAAGATGTAGGAGCAACAGGGTGGTGGTGACAGGAGATTTTAATTTTCCCAACATTGACTGGGATTCACATAGTGTTAGAGGTCTAAATGGAACAGAATTTGTAAGGAGAATCCAGGAGGGTTTTCTAGAGCAGTATGTAAATAGTCCAACTCGGGAAGGGGCCATACTGGACCTGGTGTTGGGGAATGAGCCCGGCCAGGTGGCTGAAGTTTCAGTTGGGGACTACTTTGGGAATAGTGATCACAATTCCGTAAGATTTAGAATACTCATGGACAAAGACGAAAGTGGTCCGAAAGGAAGAGTGCTAAATTGGGGGAAGGCCAACTATACCAAAATTCGGCAGGAGCTGGGGAATGTAGATTGGGAGCAGCTGTTTGAAGGTAAATCCACATTTGATATGTGGGAGGCTTTTAAAGAGAGGTTGATTAGCGTGCAGGAGAGACATGTTCCTGTGAAAATGAGGGATAGAAATGGCAAGATTAGAGAACCATGGATGACAGGTGAAATTGTGAAACTAGCTAAGAGGAAAAAGGAAGCATACATAAGGTCGAGGAGGCTGAAGAAAGACGAAGCTTTGAAAGAATATCGGGAATGTAGGACCAATCTGAAACGAGGAATTAAGAGGGCGAAAAGGGGTCATGAAATATCTTTAGCAAACAGGGTTAAGGAAAATCCCAAAGCCTTTTATTCATATATAAGCAGCAAGAGAAAGGATTGGCCCACTCAAGGACAAAGGAGGAAAGTTATGCGTGGAGTCAGAGAAAATGGGTGAGATTCGAAACGAGTACTTTGCATCGGTATTCACCGAGGAGAGGGACATGACGGATGTTGAGGTTAGGGACAGATGTTTGATTACTCTCGGTCAAGTCGGCATAAGGAGGGAGGAAGTGTTGGATATTCTAAAAGGCATTAAGGTGGACAAGTCCCCAGGTCCGGATGGGATCTATCCCAGGTTTCTGAGGGAAGCGAGAGAGGAAATAGCTGGGGCCTTAACAGATATCTTTGCAGCATCCTTAAACACGGGTGAGGTCCCGGAGACTGGAGAATTGCTAATGTTGTCCCCTTGTTTAAGAAGGGTAGCAGGGATAATCCAGGTAATTATAGACCGGTGAGCCTGACGTCAGTGGTAGGGAAGCTGCTGGAGAAGATACTGAGGGATAGGATCTATTCCCATTTGGAAGAAAATGGGATTATCAGTGATAGGCAACATGGTTTTGTGCAGGGAAGGTCATGTCTTACCAACTTAATAGAATTCTTTGAGGAAGTGACAAAGTTGATTGATGTGGGAAGGGCTGTAGATGTCATATACATGGACTTCAGTAAGGCGTTTGATAAGGTTCCCCATGGTAGGCTGATGGAGAACGTGAAGTCGCATGGGGTCCAGGGTGTACTAGTTAGATGGATAAAGAACTGGCTGGGCAACAGGAGACAGAGAATAGCAGTAGAAGGGAGTTTCTCAAAATTGAGACGTGTGACCAGTGGTGTTCCACAGGGATCCGTGCTGGGACCACTGTTGTTTGTGATATACATAAATGATTTGGAGGAAAGTATAGGTGGTCTGATCAGCAAGTTTGCAGACGACACTAAGATTGGTGGAGCAGCAGATAGTGAAGGGGACCGTCAGAGAATACAGCAGAATACAGATAGATTGGAGAGTTGGGCAGAGAAATGGCAGATGGAGTTCAATCAGGGCAAATGCGAGGTGATGCATTTTGGAAGATCCAATTCAAGAGTGAACTATACAGTAAATGGAAAAGTCCTGGGGAAAATTGATGTACAGAGAGATTTGGGTGTTCAGGTCCATTGTTCCCTGAAGGTGGCAACGCAGGTCAATAGAGTGGTCAAGAAGGCATACGGCATGCTTTCCTTCATCGGACGGGGTATTGAGTACAAGGGTTGGCAGGTCATGTTACAGTTGTATAAGACTTTGTTTCGCCCACATTTGGAATACTGCGTGCAGTTCTGGTCGCCACATTACCAAAAGGATGTAGATGCTTTGGAGAGGGTGCAGAGGAGGTTCACCAGGATGTTGCCTGGTATGGAGGGCGCTAGCTATGAAGAGAGGTTGAGTAGATTAGGATTATTTTCATTAGAAAGACGGAGGTTGAGGGGGGACCTGATTGAGGTGTACAAAATCATGAGAGGTATAGACAGGGTGGATAGCAAGAAGCTTTTTCCCAGAGTGGGGGATTCAATTACTAGTTGTCACGAGTTCAAAGTGAGAGGGGAAAAGTTTAGGGGGGATATGCCTGGAAAGTTCTTTCCGCAGAGGGTGGTGGGTGCCTGGAACGCGTTGCCAGCGGAGGTGGTAGACGCGGGCATGATAGCGTCTTTTAAGATTTATCTAGACAGATCCATGAATGGGCAGGAAGCAAAGAGATACAGACCCTTAGAAAATAGGCGACATGTTTAGATAGAGGATCTAGATTGGCGCAGGCTTGGAGGGCCGAAGGGCCTGTTCCTGTGCTGTAATTTTCTTTGTTCTTTGTTCTTTGAGTGAACCTTTCAAAGTACAGAAGTGATGACGAGGTTAAAAAGGTATGAACAGTTGAGGTGACTGAGCGGTTTCAGCTTCTCTGTTCAGGTTGCAGCTTTCACTGGAGGCATGTGTTTAAATCCCACTTCTGACAACTTGATTTTCAGTTACTTTGCAGAGCTTCCTTGAAGGTTTGAGGCAGAGTAAATACTGAGGAACTGTTTCTAACTGCTGAACGGTCACTAACCGAGGGTTACAGATTTAATGTGACTCACAAAACTGGAAAGAACTTGAGGAAAAATGCCTTTCTGCAACGTGTGGTTAGGATTTCAGTTATGTGGATAGATTGGAGAAGCTGGGGTTGTTCTCCTTCGAGAGGAGATTTGATAGAGGTGTTCACAATCATGAGGGGTCGTGACAGACCCGATAGAGAGAAACTGTTGGTAGAAGGATTGAGACTCAGGTAAAAGCTGTGGCTCAGTTGGTCACACTCACCTCGAAATCACAAGCTTCTGGGTTCAGATTTCACAGCTGACACTCCAGTGCAGCACTGAGGGTGTTGAAGGTGCTGCCTTTCAGGTGTGATGTTAAACCAAGACCTGGTCTGCATGTTTGGGTGAATGTAAAAGATCCCATGCTGCAATTTCAAACAAGTGAAGAGCAATTCTCCCTGGTGTTGTGATCAATATTTGCCTCTCAATCAGATCAGTTGGTCATTATCACATTTCTGTTTGTGGGTATTAGCTGCTGCATTTCTGACATTACAACAGTGATTACACTTCAAAAGTATTTCATTGTCAACAAAGTGCTTTGATATGTCCAGTGGTCTTGAAAGGTGCTATATAAATGCAAGTCTTTTCTTTCTTTATCACAACACATTACTGTGTAAAAAATGGTTTTTCATGTCACCTCTGGTTCTTCTGCCAATCACCTGATATCTGTGTCCTCTGCTGACTGCCCCTTTTACCACTGGAAACAGTTTCTCCTTATTTAAACTATTGAAGAACTTTATGATTTTGAACAAATGTGTCAAATCTTTTCTGAATTTTCTCTGCCGCAAGGAGAACAACCCCAGCTTCTCCACTCTCTCCACATCACTGAAGTCCCTCACCCTGCTACCTTTGTGGCAAATCTCTTTTTTATTCTTTCACGGAATGTGGGCAACGCTGGCAACGCCAGCATTTATTGCCCATTCCTAACTTCCCTTGAGAAGGTTGTGGTGAGCTGCCTTTTTGAGCTGTTGCAGTCCATGTGGTGTAGGTAAATCCACAGTGCTGTTCGGAAGGGAGTTCCAGGATTTTGATCCAGTGACAGTGAAGGAACGGTGATATAGTTCCCAGTCAGGATGGTGTGTAGCTTGGACGGGAACTGGCAGATGGTGGTGTTCCTATGCATCCAATGTCCTTCTAGGTGGTCGAGGTCATGGGTTTGGAAGGTGCTGTCGAAGGAGGCTTGGTGAGTTATTGCAGTGCATCTTGTAGATGGTACGCACTGCTACCACTGTTCACTGGTGGTGGAGGGAGTGAATATTTAAGGTGGTGGATGGGGTGCTGATCAAGCGAGCTGCTTTGTCCTGGATGATGTTGAGCTTCTTGAGTGTTGTTGGAGCTGCACTCATCCAGGCAAATGGGGAGTATTCCATCACGCTCCTGACTTGTGCCTTGTAGATGGTGGACAGGAGGTGAGTGATTCACAGCAGAATTCCCAGCCTCTGACCTGCTCTTGTAGCTACGGTATTTATATGGCTGATCCAATTCAGTTCCTGCTCAATGGTAACCCCCAGAATGTTGATAGTGAGGGATTCAGCAATGGTAATGCCATTGAATGTCAAGGGGAGATGGTTAGGTTCTCTCTTGTTGGAGATGTTCATTGCCTGGCACTTTTGTGGGTTGAATGTTCCTTGTCACTTATCAGCCCAAGCCCAATGTTGTCCAGGTCTCTCTACATGTGGACACGGAATGCTTCAGTAGCTGAGGAGTTGCTAATGCTACTGAACATTTTGCAATCATCAGCGAACATCCCCACTTCTGACCTTATGATAGAGGGAAGGTCATTGATGAAGCAACGGAAGATGGTTGGGGCCTAGGCCACTACCCTGAGGAACTCCTGAGTGCTGTTCTGGGACTGAGATGATTGGCCACCCACAACTGTCACCATATTCCTTTGCGCTAGGTATGACTCCAACTAAAGAACAAAGAACAAGGAAAATTACAGCACAGGAACAGGCCCTTCGGCCGTCCAAGCCTGTGCCGATCCAGATCCTCCACCTAAACATGTCGCCTATTTTCTAAGGGTCTGCATCTCTTTGCTTCCTGCCCATTCATGGATCTGTCTAGATACATCTTAAAAGACGCTATCGTGCCCGCGTCTACCACCTCCGCTGGCAACGCGGTCCAGGCACCCACCACCCTCTGCGTAAAGATCTTTCCAGGCATATCCCCCCTAACCTTTTCCCCTCTCACTTTGAACTCGTGACCCCTAGTATTTGAATCCCCCACTCTGGGAAAAAGCTTCTTGCTATCCACCCTGTCTATACCTCTCATGATTTTGTACACCTCAATCAGGTCCCCCCTCAACCTCCGCCTTTCCAATGAAAATAATCCTAATCTACTCAACCTCTCTTCATAGCTAGCACCCTCCATACCAGGCAACATCCTGGTGAACCTCCTCTGCACCCTCCCCAAAGCATCCACATCCTTTTGGTAATGTGGCGACCAGAACTGCATGCAGTATTCCAAATGTAGCCGAACCAAAGTCCCATACAACTGTAACATGACCTGCCAACTCTTGTACTCAATACCCCGTCCGATGAAGGAAAGCATGCAGTATGCCTTCTTGACCACTCTATTGACCTGCGTTGCCACCTTCAGGGAACAATGGACCTGAACACCCAAATCTCTCTGTACATCAATTTTCCCCAGGACTTTTCCATTTACTGTATAGTTCACTCTTGAATTGGATCTTCCAAAATGCATCACCTCGCATTTACCCTGATTGAACTCCATCTGCCATTTCTCTGCCCAACTCTCCAATCTATCTATATTCTGCTGTATTCTCTGACAGTCCCCTTCACTATCTGCTACTCCACCAATCTTAATGTCGTCTGCAAACTTGCTAATCAGACCACCTATACTTTCCTCCAAATCATTTATGTACATCACAAACAACAGTGGTCCCAGCACGGATCCCTGTGGAACACGTCTCCATTTTGAGAAACTCCCTTCCACTGCTATTCTCTGTCTCCTGTTGCCCAGCCAGTTCTTTATCCATCTAGCTAGTACACCCTGCACTCAATGCGACTTCACTTTCTCCATCAGCCTACCATGGGAACCTTATCAAACGCCTTACTGAAGTCCATGTATATGACATCTACAGCCCTTCCTTCATCAATCAACTTTGTCAATTCGTCAAAGAATTCGAGGGGAGAGTTTTCTCCCTGGTGGCCATTGACTTCAATTTTGCAAGGGCTCCTTGATGCCCTTGGCAAGGGCAGTCACTGTCTCCTCACCTCACCTCTTGACTTCAGCTCTTTTGTCCAAATTTGGGTCAAGGCTGCAACGAGGTCAGCAACCAAGTGGCTCTGGCAGAACCCAAAATGAGCATTGATGAGCAGGTTATTGCTGTGTAAGTGCTGCTTGATAGCACTGTCAATGACACCTTCCATCACTTTACTGATGATCAAGAGGAGGCTGATGGGGCAGTAATTGACAGGGTTGGATTTGTCCTGCTTTTTGTTTGCAGGACATACCTGGGTAATTTTCCACGTTGCTGGGTAGATGCCAGTGTTGCAGCTGTACTGGAACAGCGTGGCTAGTGGCGCGGCTATTTCTGGAGCATAAGTCATCAGCACTACAGCCGGGATGTTGTCAGTGTCCAGTGCCTTCAGCCATTTCTTGATGTCATGTGGAGTGAAGTGGATTTGCTGAAGATTGGCATCTGCGATGCTGGGGACATCAGGAGGAGGTCGAGATGCATCATTTAGTTGATACTTCTGGCTGAAGATGGTTGCAAATTATTCAACCTTGTATTTTACACTGATATGCTGGTCTCCCCTCTCATTAAGGATGGGGATATTTGTGGAACCTCCTGTTGATTGTTTAATTATCCACCTCCATTCAGGACTGGATGTGGCAGGACTGCAGAGCTTTGATCTGATCTATTGGTTGTGAGATCACTTAGCTCTGTCTATTGCATGCTGCTTCCACTGTTTGACATGCAAGTAATCCTGTGTTGTAGCTTCACTCATTTTTAGGTCTGCTTGGTGCTGTTCCTGACATGCCCTCCTGCACACTTCATTGAACCGCTATTGCTCCCTTGGCTTGATGGTAATGGTAGAGTGAGGGATATGTCAGGCTATGAGGTAACATATTGTGTTTAAATACAATTCTGATGCTGCTGATGGCCCACAGTGCCTCATGGATGCCCAGTTTTGAGTTGCCAGATCTGTTCATTTCTTCCCTCAGATATAATTGGAAAAAAATTCCAAAGGAATGCATGTACTAAATAAAAAGGAGAGAGAAATAAATACTGACAAAATAGATGGCAGCATTTGCAAGGTAAAAAGATTTATACGTTTTATTATCGATGAGTGAGAGGAATATATCACACTTTGGGGCTTCTGTAAGTGGATTTACTGATAATTTTGGGAATTGACAGGAAGCTGCTTCATGGTTGGTGGAACAAACTCCCGCCCTTGGGGTGGAGCCAACAGCTGCATCCGTCCAATAACAGACAGAGTAGAAGTACTGTATCAAGCCTTGTTAGCTCAGTTGGTAGAGCATGAGACTTTTAATCTCAGGGTCTTGGATTTGAGACCCTTGTTGTGTGGTTGTTCTTCTCTTTTTCAGACTTCATCGGCAGAGAGTTCAAGGGGTGTTTGAAATTAAATTCAACAACATCACCAGATTTCAACTCCCCCCTCACAGTGTAGTTGAATGGACCTTCAACCTCTGCCCTCCCCCTTCCCCTCCCTCCCAGAACTGCAACAGGGATCCCCTTGTCCTCACTTTCCACCCCACCTGCCTCCACAGTAGCATAGTGGCGCAGTGGTTATCACTGCATCCTCACAGTTCCAGCAACCCGGGTTCAATTCTGGGTACTGTCTGTGTGAAGTTTGCAAGTTCTCCCTGTGTCTGTGTGGGTTTCCTCCGGGTGCTCCAGTTTCCTGCCAAAAGACTTGCAGTTTGGTAGGTAAATTGGCCATTATAAATTGCCCCTAGTATAGGTAGGTCGGAGGGAAATATAGGGACAGGTGGGGATGTGGTAGGAGTATAGAATTAGTATAAATGGGTGGTTGATCGTCGGCACAGACCATGTGGGCCGAAGGGCCTGTTTCAGTGCTGTATCTCTAAAGATAAACACATCCAAAGTATCATCCTCCACCATTTCCGCCACCTCCAGCGTGATGCCACCACCAAACGCAACTTCCCCTAACTTGTCAGCATTCCGAAGGGATTGTTCCTTCCACAACACCCTGGACCACTCCTCCATTACCCCAACACCTCTTCCCCTTCCCAAGGCACCTTCCCATGCAATCGCAGGAGATATAATACCTGCCCTTTTCCGTCCTCTCTGCTCATTCTCTAAAGCCCCAAACACTCCTTTTAGGTGAAGCAGCGATTTACTTGTACTTCTTTCAATTATGTATACTGTATTCACTACTCACAATGCGGGCTCCTCTAAACTGGGGAGACCAAAAACAGATTAGGTGGAACACCTCTGCTCAGGCCGAAAGCATGATCCTGAGCTTCTGGTTGCTTGCCATTTCAACACTCCCCCCTGCTCTCATGTCAACATTTCTGTCTTTGGCCTGCTCCAGTGTTCCAGTGAAAATCGACCCAAGCTCGAGGTGCAGCACCCGACCTTTTGATTCGGCACTCCACAGCCTTGTGGATTGAACATTGTGTTCAATAACATCAGAGCATGACTGGTGTCAGGCAACCACAAGCATTAACACACTTTGGCCCAGGACAGCTTTGTTATTTAATCTCTCCTGCCCTCTGCCCTTTCAAACACCTTCCCCTTTGTTCTCTCCCACATGCCCCTCCCCTTCACTTGTTTAAAACCTAATTCTTTTCTAACCTGTGTCAGTTCTGATGAAAGGTCACAGACCAGAAATGTGAACTCCGTTTCTCTCACCACAGATGCTGCCAGAGCTATTGAGTATTTCCAGCATATTTTGTTTTTATTTCAGATTTCCAGCATCTGCAGTATTTTGCTTTTATTGTGTCAGAAAGTCTTTCCTTGATTCAGGACTCTTACCTCTCTCCAGAATCTCTCTGCTAAAGATTGAACTTTATCTCACTTCACTCACAGCTCAGGGTGAGTGTGGCACAGTGGGACTTCTGGCTGTCTCCCACTTCACAGTCCATCAGTACTGAGAAAACAATGGGGAATATTACTCAGATGTTGTGTTCTGTAACTTTTTACAAACACTTTAATGTATATATTGTCTTCCAAAGCAGTGACAGAATGGTGGCTTTAGTGTGTTGTTGAAATAGCTTTGTTGAGTTCGTGCTGTACTAACAGTTAAACAGTTCTTGGTTCAATACCAAGTACTGGCACTTTCAAACACTCCTGTGTATTTTTCTTTGGCTCCAATTGTCAAGCTGCATGATTTATTCTGAAATTAGCACCAGAGAACCAAGGCACCAGCGAGCATGAGGAGCTGAAATTAGCACAGATCAAATCCACTTAATACTTCTGACTGAAGATGGTTGCAAATGCTTCAGTTTTGCCTTTTGCACTGACTTGCTCAGCACCACCATCATTGAGGATGTGAATGTTTTTGGAGCCTCCTCATCTTGTTAGTTATTTAATTATCCACCACCATTCACGACTGGATGTGGCAGGACTGTGGAGCTGTGATCTGATCCTGAGGGAGATATCCGTGCGTGGAGTGGCGGGATGTATGGAGAGTGATCCTGAAGAGGGTGTCTGAGCCTGGAGTGGAAGCTTTCTGTGGAGGTACAGGAGTAGGCCATTCAGCCCCAGTGTTTTATGAAGGTTTAGCATAACTTATTTACTTTTACTCTATGCCTCTATTAATAAAGCCAAGTGTCCTGTTTGCTCTTGGCAACCTTTTCAAACCTTGATCAAAAAAGATTGGTGTACATTGTCTCATTCTTCCTCCCAAACTGTATTACTTCACAATTCTCTGTGTAAAATTTTATCTGTTGTGTGAAAGCCCATTTTACCAGTGTGTTTAAGTTCCTCTGAAGTGTGTTACTGTCACTGGCATAGGACGAAATTCACGAGCATTCTTTGATGCTATCTCCGTGGAAAGAGCAATCTTACACACTAGCTCAAATTGGGATTTTGTGTGTTTAGTATCTTTCCTCATCCACCAATATAAGCACAAATCTGTCTCATAATGTACAGTCTAAGAATGTGCCAATGTTGCAATGTGGTGATAAATTCTTCAGTGTCACAATGTACTCACCAACTGTTTCACTACTTTTCTGATTTCTGGATCCAAGTTTGTAGCTTTCCGCGATCTCTAGTGGCTTAGGGTTGAGCCTCACCTCAACGAAGAAACGGAAAATTATGATTTAAAGATTACACTGTCAATCATTCACATCTCTGTCTTCTCCTGAACTTCGAGTTCAAATTTGTTTGTGAAGTTGATTCACATGTCAAGACAGCACAGTCTTTTTCTTTGTGAAGGAAGTGATTTGGGAATGGCTGTTTGAAACTGTCCCTTCTTGCACAGAAATTCAGTGCAAATACTTGGTCACTCACAATTTCCTTGAGAGAAATTTGTTCACAATCGCATTCGACACGGAAACTGCCTCAGCATTAATCTCACTGAAGCAGAATGTGACCGTGTTGTCTGTGTCAGAATGTTGTTGCCGTTATTTGTCCCTTTTAACCGAGACTGGGAGACAGGGCAAGTTTGATCCGAGGTTGGAATATATTATCATTCAGGAGCAAGAAAAATCAAAAGGAACAAAGTAAGAAAACCCAGTCTCTGGATTTGAGAATCTGTAGATCCGCTTTGGGAAAGTGAATCAGAGCAGAATGAATGGTGAACTGTCCAGAAGAGATGAAGACACAGCTCAGTCAACACGTTCCCCTGGTTTATGATGCTGGAACATTCCTCACACAGAAATGATTCAACCCAATGACAAACATTCTTACAGCTGATAATTTATGCTACTGATTTAAGGACTGTCTCATGTGGTTACCGAGTGATGACGAGAAGATATTAAACTTTGTTCTATTCAATCTAGCTGTGATGAAGTTTGAATTTTTCTGCCTTTTATAAACAGTATTTGAAGGGTCTCGGTAACAATGTTCAGTGTTGATGAGAGTGGGGTCTGGGTGAGAAGCTGCTGAGTGTGACAGGGTCAGGACTGGATGCAGGAAGTTCTCTGACAGTCTCCCTCTATCTCTCTAATGGGTTTGAGTTGATTTACGACTGGTAGCTTTTATTTTACTTTTCTTATTCAGAGATACAGCACTGAAACAGGCCCTTCGGCCCACCGAGTCTGTGCCAACCAGCAACCACCCACTTATACTAATCCTGCATTAATACCATATTCTCTACCACATTCCCACCATTCTCCTACTACGTACCTGCACTCGGGACAATGTACAATGGCCAATTTACCTACCAACCTGCAAGTCTTTTGGAGGTGGGAGGAAACCAGAGCACCCGGCGGAAACCCACACAGACACAGGGAGAACTTGCAAACTCCACACAGGCAGTACCCAGAACTGAATCCTGGTCGCTGGAGCTGTGAGGCTGCGGTACTAACCATTGCGCCACTGTGCTGCTGTTGGTGTTTTGATAAATGAAGGAAGTTCCCTCCACCCATTTTGTTTGGACAGACAGTGTGGTATAAGGATGTAAAGGGTTAATGTTGAAGATAGTGGGATCAACCGCTCCCACTGTCAGAGTGATGATGTAACAGTCACATGAGATGAAGTTTGGGAGAAGAGAGAGCAGCACCAAGGATGCTAGCTTAGCAGGCTTGATGGGTGTGTATAGAGTATTGAGTAAATTAGAAAAGAGTTCTTAGTTCTTTCAGCAGGAACTGTGTCCAGAAAATATCGAGAAACTCACAATTTTATTATTCAGGAGTCGGAACACAGATATTAATTCCAAGTGACAGTTCTGGGACCAATTAACAAAAAAAGTAGAGAATAATATTGCTCACTGATTGAAATCCCCGAGTGAGGAGACAGTTAAACAGGTGATCTGTTGGGGCATCCTTCGATCCAAGGTTTCAGCAACATTTAATCTCCCTTTTTGGTGAAATTCTCTGTTATTTGCAACTTTTTTTATCAGCTTTGATGGGCGAGTGAAAAAACTGAAAAAATTGAACAGTTCCATCCTTTCTTTTCTTCCTTCTTCTCTTCTTTCCATCAGTTTCTCTTTTCTGTCCCAGATCAATATAATGATGAGAATCCCACTTTAATCTGTTGTTTCTGGTGTTTTATCCATTCCAATCAAAATTTCAACATTCCAATCAAATCTATTTGTTATTCCACAGTGTCTCTCCATGTGTTTTATTCTGTTGTATTATCTCACAGTCTGTTTGATGATCAATGTTACATCTCACTCTCTGTTCTGGTGAAGATCAGAAGCAGTGATATCTGTTTACACCACCCGACAAGTCGGCCTGAGGCTGTGCCTCGCTGATCATGTGGGGTTAAAGCAATTCTTCCAGTCAGTTAGTTCAGTTGTAATTTCATGAGAAATTCGGTCATCATGACTTCGTCAGTGACCTAATAGTTCAGGTGTCTGAGTGATGTTAATCATGATGTGATGAAATGATTGTATGTTCTAGTCTTTCCGTGGTGGGTTTTCACATTGAGTAGAAACGTGTTGGACATGGTCTGGAAATGTTTCACACCACTCCATTCCCAACTTCATTTACTTCCAGAAGGTCTTTTTCCATCATTACACAGCTAGCTGCACAGCCAGAAACTGTGCTGAAGGTGACAGCTATGTCTATGCAGCTGACAAAGTGGCCGAGAGGTTAAGGTGATGGACTGCTGATCCATTGTGCTGTGCACATGTGGGTTCAAATCCCATCCTTGTTGCTAGTTTATGAACTTTTTAGTGTATTGTTTCTGTTGGGGGAGTTGATGTGTAAAGTCAGCCTCGAAACCTGTTCTTGTCCATGTCCAGACAGTGATTCCAGAATTGGTTATACTTTATTAAAATTGAGACAGACAATTGGAATTCTTCACCCAAACTGCACTGGAATGAAGATCAAATAGGGATCACGAAACGGAGCAGGATAGTTTCCTCCCCTCCTTCCTTCCATCTTTACTTTCTCTCGAATTGCACCAAGTGAAAGACAAATGGGAAAAGCAAATGGCGAGGGAGCAGATGCAGAAAATTATCCTTTGGCAAGAAATTTATTTTCAAATCTTCTTGATAGATTAAGTGAGTGAGCAATGCTTTGGCAGATGGAGTTTAAAATGAGGGGTCATTTAGTACCGACGATAGATCAGAGTGTTTTTTTGTAAGAGGTGAGATGTTAGAAACGGTTGAGGAGCAGAGACCCGAATACTGAATTAATAAAAGCTCGTGGACTGGTAGAAAATAATGTGAAAAGTGAACAGAATATGAAGATTGGAACTCATGTTGCAGTGATATGAAGCTCTGTGCTCCTGAAGTAAATGTCCAAGCACAGATTGTGGGGAATCTGCGGAGAGTGATTTGGTTTTTATTCATTCTTGGGTGTGAGTATCGCTGATAAGGCGAGCATTTATTACCCATTCCTCTTGCCGTTGAGAAGGTGGTGGAGAGCTGCCTTCTTGAACTGATGCAGTCCATATGGTGCAGGAACACCCACAGTGCTATTGGGGAGGGAGTTCCAGGATTGTGACCCAACAACAGTGAAGAAATGGTGATATCGTTCCAAGTCAGGATGGTGAGTGACTTGGAGGGGAACCTGCAGGTAGTGAGTTCCCATGCATCTGCTGCCCTTGTCCTTCGAGGTGGTAGTGGTCACGAGTTTGGAAGGTGCTGTTGAAGGATACTTGGCGAGTTGCTGCAGTGCATATGGAGATGGTACACACTGCAGCCACTGTGTACTGGTTGTGGAGGGATTGAATGTTTAAGGTGGCGGGTTAGGTGCCGATCAAGTGCGCTGCTTTGTCCTGGATGGTGTTGAGCTTCTTGAGTGTTGTTGAGTGGGATGTATTCCATCACACTCCTGACTTGTGCCTTGTAGATGGTGGACAGGATTTGCGGTGTCAGGAGGTGAGATACTTGCTGCAGAATTCGTAATCTCTGACCTGCGCTTATAGCCACAGCATAGATGTGACTGGTCCAGTTATGTTTCTGGTCAAGATGTTGATGGTGGGGGATTTAACGATGATAATGCTTCTGAATATCAAAAGGTAGATTTTTTTCTCTCTCATTGGAGATGTTCACTGCTTGGCACTTGTGTGGCCAGAAGGTTGCTTGTCACTTATCAGCTCAAGCCTGAATGTTGTTCAGGTCTTGCTGCTTGCAGGCACAGACTGCTTCAGTATCTGAAGAGTTGTGAATCATCATCTGACATTCCCACTTCTGACTTATGTTGAAGAGTAAGTCGTCAATGAAACAGCTGGGATGTTTGTGTCTAGGACACTACCCTGAGAAACTCCTGAGGCAATGTCCTGGGCTGAGATGATTGGCCTCCACTAACCACAACCATCTTGCTTTGTGCGAGGTATGACTTCAACAAGTGGAGAGTTTTCCCCCTGATTCCCATTGACTTCAATTTTGCTGGGGATCCTTGATGCCACACTCACTCAAGGGCAATCACACTCACCTCTCCTCTGGAATTCTACTCTTACGTCTCTGTTTGGACCAAGCTGCAATGAGATCATACGAACATAAGATCAGAAGAACTAGTAGCAGGAGTAGGCCATTTGGCCCCTCGAGCTTGCTCCGCCATTCAATAGGATCATGGCTGACCTGATCATGACCTCAACCCCACTTTCTTGCCTGCCCACATAACCCTTGGCTCTCTTGTAGATAAAAATCTTGAAGACATTCAATGACTGCTCTCTGCGGTAAAGAATTCCAAAGATTAATGACCCTCTGAGAGAAGAAATTCCTTCTTAAATGAAAAACCCCTAAATCTGAAACTATGTCCCCTCGTTCGAGATTCCACCACGAGAGGAAACATCCTCTCAGCATCTACCCTGTCAAGCCCCCTCAGAATCTTATATGTCTCAATACGTTCACCTTTCATTTTTCTCAACTCCAATGAGTATCGGTCCAACCTGTTCAACTTTCCTCATAAGACAACACCTTCATCACAGGAATCAATCCAATGAACCTTCTCTCAACTGCCTCCAATGCAAGTATATCCCTCCTTAAATAAGGAGACCAAAACTGTACACAGTACTCTAGGTGTGGTTTCACCAGCACCATGTACATTTGTAGCAAGACTTCTCTACTTTTATACTCCATCCCCCTTGCAATAAAGGGTAACATTCCATTTGCCTTCCTAATTATTTGCTGTACCTGCATGGTAACTTTTTGTGATTCATGCACGAGGACACCCAGATCCTTCTACACCGCAGCATTCTGTAATCTCTCACAATTTAAATAATATTTTCCTTTTCTATTCTTCCTACCAAAGTGGATAACCTCACATTTTCCCACATTCTCCTCTATCTGCCAAATTATTTCCTGGAGCTGAGAGACCCTGGCAGAACCTAAATTAAGCATCGATGATCAGATTATTGCTAAGTGTGTGGTGCTTGATAGCACTGTTGGTGACATCTTCCATCGCTTTGCTGATGATTGATAGTAGACTGATGGGGCAGCAAGTAGATGCCTGTGTTGTCGCTCTACTGGAACAGCTTGGCTGAGGGCGCAGCGAGTTCTGGAGCACAAGTCTTCAGTACTAGAGCCGGAATGATGTTCGGGCCCATAGTCTTTGCTGTGTCGAGTGCCTGCAGCTGTTTCTTGCCATTATGTGGAGTGAAGCAAATTGGCTGAAAACTGGAAGCTGTGATGCTGGGGAACTCAAGAGGCCAAGTTGAATCATCCACTGAGCAATTTCTGACTGAAGACGGTTTCAAATGCTTCAGCTTTATCTTTTGCACTGACGTGCTCGGCTCCACCAACATTGAGGATAGGGATGTTTTTGGAGCCTCCTCATCTGGTTCGTTATTTAATTGTCGACCACCATTCATGACTGGTTACATAGTTTCTCAGGGCAGTGTCCTAGGCCCAAACATCCTCAGCTGTTTCATTGATGGCTTTCTCTTCAACATAAGTGAGAAGTGGGAATGTTCGCTGATGATTCACAACTCCTCAGATACTGAAGCAGTCTGTGCCTGCAAGCAGCAAGACCTGAACAACATTCAGGCTTGAGCTGATAAGTGACAAGCAACATTCTTTGATCTGATCCTGAGGGAGATATCCGTGCGTGGAGCGGCGGGATGTATGGAGAGTGATTCTGAAGAGGGTGTCTGAGCCTGGAGGGCAGAATCTGTGGAGAGTGGTCCTCAAAGGATGTCCGTGTCTGGAGATTTAGGATCTCTGAAGAGGGTCTCCAAGCCCGTAGTGCTGGGATCTTTGGAGAGTGATCCTGAAGTGGGTGTCCAAACCTGGAATGGCGGGATCTGTGGAGAGTGATCCTGAAGTGGGTGTCCGAGCCTGGAGTGGCAGGATCTGTGGAGAGTGATCCTGACGAGTGTTTGCAAACCTGGAATGGAAGCTTTCTGTTTAGGTACAGGAAGAGGCCATTCATTCCCAGTATTTTATAAAGGTTTAGCATAATTTATATGTTTTTACTCTTTGCCTCTATTAATAAAGCCAAGTGTCCTGTTTGCTCTAAGCAACCTTTTCAATCCTTCTAACATTGGTGTACATTGTCTCTCTGCTCCTGCACCCAGTTTAGAATTGTAACCTTTCATTTATATGGCATTCTTCCTTCCAAATTGTATCACTTCACACTTCTCTGTGTAAAATTTCATCTGTTATGTGAAAGCCCATTTTACCAGTTTTTTTAAAGTTCCCCTGAAGTGTGTTACGATCACTGGCAGAGGACAAAATTCCTGAGCATTCTTTGATGCTATCTACATAGACAGAGCAATCTTTTACGCGAGCTCAAATGTAGGATTTTGTGTGTTTAGTATCTTATTTCACCCACCAATATAAGCACAAATATGTCACGTAAATCTTGTTCACTGCAGTCCCTGCTGCTGTTTGCTGCCTACATTTACAGACTTTTATCTCAACCTCGTCACCATGTTCTCTAATATATTCAGGGGGCATCAGCAGAGAAAATGTTCAACAAGCGTGGCAAGTGCAAGGAAATGTTTATTTATGTCATTATGTCATGAGCATAATATACAAATTTTTACATGTGTGAATCATCAAGATGTGTCTTCATCAATGGAACCCCGTCACAATAAACACTGTCACCTTTCAATGTTTAGCGGACAGGTTTGACGGCCTGATGTGTGTGATTCCCATATTAATGTGTTTGTACAAAGTTCGGGGAAAGATGGAGATATGAATAATTTACAGGGAAATCTTTTAAACATATTACCACATCTCTCACTCACAAAGATCTGCAAACACATGGATTCCAAAAGAACCTGAGTACAAAATCACCTAAAATAAACACTGCCAGAGAGACTTGCAATAACCTGTAGCTCAGGGAAAGTACATGATGTTGTGGAAGGGATTCTGTTTCTTTTGTTAAAATATTTTTTGAAGAAGTCATAATCAAACTGAATAAGTGTAGGACCAGTTCTTTTTCAAGAGGGCACCAAAAGAACCAATTTGGCAACTATGTTTACTGGTTGTCACATGATTCAAGTTAAGTATAGAACAGAAACCCTGGTAACAGGGAGAAATGTGGTCAGAGAAGTCAGTCATGCCCCTTGATTGGACAAGCTTGGCAGCAGCAGCACAAACCTAAGACGGCAGAAAACTCACAACCTTTGGTTGTAGCAGTCAGTGTGTTTTACCTGCTGGAGTGAGCAGCTGATAAAATTAGCCTGAAGAATCGTCAAGGAAGGAGAGAAGACCACAACCCAGTTTGTTTTCCAGAAAATCTTTAAAAGACCCTGAGAAGTCCACTGAGTTAATTCATCTTGTCGCATGTCTTTGAAGAAGGCCTGCTAAAATTAATTCTCAATGCCTTCTGAAAAGAACTGTTCTAAAATACCCTAGTGACCTGTCTACGTATGCTCGGAAGTTAGACTGTATTCCAGTTTTGGAGCAACATATCTCATCTGATGATTTCTTCAAAAATGAGCAAATAAACAGCCCAAGAGTTTGTTTTTGACTGTAACAGAGTGCTGAATTTTTTTAAAAATCCCTTTTATTTTTTCAGCTATCCGGTGTGTGTGTGTGTGCATGTGGCTCGAAGACAAAAAAAAGGACTTTAAAAGTTGGTAAAGGTGAAAAAGGAACTTTTAAAATTTCCACCTGTGTGTTTATGCTTTACTTCATGACTAGTTAAAACTTGTTCGACAATAAATGGATAATTTTGTTGTTCATTAAAGAAACCTGGTCAGTGTCTTCTATTCTGGGAAAAATAGAGTACATGATTGACTGTATCAGTATGTGGGAAAAGTTCACATAGATGTTGTGACCTGTGGAGAAGTGGGATGAGAATAAAGAGTGCCCTCCTCTGCCCTTAGTTGTCACAGCACTTGTGATCTGGCTCAGTAGCTTAATTGGTTCGAGTGTTTGTCTAATAATCAGAAAATCTTGCATTCATATCCTTGCTTCAAAAGTTTAGCTATCAATCATTTACGTCCATTTTCTTGTGAACTTTAACTTTTCTTATGAATTTCATTCACAAAAGAAAACAGCTCAGTGGTTGCCTTTGTGAAGGATGTGAGTTTGAAATGGCTGTTCATGCTCGTACAGATGTCCAGTGCTAATATTTCAACGGCAACTCAATCCCCTACAATTTCTTTGAGAGCAATGTGTTTGCAGTTGCATTTAACCTGGAAAACAGCTCAACATTAATCTCACTGAAGGAAAGTGTGACCGTGTTGTATGTTTCAGAGTGTTTGTGTCATTTTGTGTCTCTTTTAACCAAGACTATAACACGACGCAAAGGGGAGGGTTGATCCGAGGTTTAGAATATATTATCATTCAGGAGCAAGAAAAATCAAATGGAACAAAATAAGAAAACCCAGTCGCTAGATTTGAGAATCTGTAGATCTGCTTTGGGAAAGTGAATCAGAGCAGAATGAAGGGTGAACTGCCTGACTGCCCAGAAGAGATGAAGACACAGCTCAGTCAGCACGTTCCCCTGGTTTATGATGCTGGAACATTCCTCACACAGAAATTATTCAATCAATATTCATCTGCCAAGTCGGTCTGAGGCTGTGCCTCTCTGATCATGTGGAATTAAAGCAATTCTTCCAGTCAGTTAGTTCAGTTGTCATTTCATGAGAAATTAGAAGTCATCATGACTTCGTCAGTGACCTCATGGTTCAGGTGTCTGAGTGATGTTAATCATGATGTGATGAAATGATTGTATGTTCCAGTCTTTCCGTGGTGGGTTTTCACACTGAGTAGAAACGTGTTGGACATGGTCTGGAAATGTTTCACACCGCTCCATTCCCAACAGGCCATGACCTGATGTGATGGAAATTTCATTTACTGACAGAAGCTGCATTTCCATCATTGCACATCTGGCTGCACAGCCAGGATCTGTACTGTCCAAACAGCTGACAAGGTGGTCGAGAAGTTAAGGCGGTGGCGTACTAATGAATCTTGCTTTGCATGTGTGGGTTCAGATCCCAATTTTGTCGTTAGTGTATGAAGTGTCTAGTACATTGTTGTGGGGGAACTTTTGTGGAAAGTTGGCCTGGAAACATGTTCTTATCAATATCTCGCTGGTGATTCCAGAATTGTTTATACTTTATTAAAATTGAGACAGACAATCGGAATTCTTCACCCAAATTGGACTGGAATGAAGATCAAATAGGGATCACGAAAAGGAGGAAGATTTTTCCCTCCCTCCTTCCTTCCATCTTTACTTTCTATGGATTTACTCCAAATGAAAGACTAACGGGAAAAGCAAACGGCGAGGGAGCAGAAGCAGAACATTATCCTTTGGCAAGAAATTTATTTTCAAATCTTCTTGACAGATTAAGTGAGTGAGCAATGTTTTGGCAGATGGAGTTTAAAATGTGGGGTCATCTAGTACCTACGATAGATAGATCAGAGTGTTTTTTATAAGTGGTGAGATGTTAGAAACTGGAGAAGCAGAGACCCACGTGCTGAATCACTCAACACCAACGGTCTGGTAGAAAATAATGTGAAAGGTGAATGGAATCTGAAGATTGGAACTCACGTTGTAGTTATAAAAAGCTCTGTGCTCCTGAAGTAAATGTCCAAGCCTGAATTGTGGGGAATCTGTGGAGAATGATTCGTTTTTTATTTATTCTTGGGTGTGAGTATCGCTGGCAAGGCTGGCATTTATTGTCCATCCCTAATTGCCCTTGAGAATGTGGTGGGGAGCTGCCTTCCTGAACTGCTGCAGTCAATGTGGTGAAGAAATGGTGATATAGTTCCAAGTCATGATGGTGAGTGACTTGGAGGTGAACCTGCAGGTGGTGGTGTTCCCATGCATCTGCTGCCCTTGTCCTTCGAGGTAGTGATCACGGGTTTGGATGGTGCTGTCGAACGTTACTTAGCGAGTTACTGCAGTGCATCTTGTAAGTGGTACACACTGCTGCCACTGTGCTCTGGTGGTGGAGGGAGTGAATGTTTAAGGTGGTGGGTGAGGTACCGATGAAGAGGACTGCTTTGTCCTGGGGGGTAATTAGCTTTTTATGTGTTTCTGGAGCTGCAGCTATCCAGAAAAGTGGAGAGTATTCCATCACACTCCTGACTTGTGCTTTGTAGACAATGGACAGGCTTTGGCATGTCAGGAGGTGAGATACTTGCTGCAGAATTCCCAATTTCTGACCTCCGCTAAAAGCCGCAGCATCGATGTGACTGGTCCAGTTTAGTTTATAATCAATGGTAACCCCCAAGATGTTGTTGGTGAGGGATTCAGTGATGATAATGCTGCTGAGTATTAAAAGGTAGATGGTTTGATTCTCTCTCATTGGAGATGTTCACTGCGTGGCACTTTTGTGGCAACCAAGTCCCTTGTCACTTATCAGCTCAAGCCTGAATGTTGTTCAGGTCTCGCTGCTTGCGGACACGGACTGCTTCAGTATCTGAGGAGGTGTGAATCATCACCTAACATTCCCACTTCTGACTTAAGTTGAGGGGAAACTCATTAATAAAACAGCTGAGGATGGTTGAGCCTAGGACACTACCCTGAGAAACTCCTGAGGCAATGTCCTGGATTGAGATGATCGGCCTTCACCAACCATAATCATCTTGCTTTGTGCTAGGTATGACTCCAACAAGTGGACAGTTTTCCCCTGATTCCCATTGATTTCAATTGTGCTAGGTATCCTTGATGCCACACTCACTCAAGGGTAATTACTCTCACCTCTCCTCTGGAATTCCACTCTTTTGTCTCTATTTGGAACAAGCTGCAATGAGATCACAAGAACAGAAATAGTAGCAGCAGGAGGCCATTTGGCCCCTCGAGCCTTCTCCGGCATTCAATAGGATCATGGCTGATCTGATCATGGCATCAACCCCACTTTCTTGCCTGCCCCCCATAACCCTTGACTTCCTTGTAGATAAAAATCCAAAGATGAACGACTGTCTGAGAGAAGAAATTCTTCCTCATTTCCTTCTGAAATGGAAAATCCCTAATTCTGAAACTGTGTCCCCTAGTTCTAGATTCCACCACGAGGGGAAACATCCTCTCAGCATCTACCCTGTCAAGACCCTTCATAATCTTATATGTCTCAATACGATCACCTCTCATGTTTCTAAACTCCAATCAGTATAGGTCCAACCTGCTCAATCCTCCTCACAAGACAACCCCTTCATCACAGGAATAAAACCAGTGAACCTTCTCTGAACTTTTTTTAAAATTTCCAACACATACTTTATTCGTTAAAAAAACTGTAAAAAGATACATTACAAAACAGTTCAAAAACAGCACCAAGTCAACAATACAAAGATTGCAAAGGAGATCAGTTCCCTTCAGTACAGGAGTGAATTGCCTCACAACCCTTCCATTTCATTTTACCTGCCATGTACATTTTGCAGCAACCAAATGTTTTCTGGAATAAAAACAAGAAATACTGGAACCACTCAGCAGGCTGGCAGCATCTGTGGAAAGAGAAGCAGAGTTAACGTTTTGGGTCAGTGACCCTTCTTCAGAACACACAAATATTAAAAATGTCATAGGTTATAAGCAAGTGAGGTGGGGTTGGGTTTAGAGATTACAAAGGAGAAGGTGCAGGTTGGACAAGGCCACATAGCTGACCAAAAGGTCAGCAATATAAAAGGTTGTAAAAAATGTAAAAAAGCAAAAAAGAAGAAAAAAGAAAAAACAACTAAAAATGAAAGTAAAATGGGGGGCTGTCATGCTCTGAAATTATTGAACTCAATGTTCAGTCCGGCAGGCTGTAGTGTGCCTAATCGACAGATGAGATGCTGTTCCTCGAGCTTGCGTTGATGTTCACTGGAACACTGCAGCAATCCCAGGACAGAGATGTGAGCATGAGAGCAGGGGGGAGTGTTGAAATGGCAAGAAATCGGAAGCTCAGGGTCCTGCTTGCAGACCGAGCGGAGGTGTTCCGCAAAACGGTCACCCAGTCTGCGCTTGGTCTCCCCAATATAGAGGAGACCACATGGTGAGCAGCGAATACAGTATACTACATCGAAAGAAGTACAAGTAAATCGCTGCTTCACCTGAAAGGAGTATTTGGGGCCTGGGATAGTGAGGAGAGAGGAGGCAAATGGGCAGGTATTACACCTCCTGCGATTGCAGGGGAAGGTGCCATGGGATGGGGACGAGGTGGTGGGGGTAATGGAGGAGTGGACCAGGTTGTCGCGGAGGGAATGATCCCTTCGGAATGCTGACAGGGGAAGGGAGGGACAGATGCGTTTGGTAGTGGCATCACGCTGGAGGTGGCGAAAATGGCAGAGGATGATCCTTTGGATATGGAGGCTGATGGGGTGGAAAGTGAGGACAGGGGGAACCCTGTCACGGTTCTGGGAGGGAGGGGAAGGGTTGAGGGCAGAAGTAAGGGAAATGGGCCGGACACGGTTGAGGGCCCTGTCAACAACAGTGGGGGGGATTCCTCGAAAGAGGAAAAAGGAGGTCATACCAGAAGCACCGTCATGGAAGGTAGCATCATCAGAGCAGATGCGTCGAAGACGGAGAAACTGGGAGAATGGAATGGAGTCCTTACAGGAGGTAGGGTGTGAAGAAGTGTAGTCGAGGTAGCTGTGGGAGTCGGTGGGCTTATAATGGATATTGGGAGACAACCTATCCCCAGAGATGGAGACAGAGAAGTCGAGGAAGGGAAGGGAGGTGTCAGAGATGGACCACGTATGGGTGAGAGAAGAGTGGAAATTGGAAGCAAAGTTGATAAAGTTGTCCAGTTCGGGGCGGGAGCAGGAAATGGCACCGATACAGTCATCAATGTAGCGGAAAAAGAGTTGGGGGAGGGGGCCTGAGTAGGGCTGGAACAAAGAATGCTCGACATATCCCACAAAAAGACAGGCATAACTAGGACCCATGCGGGTACCCATAGCGATACCTTTTACTTGAAGGAAGTGCGTGGAGTTGAAGGAGAAGTTGTTCAATGTGAGAACAAGTTCAGCCAGGCGGAGGAGGGTGGTGGTGGATGGGGACTGGTTGGGCCTCTGTTCCAGGAAGAAGCGGAGAGCCTTCAAACCATCCTGGCGGGGGATGGAGGTGCAGCGCGATTGGACGTCCATAGTGAAGAGGAGGCGGTTGGGACCAGGAAACTGGAAATTGTCAAAATGACGTAAGGCGTCAGAAGAGTCACAGATGTAGTTGGGAAGAGACTGGACCAGCGGAGAAAAGATAGAGTCAAGATAGGAAGAAATAAGTTCAGTGGGGCAGGAGCAGGCTGACACAATGGGTCTGCCGGGACATACCCGTTTGTGGATTGTGGGAAGGAGGTAGAAGCGGGCTGTCCGGGGTTGCGGGACTATGAGGTTGGAAGCTGTAGAGGGAAGATTTCCAGAGGAGATGAGGTCAGTGACAGTCCTTTGGACGGTGGCTTGATGTTCGGTGATGGGGCCATGGTCCAGAGGGAGGTAGGAAGAAGTGTCTGTGAGTTGGCACTGAGCCTCTACAAGGTAGAGGTCGGTACGCCATACAACAACAGCACCACCCTTGTCTGCAGGTTTGATGACCATGTCGGGGTTAGACCTGAGAGAACGGAGTGCCTCAAGATCAGAGGGGGACAGGTTAGAGTGAGTGAGGGGGGCAAAGAAATTGAGATGACAAATGTCTAGCCGACAGTTTTCAATGAAGAGATCAAGAGCGGGTAAGTGGCCAGGGGGGGGGGGGGGGTGTCCAAGTAGGGGGAGAATGCTGGAGGTGGGAGAATGGGTCTGCTGGTCGGGAGGAGGACTCCTGGTCAAAGAAGTGAGCCTGGAGGGGGAGAAATATTTTCTGGATACAGCCCGAGGGGATTTCCATGGATCCAATCCTTCACTTCACCTTGGTGGGGGTACCTTACACAGTGGTCTTCCCCAGTGAACCTTTGCAGCGGCTGCCCCAAGCTGTAGTGCGTCCCTCAGTACGTAGTCTTGGACCTTGGAATGTGCCAGTCTGCAACATTAGGTCGTGGACAACTCTTTGCGCTGGAAGACCAGCAAGTTTCGGGCAGACCAAAGGGCGTCTTTCACCGAATTGATAGTCCTTCAGCAGCAGTTGATGTTCATCTCGGTGTGCATCCCTGAGAACAGCCTGTAGAGCACAGACTCCTGTGTTACACGGCTGCTTGGGATGAACCGCGATAAAAACCACTGCATCTTTTTCTACACCTGCTTTGCAAAGACAGACAGGGCAGTCCTCTCTCCTCTGTCTTGTTTGTTTGCTGTATTGAACCCTTTGCTGAGTCTATTAGGAAGGATGCAAGCATAAGGGGGGGGGGGGGTTACAATCCGAGGCAGTGGAGTCACTCAGGTTAAAACCTCCCTGTACCTGGATGACGTCGCCGTCTTTTGCTCGGATCTGCTGTCCGTTCGCAGACTGATCAGCATCTGCGACCAGTTCGAACTCACCTCGGGAGCCAAAGTTAACCACGGCAAGTGCGAGTCCATGTTCTTTGGGAACTGGGCTGACCGATCCTTTGTCCCCTTCACCGTCAGATCAGACTACCTGACGGTGCTGGGGATATGGTTCGGAAGGGCCGGGGCGTGCACCAAAACCTGGAAGTAGCGAGTAGCCAGGATACACCATAAGCTGAGCATGTGGGAGCAGCGATCTCTCTCCATTGTGGGTAAGAACCTGGTGATCAGGTGCGAGGCGCTCACGTTGCTGTACGTGGTGCAGGTCTGGCCCATACGCCACTCCTGCGCTGTGGCGATCACCCGAGCCATTTTCCGGTTCATATGGGGTTCCAAAATGGATCAGGTCTGGAGGGACACGATGTTCAAACCCCTGGATAAGGGCGGGAAAAATGTACCCAACGTCGCCCTCATCCTGATGACTACCTTCGTGTGCGGCTGCATCAAGCTGTGCGCAGATTCCCAGTGCACAATCTCCAAGTGTCACTACGTGCTGAGGTTCTATCTGTCCCCAGCGTTGTGAAGGATGGGCCTGGTCACATTGCCGCGGAATGCTCCATCCAGTTGGACCATGCCGTACCACCTATCCTTCGTGGGAAAGTTTCTGTGGAAAAACATCTTTGACCACCAATCCTTCAGGTAGTGGTCTGCACGGAATGTCCTCAAGGCCCTACAGGAAAAGGAGATGGTGGATCCTGTCGGATGGTTCCCCGAGCAAACTTCCAAAGTCATTTGGCGGAATGCCTCATCACCAGAACTTTCAAACAAGCACCAAGATTAAACTTGGCTGGTGGTGAGAAGAGCCCTCCCCATCAGATCCTTCCTGCACGCCCGAAGTCTAACCCCCTCCGCACAATGCCCTCGAGGTGGCTGTGGTGGGGAAGAGACAGTTGCCCACCTCTTTCTCTGAATTGCCTCCAATGCAAGTATATCCCTCCTTAAATAAGGAGACCAAAACTGTACACAGTACTCCAGGTGTGGTTTCACCAACACCCTGTACATTTGTAGCAAGACTTCTCTCCTTTTATACTCCATTCCCCTTTGTAATAAAGGGTAACATTCCATTTGCCTTCCGAATTATTTGCTCTAGCTGCATGCTAGCTTTTTATGATTCATGTACGAAGACACCCAGATCCTTCTATACCGCAGCATTCTGTAGTCTCTCGCAATTTAAATAATATTTAATTTATCTGTTCTTACTACCAAAGTGAATAACCTCACATTTTCCCACATTATACTCCAGCTTCCAAATGTTTGCCTGGATCCGAGAGGCACTGGCGGAATCTAAACTGAGCATCGATGAGCAGATTATTGCTAAATGCGTGGTGATTGATATCACTGTTGATGACATCTTCCATCACTTTGCTGATGATTGATAGTAGACTGATGGGGCGGTAATTGGTCAGATTGGATTTGTCCTGCTTTTTTTTTATGGACAGGGCACACCTGGGCAATTTTCCACATGGTCGAGTAGCTGTTTGTGTTGTAACTCAAAAAAAAATTATCTTAATAAATTATCGGCTGTAAGCACGTTTGTCATCGGGTTGAATAATTTCTGTGTGAGGAATGTTCCAGCATCATAAGCCAGGGGAACGTGCTGACTGAGCTGTGTCTTCATCTCTTCTGGGCAGTCGGACAGTTCACCCTTCATTCTGCTCTGATTCACTTTCCCAAAGCAGATGTACAGATTCTCACATCTGGAGACTGGGTTTTCTTGTTAGGTTCCTTTTGATTTTTCTTGCTCCTGAATGATAATATATGCCATCCTTGGATCAACCTTGCGTTGTGTCCCAGTCTTGGTTAAAAGCGACACATAACGGCACCAACACTCTGAAACAAACAACACAGTCACACTTTCCTTCAGTGAGATTAATGTTGAGGCGGTTTCCATGTCGAATGCAATTGTGAACAAATTTCTCACAAAGAAATTGTGGGTGATTTGAGTATTTGCACTGAATTTCTGTGCAAGAAGGGACAGTTTCAAACAGCCATTCCGAAATCACTTCCTTCACAAAGACAAAGACTGTGCTGTCTTAACGTGTCACTCAACTTCACAAACAAATTTGAACTCGAAGTTCAGGAGAAGACAGAGTGGTGAATCTTTGGATGAGAAAAGATACTTAACATACAAAATCCAACATTTGAGCTGGCATGTAAGATTGATCTTTCCATGGAGATGATCACTGGAACACTGGAACAGGCCCAAGACAGAAATGTTGACATGAGAGCAGGGGGGAGTGTTGAAACGACAAGGAACCAGAAGCTCGGGGTCATGCTTTCGGACTGAGCAGAGGTGTTCGACATAATCTGCGTTTGGCCTCCCCAATTTGGAGGAGACTGCAATGTGAGCAGCGAATACAGTACACTAAATTGAAAGAAGTACAAGTAAATCGCTGCTTCACCTGAAAGGAGTGTTTGGGCTTTAAATAATGAGCAGAGAGGAGGGAAAAGGGTAGGTATTATATCTCCTGCGATTGCATGAGAAGATGCCTTGGGAAGGGGACGAGATGTCAGGGATAATGGAGGAGTGGACCAAGGTGTCGTGGAGGGAACTATCCCTTCAGAATTGTGAGAAACATAGCCCACTTAATAATAATTTACACCAAGTCAAACTCTGAAGAAGTAAGTTTATTTAACGTTCTTGCAAGATCGGGTGTCCTACAAGCAGGCACACCGATCAACATATTCAGTTCATGTTTATACAATACAAATCCATTTGTCCACGCCTTTATTTTACATTATTGGTTATAACGTATTATGACACTAACCTATCCTATGGTTGCTACAGTCTCCTCCTCTGTTTATTTCTCCCCCTACTCTAACTTTCCAGCCCCTAACTCTTGTTTTTGTTTTACCTTATTTGGCTCTCCATTGTGTGTTTTAACTTGCAGCTGTCAGCCTTTATCTTAGTGGGGCAGTTTCTTATTCACTACATCCTTTGTTCTAACTCTTGCTGTTTCTCTTTTATCTGCCTCAGCACAATTTTTAAGTGATGTACTGTCCCAAGGTCTGTACTTACATACCCTTATCAGTTCTCTTTTTCAGTGATGCACTGTCTTAAGGTCTCCACTTACATACCCTTATCAGTTCTCTTTGTCAGTGATGTACTGTCTTAAGGTCTCAACTTACATACCCTTATCAGTTCTCTTTTTCAGTGATTTCATTATGTTGTGTACAAATGACTTCTTGGTAACTTTCCACAAGCTGTAGTAACAACATTTCAGTATTTCTTATTCTCACAATTCCCCCTTTTCTTTTACTTAATCCTTGTTGTTTTCTACATACTGCGGAGGGTTCTCATATGTCCTCTCAAATCCTCTGAGCATTATTTCAGCCGCCTTTTCAATGTCTGTATTTCCGTTGATACTGTCCACTTTGTCATTACCTAACAGGTACATACTCACTTCCTGGCCTCTTTGTATTGACATCTGCTTCGTCAAAGCTGTCTCAATCAATCGCTGTGTCAGCCCTCTTACACAAGGAATAATACAACACCCGATGGCTATTAGTATTCCGACAACCATGATCAGGGAGGTAAAAACCGAGATTATCATGCCTTTCCATTTTCCAAACCAGGATTCAAGCCACCCCGTCAGGGAAGTGTCTGCTCCTGAATTTTCGGCCATCTCCTCTGCTAAAGTTGTTAACCCTTGCAGTGCTCGGGTGATTGAACCATCGGGTGCTGTGTTATTTGGGATAAGTGTGCAACATTTCCCTCCTAACATTATACACACACCTCCTTTTTCTGCTAAGATCATATCTAGAGCCAGTCAATTTTCCCAAGCCATTCTACTAGTGGCGTCTAATTGTTCAGCTATACCTTTTACCGCATCTCTAGTATAATTTATAAATCTTTGTTGGTTGTAATAAATATAATTTATCCAATCTACATTTTTGTTAATAGTGACCCACCAAAACAAAGACTTGAAACCGGCGGTTATTTGGTTTCGGGCCTTGAATTCATCAGGTACCCCTCTTGGGACCCCTATGAAATCCATGTATACCTGGTCGTCAAAAGAGTTCGCTATCGCTTCCCTTTTACCCCTTTCCCTCGTTATTATCTTTTGTTTCTCAAATGCCAAGGTGAATGGTATTGCCAATTGAACAATTGCGCACGTCCCCTTCCACTGGGAGGGTAGGGTCTGTCTCAGGATTTTTCCTCCGCAGTACCACCATAAATCCGCTCTGGGAACATTCAATGATGAGTAGTTCCCTCCCCTGACTCTTCCAGTTACGTCCTCAGTCTCTATGCATGACTTCAACTCTCCCATATTGCTGGTTAGCTCCGCACCGTGTCGACGTACGCATGATGTGTGATTCACACCGGTGGCTAAAAATGAAGGGGGAGTCCTTGAATCTTCTTTCTCTAGGGGAGGGAACATTATTGACAAGGATATGCAAGTTTGAATACCCCAAGCCGTCTTATCCTGATATAGGGCGAACATGCATTCCATGCCCTTTCGGTCACGCTCCCACCCCAGCGGGAAAGGTACTACTTGAGCTATCGGTCTACCAGATGCACAAGCATAGCAATTGTTTTTGTTCAAACTTTTTACAGTATATTTTATCCATTCTACCCAGGCATTTGTGTCCCCGGAACCGGTTTCTATCTCAATTGTCTTTCTCAAGTCTTTTACCTCTATTATTTTTACTATGTTAGGATCGTTGTGAGAGGTCCCTTTTAGTTTGTTAGCTGGTTTACCAGTCTTATCTATTGTTACCTGAAAACAACATTTTAATTCACCTTTCTTTTTCCCTTCTCTAACTGTTACTCCAAACACCTTGTTGTCTAATTGGAAGTGGGTAATACAAAAACATCCAACCCATTTTATTTCCTGGCTACTTTTGAAAAGAAAGAAAGAAGGCACACAATATTACAGACAGTATTTCCGCGCTCGCGCCGTTATATTAAAAAAAAGTTCGTTACTCAAAGTCTTTTTAGCTTTATTTTCAATGGTTCTTCTGTTAATTCGGTTGTCCAAGTTCCTTCCTCGGCCGGGGTTTGTACCGGCCCCTTGATTCTTGTGTCGTGGGTCCAACCTCTTTCTGCCGTTCTTATGGCTGTTTCAGTGGTTAGGAGAGTCTGGTATGGTCTTTCCCAGTTCAGTTGTAGTTTAGTCTCATTCCACGATTTCACCACATCCCAATCTACTGGTTGGATTTTGTGCACTGCAAATTCGAGAGGTGGTGTCTGTGCTAACAGGCCTTGCTTCCTGAGGAATGACAATGAGGAAGACAACGCCAGTATATAGTTCTTTAGAAACGAATCTTTAGTTTCTAAGGTTGGCATCTTGCCCCTGGTTCCCATATAGGGTAATCCGAATAGCATTTCATAGGGGGACAGTCCCACATCTTTTCTAGGGGCTGTCCGAATTCTGAGTATCGCTATAGGTAAACATTTTGTCCAGGGTAACCTTGTTTCAAGTATCAGTTTGGACAGGTGTTTCTTTAAGGTCTGATTCATTCTTTCCACCCGCCCTGAAGAGGGAGGGTGCCAAAGGGTATGGAAGTCCCATTGGATTCCCAATCCCCTAACTATTTCTTGTAATAGCTTCGAGGGAAAATGACTTCCTTGGTCTGAAGTGCTGTGGCTGCCACAGCTTGCACACACTCTGGCCATCCCTTTTAGCTATTTCATTGTGGTTTCTGCCACTTAAAATCAAAGCTCAGCAAAGCTACTATTCCTAACTTGGCTATATTTCCCATTAAGCATAGTGCCATGCCTTTCTGCTCACTTCCACATTCCCCCCCTTTTATCATTTTATGATAACCTTCTCTCTCTACTGATCAACTTATATATGATTATATATATTCACTAGGATTATATGGATCTATTTACTCAAATAACATTTAAACAGTATAATATAAAAGCAAATATAAAAAAACTCAGCCACTGCTGAATCAGAAGGGTAGGCTGAGCTACCCTCTAACAAGGGGGTGTGTATTAGCCTGGTCGGTATGTTTTTCATTCTAACTTTTCCCTAGGATTGTCATGTCTGGGTGATCAGAAGAGTGCTGTTGAAATACAATGTCTCTCTCTCTCTCTCTCGCTGTACCAGCTGCAAGGCCAAGTTGCCTCTGCAGCCCTGAAGTTATGAAGTCATTTCTGATAAGCTGTCCCTCCCTACAGCACTGAAGCTAGCTTGTTAGCAGTACATGACTGATTAATTATTTCAGGGTAGGCTGAGCCACCCTCTAACAAGGGGGCGTGTATTAGCCTGGTCGGTATGTTTTTCATTCTCGCCTTTCCCTGGGATTGTCATGTCTGGGTGATAAGAAGAGTGCTGTTGAAGTACAATGTCTCGCTCTCTCTCTCTCTCGCTGCACCAGCTGCAAGGCCAAGTTACCTCTGCAGCCCTGAAGTTATGAAGTCAGCTAGCTTGTTAGCAATACATGACTGATTAATTGTTTCATCTTAAATGTTCCCATGTAATTCTGTTCTTAAAAATTCTAAAATCTAAATTCTGTTCTCACAGTCCCCCCTTTTGATTCTTCAAAACATTTTTAAAAATCAATCCCTTGATCCCACCTAGGTGCCTTTAATGGTCTCTATTTGTCTAGAAACAGCCTTCAACACCCAGAGGGGTCGCACTCAATACGTCGCCTGCTTGTGCCATAAGAGGGGCCTGCGGTAACTCTGTAAAGGCATAAGTTTTGCAGGGGCTTCAACTACTTGTTTACAACAATGCCTTTTACTATCAGATTTCTAAGGTCTTTCATCTGGCCCCTATGGCCGATATTATTGTGCTGCCACTGCGGGTCTTGATTAGGGTATTTTTGTTCAGTTGGTTCGTTTCCCCCTACCCCGGGAGGGTTTTCTCTTTCCCAAATTTTCAGGGGTCTTCTACGAGGACTTTCATTTCCTTTTTAAACACTCTTACCTCTCCTGACGTTAATGGTGCACTAACAAATCCAATTTCATTATTTCCTATTGGTACCTCTCTCAAGGTCTTAGGAGACTCTCTGTCTCTATCGTCGTCGTTATCGTCGGGTTTAGGGGTGGTCCTTCTTGCTGTCCTTCGATCATATTTGGGTCTTTTTCTCCTTGGTTTTTGACTCTAAATCCCAATACTCCAACATCCGTCCCAATGGACTTTCTGGAGGGATGTTGCCGGCAGACTTTCCTTGTCTCCCATCGTCTTCCTTTTTAGACGATTTATTTCCCATGGTTAACTGAAGGGTCTTGTACCCTACGGTATTCACCTCCTAGCTGAAGGATCTTATACCTTACGGTATTCACCTCCTAACTGAAGGGTCTTATACCCGACAGTATTCACCTCCTAACTGAAGGGTCTTGTACCCTACGGTATTCACCTCCTAGCTGAAGGGTCTTATACCTTACGGTATTCACCTCCTAACTGAAGGGTCTCATACCATACAGTACTCACCTCCTAGCTGAAGGGTCTTATACTGCAGGACTGTAAAATTCACTCCTCAAGGACTTTTGGTACTTAGAAGGTCTTATCCTACAGTTAACCATAAGTCACCAAGATAATACTTAAAAGTCGTTTTTCTTACCTTGGTCCGTGCACGGAGTTGCCTGACTTCACATGTGTACCTGCCGCACTAAATACTCGTTCAGAGTGACTTCCCTAGGATCGTTTTCAGTCAATTACTCGTGTCCGCTACCAACGAGAGAAACGAGACCGTTTTTAAATTAACGGGACGCGTCTTCTCGTCTGTCGTCGGCCGCGGTCCCGGCAATGATGAAGAGATCCCGGACGAGCCCCCAATTGTGAGAAACGTAGCCCACTTAATAATAATTTACACCAAGTCAAACTCTGAAGAAGTAAGTTTATTTAACGTTCTTGCAAGATCGGGTGTCCTACAAGCAGGCACACCGATCAACATATTCAGTTCATGTTTATACAATACAAATCCATTTGTCCACGCCTTTATTTTACATTATTGGTTATAACGTATTATGACACTAACCTATCCTATGGTTGCTACAGTCTCCTCCTCTGTTTATTTCTCCCCCTACTCTAACTTTCCAGCCCCTAACTCTTGTTTTTGTTTTACCTTATTTGGCTCTCCATTGTGTGTTTTAACTTGCAGCTGTCAGCCTTTATCTTAGTGGGGCAGTTTCTTATTCACTACATCCTTTGTTCTAACTCTTGCTGTTTCTCTTTTATCTGCCTCAGCACAATTTTTAAGTGATGTACTGTCCCAAGGTCTGTACTTACGTACCCTTATCAGTTCTCTTTTTCAGTGATGTACTGTCTTAAGGTCTCCACTTACATACCCTTATCAGTTCTCTTTGTCAGTGATGTACTGTCTTAAGGTCTCAACTTACATACCCTTATCAGTTCTCTTTTTCAGTGATTTCATTATGTTGTGTACAAATGACTTCTTGGTAACTTTCCACAAGCTGTAGAAACAACATTTCAGTATTTCTTATTCTCACAGAATGCTGACAGGGGAGGGGAAGATGAGGTAGGTGGTGGCATCACGCTGGAGGTGGTGGAAATGGTGGAAGATGATCCTTTGGATGTGGAGGCAGGTGGGTTGGAAAGTGAGGACAAGGGGATCCCTGTCGCAGTTCTGGGAGGGAGGGGAAGGGGGAAGGCAGAGGTTGATGGTCCTGTCAACTACACTGGGAGGGGGGCAAGGGGTGGGGGTTGAAATCTGGTGATGTTGTTGAATTTAATTTCAAACACTCCTTGAACTCTCTGCCGATGAAGACTGAAAAAGGGAAGAGCAACCACACAACAAGGGTCTCAAATCCAAGACCCTGAGATTAAAAGTCTCATGCTCTACCAACTGAGCTAACAAGGCCTGAAACAGTACTTCTACTCTGATACAGTAAATCCACTTACAGAAGCCCCAAACTGTGAGAAATTCCTCTCACTCATCAATAATAAATCTGAAATCTTTTTACCTTCCAAATGCTGCCATCTATTTTGTCAGTATTTATTTCTCTCTCCTTTTTATTTAGTTCATGCATTTCTTCAGAATTTTTTTTTTCAATTATATCTGAGGGAAGAAATGAACAGATCTGGCAGCTCAAAACTGGGCATCCATGAGGCACTGTGGGCCATCAGCAGCAGCAGAATTGTATTTAAACACAATATGTTACCTCATGGCCTGGCATATCCCTCACTCTACCATTACCATCAAGCCAAGGGAGCAATAGTGGTTCAATGAAGTGTGCAGGAGGGCATGTCAGGAGCAGCACCAAGCAGACCTAAAAATGAGGTGTCAACCTGGTGAAGTTACAACACAGGATTACTTGCATGTCAGGTAGTGGAAGCAGCATGCAATAGACAGAGCTAAGCAATCTCACAATCAACAGATCAGATCAAAGCTCTGCAGTCCTGCCAGATCCAGTCCTGAATGGTGGTGGATAATTAAACAATTAACAGGAGTCACAGAGAGTCATAAAGTCGTACAGCACAGAACCAGGCCCTTCGGCCCACCGCGTCCATGCCGACCATAATGCCTATCTATACTAATCCGACCCGCCTGCATTTATTCCATATCCCTCCATGCCTTGCTCATTCAAGTACCTGTCCAGATGCCTCTTAAATGTGACTACTGTTCCTGCCTCCACCAGACAGCTCATTCCAGATACCCACTATTCTTTCTGTGAAAAATTTACCCCTTTGACCCCCTTTAAACCTCCTCCCTCTTAGCTTAAATCTATGCCCTCTAGTTTTAGTCACCCCTGCCATGGGAAACAGAGTCTGGCTATCTACACTATCTATGCCTCTCATAAAGCATGACGTAGGAGTGAAGAACGAGTGACCAAGAGGAGGAAAGTGGCACGGCATAGAGCTAATGGCTGGAGTGGGGTTTGGGGGGCTAGGAGCGAGTGGCAGGAGAGCTGGGTGACACGCACAGGGAACAATCGGCCAGGGGAGCAGCGAGGTGGAGAGCGAGCAGCTGAGGAGAAGAAGCGTCACGGCCGAGTGGGGAGAGCTCCAACCTCAAAGTCTCCCATTCAGCCGCTTCCTTCAGCTGAGTGAGAGGCTGGATACCCGATGACGCTTCACCGTGCATGTGCGAAGATGGACCAGGCGCTGATTTGCGATGATGTTGGTGCTGAGCCATGACATCATCCTGTGCATGTGCCACTTAATCCTGGCAAGATGTAGCTGTGCCGATGCATAGCTTGGCGCTCTCTGATGATGTCAGCAGGCCGCTCCGTTGATAGGAATCACATTGTGTCAGCAGTGCCCACAACCCAGGAAAGAATAAAAAAGAGATTTACCACAATGGTAGCAGGGTGAGGGATTTCAGTTATGTGGAGAGATTGGAGAAGCTGGGGTTGTTCTCCTTGCAGCAGAGAAAATTCCGAAAAGATTTGACACATTTGTTCAAAATCATGGAGGTTTTCAATAGTTTAAATAAGGAGAAACTGTTTCCAGTGGTAAAAGGGTCAGTAAGCAGAGGACACAGATATCAGGTGATTGGCAGTAGAACCAGAGGTGACATGAAGAACCATTTTTTACACTGCAATGTGTTGTGATAAAGAAAGAAAAGACTTGCATTTATATAGCACCTTTCCTGACCACTGGACATATCAAAGCACTTTGTAAACAATGAAATACTTTTGAAGTGAAATCACTGTTGTAATGTCAGAAATGCAGCAGCTAATACCCACAAACAGCAATGTGATAATGACCAACTGATCTGATTGAGAGGCAAATATTGATCACAACACCAGGGAGAATTGCTCTTCACTTGTTTGAAATTGCAGCATGGGATCTTTTACATTCACCCAAACATGCAGACCAGGTCTTGGTTTAACATCACACCTGAAAGGCAGCACCTTCAACACCCTCAGTGCTGCACTGGAGTGTCAGCTGTGAAATCTGAACCCAGAAGCTTGTGATTTCGAGGTGAGTGTGACCAAATGAGCCACAGCTTTTACCTGAGTCTCAATCCTTCGACCAACAGTTTCTCTCTATCGGATCTGTCACGACCCCTCATGATTGTGAACACCTCTATCAAATCTTCTCTCCAAGGAGAACAACCCCAGCTTCTCCAATCTATCCACATAACTGAAATCCTAACCACACGTTGCAGAAAGGAATTTTTCCTCATGTTCCTTCTGGTTTTGTGAGTCACTTTAAATCTGTAACCTTCGGTTACTGACCGTACAGCAGTTAGAAACAGTTCCTCAGTATTTACTCTGCCTCAAACCTTCAAGGAAGCTCTGCAAAGTAACTGAAAATCAAGTTGTCAGAAGTGGGATTTAAACACATGCCTCCAGTGAAAGCTGCAACCTGAACAGAGAAGCTGAAACCGCTCAGTCACCTCAACTGTTCAGAACCTTTTTGACCTCGTCATCACTTCTGTCCTTTGAAAGGTTCACTCAGTTCAGGAACTTGTTCAATGTTACTGGAATGCTCAGTGATTGGGATATTAACTCCCCCGGGTTTTACTGAGCTTGTTCTCGGTGTATGGGGATGTTTGTCCTGGGCTGTGGAATCTTGCATCCCTGTAATGGACATTAACCCACTGATTGAATCTGCATTCACTGCTTTCCGCTGGTGCTGGGTAATTGCAGAGTGTGGGGCCGGAATGTTGCTGCTTGTCCCGGCCTCACTCACTCTGGGAAAGAGTGAATAATTGATGCGTCTGTTTCTGTATCTGAAATGTGACTTCGATCTGCTGTTATTAACCGAGGCAGCGTTGCAGAAGGATACGTTAATAATCTCTCACTAATCAACTGCAAACAGTCAGAATGTGTAACTTTGAGCAGCGCTTTCTGCACCGTCAGGGCTGGAAAGTTGAGGGAGGGAGAGACACTGTCAGTATCTGAGTGTACACAGCACTGTACAGAGAAAGAGCCAATATACCGGGGCTGAGACACAGTGTATCTTTTCACATTTAATCACAATAATATCCGGAGTCAGGAACTGAAAAGGATGAAAAACCGAATAATAAGAGCAAAAGTAAGAAAACTAAGCAATTATAGATTAGCTGATGAGCATTCTCTGTGTTACCTGATAGTCTACTGTTTTATTTTCAATGCTCTCTCCACTGTGGCCAGGGAATGATTTCTTCTCAAGGGCTGAATATTCACAAAGCTTCTTGGAATTTAAAATCTTTCAAAATTAATTCCATGGAGCTAATGGGGAAAAGTCAAATAACTGCATCTATTATAGGAGAGCTGGTTGGTGATGACGTGGATGTGTCTGCAGTGTGCAGGACCAGACTGTTTCTATAGATTCACAATGAATGTTCCACCCTTTATTTGGAACAGTAAAACTGATCGTGGACAATGGCTATTCTGGTTGCAGCAACCTGAAGATTTAACTCATTGACACCCTGCTTTCGGGTAATCTAGAAAGCACAACACCCAGCTCTGTCAGTTAGTGTGCTTGTTTGTTAACCCACAATTTGTTGGTTCAAGCACTTAAAAGGATGAGGCTTTATTAACTTAAACTCTTCTACATCTGCTGTATTACTCTTGCTGTTGATTCTTCAAAGACAAGTTTCGTCAAGTCTTTCTTTGTGAAATCCATGCTGACTGTGTTTTATTATATTTTCATTTTCATATGTATTTTCTACTTTTGGGGATTACAGGATATTGTCATTTTTTATTGATGTTATTTTTATTTATTGCATTTATTGCCCATCCCTAATTCCCTCGAGAAGGTAGTGGTGAGCTGCCTTCTTGAACCACTGCAGTCGATGTGGTGCTGTTAGGAAGGGAGTTCCAGGATTTTGACCCAGCCACAGTGAAGGAACGGTGATATAGTTCCAATTCCAGGGTGGTGTGTGGCTCAGAGGGGAACTTGCAGGTGATGGTGTTCCCATGCATCTGCTGCCCTTGTCCTTCTAGGTAGTAGAAGTCACGGGTTTGGAAGGTGCTGTGTAAGGAGGCTTGCTGCCTTGCTGCAGTGCATCTTGTGGATGGTACACACTGCTACCACTGTGCGTTGGTGATGGAGAGAGTGAATATAGTGAATGAGGTGCCAATCAAGTGGGCTGCTTTGTCCTGAATGACGTTGAGCTTCTTGAGTGTTGTTGGAGCTGCACCTATCCAGGCAATGGAGAGTATTGCATCACACTCCTGACTTGTGCCTTGTAGATAGGGGACAGGCTTTGGGGAGTCAGGAGGTGAGTTACTCGCCGCAGGATTCCTAGTGTCTGACCTGCTCTTGTAGCCATGATATTTATATGACTACTGCAGTTCAGTGTCTGGTCAATGGTAACCCCCAGGATGTTGATAGTGGGGGATTCAGCAATCGTAATGCTGTTGAATGTCAAGGGGAGAGGGTTAGATTCTCTCTTGTTTCAGAAGGTCATTGCCTGGGACTTGCGTGACTCGAATGTGAAATATCCTTATTGTAGGGTATTGTATTGTACTGTACAGTGACTACACTTGGAAAGTACTTCATTGGCTGTAAAAGGCTTTACAAAGTCCTGTGGTCGTGAAATGCATTGTTCATTGTTATCAATGTCATTGTGATCAAAAGATAGGTTTCGTGAGCACAAGGTTTAAATCAATGTTGATTCAAATAATGTAAAAGCATCTATATTCTTGCACTAGACTTAATAATCACCATCTTCCTATCCTTACAGAGTACAATGTTTTTGACCCTGAAATTGATTCCACAATCTCAGTCCCTCAGACAATTTCAGCCCAGTTCTGATGAAAGATCACAGATCTGAAACGTTAACTCTGTTTCTCTCTCCACAGATGCTGCCAGACCTGCTGAGTATTTCCATCATTTTCAAGAGTCTCGGTTTAATGAATAGGAAACTTGTTTCAGATCAGATTGGGAGACAGTGTGAAACCACTCCATTGTACTCATGTCTGAGATTCTGAGGACAGTTGGCTGTTAGTGGAAGACATCATCAATTAAATGTACCTAGCAACAGCTCAGACCAATTATTATTTTACAAGGTGGTGCGATGGCCATCCAGGGGTTAAAAGTAGGGATCTTGAAAGCTTTCAATGTGCAGGAACACTAGAAGAGCTCAGGGGTAAAGGCTCAGATCATCAACCAAGTTCTCCACCTGATGAGGGATCTAGGCAGGACAAAGAGGACCGTGACACTCTGAGACCAAGCTCGACCAGTCCACACACCTGCTAGAGCTGTAAAGTTATATTCCCCAAGTTTGTTCAAGATAATTTTACTTCCAATTCTTAAGTACTATTTTACTCTCAATAAAGGTTCTGGACTTATTAATCAAGTATCCTGTTGATTTAATTGGTTAAAGTCATGCCCAAAGAGATTGTCCACAATAGACTTTCCAGAACTGAAAGATAAGTCTGCAAGGATTGCTAATTTTACAGCCCTGTTTAAAAAGAGAGATAAACCCAGGAACTACGACCAGTTCGTCTAATGTCAGTGGTGGGGAAACTTTTAGAGACAATTGTCCAGGAGAAAATTAACTGGCACTTGGTAGAACATGGGCTAATAAATGACAGCCAGTACAGATTGGTTAACAGAAGATTGTGTATGAATTAATTAATGAATTAATTTATTTGATGAAGTTTCAGAGAGAGTTGACCAGGGTGGTGAGGTTGATGGTGTGTGTCTGCACTTCAAAATTGTGTTTGAAAAAGTACCATAAAATAGACTTGTTAACAAAATTTGAACAGATGGGATTAAAGAGGCAGTGCAGCGTGGATACAAAATTGGCTGAGAGACGGAAAGCATAAAGTAGGCTGAATGCTTGTTTTTCAGAATGGAGGGACTAATCCAGTAATGTCACTGTTGTTGCAGTGTGTGCAGTGTCTGACCCTGAGCTGTCCAAGGGAGGGGGCTGTTTGTGATTTTCCTGTGGGGTATATTATCATCAGGGTATCTCTCTGAGCTGTCCCAGGGATGGGACAGTGTGTGATATCCTTGTGCATGTCATGCAGGCCCACTGGCGTGTGGTTCCATCCTGATGCCAAGCAACAGAGCCCCATCTATGGGCAAAAAGTATCACTTCCCTGTGGGTGTCTTGAGAGAGAAGAAGGCTTAGGGAGTAAACCTGGACAGTAAATCCGGAGTGGAGTCCCATACCTGTTACTTATCAGGTAGTTTTCCAGCAACTCCTCCAGCAGAGCTGGTACCAAATAGTACTGGTTTTTTCCTTTCCTTTGGACAATACTAGCAATGCTGAGAGTGGGTCCTGATGCTCAGTGTCTCCATACTATTTGCCCAGGCCTGTGCCCTGGAGAGGACACTCCAGCTTCATGGTTAATCATTAGCAAAACATGGGAAGAAACAGTTACCGATTGTAAGCTCTCACTCAATTGGTGTAGAGTATGAGCACCAGGGGCTACTTTTGACAGTGGGAGAGATCATCGCGTCTCAATGGATAACTACCAGCTACTCCAAGCTGTGCAGCCCCCAGTCAGTTAGGTGCTGTCCTGCCACGACCTACTTGCTTCAATGGGTGCTTGCAGCTTCGAGAGATATCTCTCAACTGGCGGATTGATAATCTATGCACCAGGCAAGACAAACTCAACAAAGAAGACACCAGTGCTTCGCATCACAAGCTGGAATGTAAGGACCATGTGTCCTGGCCTTACCGACAACCTTCTGCAGGTTGATAGCACACACAAGACAGCTGTGATTGACAAGGAACTCACAAGGCTCAATGTGGACATTGCTGTGCTGCAAGAAACTAGACTCATTCAAAGTGGATCCCTCAAAGAGAAACACTACACCTTCTTCTGGCAGGGGAAAGCCCAAGAGGCAACTCGTGAGCATGGAGTGGGTTTCACAGTAAATAACATGCTACTTGTGATGAGTGAACCACCCACAGTAGGCTCAGAGAGACTTCTTACCCTTCACTTGTCAACAAGCGCGGGCCCAGTTAATCGCATGTGCATCTATGTGCCGACACTCACCTCCACCCCAGATGTCAAGGATCAATTCTATGAGACACTTGACACTGCCATCAGTAGAATTCCCAGCACCGAGGGACTGTATCTTCTAGGGGATTTCGACGCAAGCTTGGGTACTGACTACAGCTTGGCCAACGAGCATAGGGCACCAGGGGATTAGCAAGATGAACGAAAATGGACAGAGGTTGCTGGAGCTATGCTGTCACCATGGACTCTGTGTGACGAACAGCTACTTCCTTGTCAAGCTGTGCCACAAGGTGTCCTGGAGACATCCGAGATCATGCCACTGGCACCAGCTAGACCTTATCGTCACCAGACGTACCACCCTCAGCAGTGTCCTCATCACACGCAGCTATCATAGCGCTGACTGTGACACTGAGCACTCCCTGGTGTGTAGCAAGGTCAGGCTTCAGCCAAGAAAGCTTCACCCATCCAAGAAGAAATGTCGTTCTCGGATCAACACTAGCCGAACCACTGATCCAGAAAGGACCCAGGAGTTCCTCAACATCCTCGATCAGGCTCTTTCAGAAAACGCCCAAGGCCTCAGTGTGGTATCAAAGTGGAATCATCTGCACGCCACCATCTATAACTCTGCACTCGCTGTGTATGGGAAAAGAGATGGAAGGAATGCTGACTGGTTTGAGGCTTATTGGACTGAAATGGAGTCAGTTACTGCAACTAAGAAGAGAGTCCTCATGAACTACAAACAAGTCTCCAGCAAACAAACTCTAGATGCTCTCAGAGCTGCCAGAAACAAGTCTCTGCAGACTGCTCGGCACTGCACCAATCAATACTGGTTAAAACTCTGCAACAGCATACAAACTGCTACTGAATCTGGGGGATGCTAGAGGGACATATGAAGGAATTCAACACACCAAGGTTCCTTAGACAGCACCTTCCATACCCGCAACCTCTACCAACTAGAAGGACAAGGGCAGCAAATTCATGGGAACACCACCACCTGCAAGTTCCCCTCCAAGCCACACACTATCGTGACTTGGAACTATATCGCCTTTCCTTCACTGTTGCTGGGTCAAAATCCTGGAACTCCCTTCCTAACAGCACTGTGGGTGTACCTACCTCACACAGACTGCAGCGGTTCAAGAAGGCAGCTCACCACCACCTTCTCATGGGAAATGAGGGATGGGCAATAAATGCTGGCTTAGCCAGTGATGATCACATCACATGAATGAATAAAAAAAAAATTATGAAAGCAATGGGAGCAGCAGTAACTAAATCAACACCTTTGAAGACAAAGACAGGGGTGATCATCACTGAACCTAACAAGCAGATGGAAAGGTGAGTGGAGCATTACCTTGAACTCTACATAACGGAGAACATTGTCATTGAAGTAGCTCTCAGCACCATTCCAGACTTCCCTGTCATGGAGGAGCTGGACAGCGACACCACCATAGAGCTCAACAACGCCATTGACCGTCTTGCCAGTGGTAAAGCCCTGGGAAATGATGATATTCCACCTGGAATCATCAAAAGTGGAAAAGCAGCGCTGCTGCAGCATCCCCATGAACTTCTGTGTCTCTGTTGGAAGGGGAGATCTGCGCCTCTCAACATGCGTGATGCAAACATTGTCACCTTGTGCAACAATAAAGGCGATCGCAGTGACTGCAGCAATTAGCGAGGCATCTGCTTGCTAAGTATTGTGGGGAAGGTCTTTGCTCGCATTGCTCTGACCAGATTGCAGACCCTGACATCACATCTATCTTGAGTCTCAGTGCAGATTCAGAGCTGGTAGATCGACAGTCGACATGATTTTCTCACTTCGGCAGTTACAGGAGAAGTACTGTGAACAGTACAGACCACTCTACAATGTCTTTATAGACATCACCAAGGCCTTCGATCTTGTTTGCAGAGACGGACTCTTCAAACTGCTGTGGAAACTAGGCTGCCCTCCTGAACTCTTGGGCGTCATCTCTTCTTTCCACGAGAACATGCACAGTTCCGTCAGTTACAATGGAGCAACATCAGACACGTTCACGATCAGCAGTGGGGTAAAACAGGGCTGTGTCCTGGTGCAAACTCTCTTCGGAACGTAGGTGGAGGCAGTTTACCCTGTCGAGCCTGATCTGTCATTCAATTACATCCTTGATGATCATCTACCTCAACACCACTTTCCCGCGCTCTCCCCATATCCCTTGATGTCATGAGTATCAAGATTTCTATCAATTTCTGTCCTGAACATGCTCAATGATTGAACTTTCACAAACCCCTGAGGTAGAGATTTCCAAAGATTCACCACCCTCTGAGTAAAGAAATTCCACCCTATCTCAGTTTTAAATGGCCTTTTAAATGAAACTTTAAGGAATACAAGCCCAGTTTCCTCATAAAACAATGCCACCATCCCAGGGATTAGTCTGGTGACCCTCCGTTGCACTCCCTCTGTGGCAAGTATATCCTTCCTTAGATAAGGAAACCAAAACTGTGCACAATACTCCAGCACGATCTCACCAAGGCTCTATACAATTGCAGCAAGACATCTTTATTCCTGTACTCATGACCCCTCGTGTTAAGGCCAACATACCATTTGCCTTCCTAATTGATTGCTGCACCTGCATGCGAGCTTTTCGTGTCTCATGAACAAGGACACCCAGGTCCCTTTGGACATCAACACTTCCCAAACTCTCACCATTTAAGAAATATTCTGTCTTTCTGTTTATTCTACCAAAGTGGATAACTTCACACTTATTCACATTATATTCCATCTGTCATTTCATTCACTTATCCTGTCCAAGTCCCCTGGAAGCCTCCTTGTAACCTCCTCACAGCTCACATCCTTTACAATTGGCATATTCTTCTCCATGCTGCTATTTTAAACTTTCAGTGACTCAGATGGGGGTGTCCACCTGCATACCAGAGCTGATGACAAGCTGTTCATCTTGGCAAGACTGCGCACCAAGACCAAAATGAGTCAGTTCTTGGTCTGTGAGTTGCTGTTTGCTGATGATGCTGTGCTGACATCCCATAATGAAGTTCATTAACAGCAGCTTGTATATCGGTTCTCCCTGGCCTGCAAGGAGTTTGGACTGACGATCAGCAGCAGGAAGATCAAAGTTATGGGCCAGGACGTAGAGACTCCACCTTCCATCAACATCGACAGCCTCACTTTGGAGGTTGTCAACAGCTTCACAGACCTTCGATCAACAATCACCAGCAATCTGTCCCTTGATACTGAAATCAGCACCAGGATTGTCAATGCTGCAGCTGTCATGTCAAAGTTGAGAAGACGAGTGTGAACCGACACCAAACTGATCGAAAATACAAAACTCCACATGTACCAGGCTTGTGTTCTCAGCACCCTCCTTTATAGTAGAGAAGCATCAACAACTTATGCAAGCCAAGAAAAGCAGCTGAACAGCTTCCACCTCCGCTGTCTCAGATGGATATTGGGCATCTCCTGGCAGGACAGAGTGCCGAATGCAGAAGTACACCAGCGTGCAGGGATCTGCAGCATGTTTGCCCTCTTGAGTCAGCGGTGACTCTGTTGACTGGGTCATGTGTGCTGAATGGATGACGGTCGCTTTGCCAAAGACATGCTCTTTGGTGAGCTTGCTATCAGCACGAGACCAACAGGTCACCCACGTCTGTGATGCAAGGACATCTGCAAAGCGAGATCTCAAGCTGACTGGGATTGGAGTCGATGCATGGGAAGTCCTTCCTGCTGACTGGAATTCCTGGAGAAAGGCATTCAGGAAGACCATGGGAAAAGCAGAGGACAAAAGAAATGGCCAGATGGTGGGAAAGAGAGCTCAGAGGAAGGAAAAATTATCAGTCGACCTCGGGCCAATTATATTCATCTGTACCAGCTGTGGAAGGGATCGTCGCTCACGAGTCGTCCTCCACAGCCACAACAAACGATGTTTCACACAGAAGTGACGTACACCCCGGGTGTAGCCCATCGTCTCCCGAGACGGACGGTTGCCTATTACAATTACAACTACAGCTACAACTACAAGAGCGAGTCAGAGGCTGGGAACTCTGCCGTGACGAACTCAGCTCTTGACTCGCCAAAGTCTGCCCACTATCTGCAAGGTCTTCCTCTGATTTCAATTGCATGCACATTCGCAATCTGGCTCTGTAGCTCAGTTGGTTAAAGCACCTGTCCAATAAACAGGAGATCTTGGGTTCAACTCCCAGCAGAGCCTTATATCACAGTAACAACATGCTTGAAAAGTTTCATTATCAACACTGACATCTGTGTCTTGTGAGCTTCAATTCAAAATACATGATGAATTTCAATCACATAAAAAAACAGCCTTTGTGAAGGATATGAGTTTGGAATGGCTGTTCCTCCTTGGACAGAACTTCAGTGCTGATACATCAAAGGTAACTTCTTTGACATAAATTTGTTCACAGTTACATTCAACCTGGAAAACAGCTTGATATTAATCTCACTGAAGGAGAGTGTTTGTGTCATTATGTGTTGCTTTTAATCGAGACTGGGACATGACGCAAGTGGGAGGATTCATCTGAGGTTTGGAATATTTGTCAGTCAGGAACAAGAAAAATCAAAGGAACCAAATAAGAAAACCTATGTCTCATGTGGTTACCGAGAAACGGTGAGAAGATATTAAACTTTGTTGTATTTAATACAACTGTGTGAACTTTGATCTTTGCGGCCTTTTATAAACAGTATTTGAAGGGTCTCAGTAAAAATGTTCAGTGTTGATGAGAGTGGGGTCTGGGTGAGCAGCTGCTGAGTGTGACAGGGTCAGGACTGGATGCAGGAAGTTCTCTGACATACTCTCTCTCTCTCTCTGATGGGTTGAGTTGATTTTCAACTGGCAGCTGTTGCTGTTTTGATAATTCAAGTTCCCTCCACCGATTTTTTTGGACAGACTGTGCAGTATGAGGCTGTAAAGGGTTAATGCTGAAGACAGTGGGATCAACCCCGCCCACAATCAGAGTGATGATGTAACTGTCACATGAGATGAGGTTTGGGAGAAGAGAGAGCAGCACCAAGGATGCTCGTTTAGGAGGCTTGATGAGTGTGTATATAGTATTGTGTAAATTAGAAAAGAGTTCTTAGTTCTTTCAGCAGGGAATGTGTCCAGAAAATATCGCGAAACTCACAATTTTATTATTCAGGAGTTGGAACACAGGGATATTAACTCCAAGTGACAGTAGTGGTTTCATTTAACAAAAGAAAAGTAGAGAATAATATTGCTCATTGATTGAAATCCCCCAGTGAGGTGACAGTTAAACATGTGATCTGTTGGGGCATCCTTCGATCCAAGGTTTCGGCAGCATTTAATCTCCCTTTTTGGTGAAATTCTCTGTTTTTTGCATCTTTTTTAATCCAGCTTTTATGGACCAGTGAAAAAACTGAAAAAAGTGAACAGATCCATCCTTTCTTTTCTTCCTTCTTCCCATCAGTTTCTCTTTTCTGTCCCAATTTAATCTGCTGTTTCTGCTGTTTTATCCATTCCAATCAAAATTCAACATTCCAATCAAATCTATTTGTTATTCCACAGTGTCTTTCCATGTGTTTTATTCTGTTGTATTCTCTCACAGTCTGTTTGATGATCAATTTTACATCTCACTCTCTGTTCTGGTGAAGATCAGAAACAGTGATATCTGTTTGCAACACCCGACAAGTCAGCCTGAGGCTGTATCTCATCGATAATGTGGAGTTAGGAACATAGGAACATAGGAGGAGGAGTCGGCCATTCTGCCCATCGAGCCTACCCCACCATTCAATATGATCATGGCTGATCATCCACTTCAATGCCCTTTTCCCCATACTTTCCTCATATTCCCTTATGTCATTTGTATTTAGAAATCTATCAATCTCTGCTTTAAACATACTCAATAACTGAGCTTCCACAGCCCTCTGGGTTACAGAATTCCAAAGATTCACAACCCTCTGAGGAATAACATTTCTCCTCATCTCTGTCCTAAGTGGCTTGCCCCTTATTTTGAAATTGCGTCCCCTGGTTCTCGACTCCCCAACCAGGGGAAACATCTTAGCTGCATCTACCCTGACTGTCCTTTAAATATTTTGTAAGTTTCAATGAGATCACCTCTCATTCTTCAAAACTCTAGAGAATACAGCCCCAGTTTCCCCAATCTCTCTTCATCGGACAGTCCCACCATCCCAGGAACAAGTCTGATGAACCTTCTTTGCACTCCATCTATGGCAATAATATCCTTCCGAAGATAAGCGGACCAAAGCTGCACACAGTACTCCAAGTGCAGTCTAACCAGGGTTCGATACAATTGAAGCAAGAATTCACTACTCCTGTACTCAAATCCTCTTGCGATAAAGGCTAACATACTATTAGCCTTCCTAATTGCTTGCTGCACCTGCATGTTAGCTGTCAGTGACTTATTGACATGGATACCAGGTCACCCTTATACTCTATACCTCAGTTAATAAAGGAAAGGATTCCATATACCTGCTGAACCACCTTATTGACCTGTCCTGCTACCTTCAGGGATCTGTGGACATTCACTCCAACGTCCCTCACTTCCTCTACACCGTTCTGTGTTCTCCCATTAATTGTGTATTCCTTTGCCTTTTTTGACGCCTGCTCTCGCTGTTCCCTGCTCTCCGAGTGAACTCTTGCTCCCTCTCCTGGGCTCTTTATGCTCCATTCTGCTCTCACTGTTTCCTGCTCTCTTAATGTATCAATATTTATTTGCCTTGTGTTTAATTTAAAATATGGATTAACTGTATTTTACAGTTGTAGGTTTTATTTGGTAGTCCTGTACAAGTTGTGGATTGGTATTCAATATTTAGGTCTGTGAAAACGATTGTGAATGAAAATATAACTTTCAATCTTACACATGGGCTGGTCTGCAAGCTCCAAGTCCTTCATTTTGTAGTAATGGAATTGGTACTGTATCTTTCAGTCTTAATCTCTGTGGGATTTTTGAACTGGTATGTAATGCATAACTTGGTCTAACGTCTGATGTACATTATTGGGATTCATAGGATCATAGGAAATAGGGGCATTAGGCCATTCAGCCCTTCGAGCCTGCTCCAAAATTCAAACAGATCGTGACTGATCATCTAACTCTACGCCATTTTTCCCTGCTATCTCCATATCCCTTGATCTTGTTAGTATTTAGAAATCTATCGATTTCTGTCTTGAATATGTTCAATGATTGATCTTCCACAGCCCTCTGGGATAAAGAATTCCACAGAGTTCCCACCCTCTGAGTAAAGAAATACCTGCTCATCTCAGTCTCAAATGGCCTGCCCTTATTCTGAGACTGTGTCCCCTTGTTCTAGACTCACTAGACAGAGGAATCATCCTATCCATATCTACCCTGTGACACCCTGTAAGAACTTTGTCTGTTTCAATGAGATCACCTCTCATTCTTCAAAACTCTAGAGAATTTAGGCCCTGTTTCTGCAGTCTCTCATCATAAGACAATCCCACCATCCCAGGGGATGAGACCGGTGAATCTCTGTTGCACTCCCTCTCTGACAAGTCTATCCTTCCTTAGATAAGGAAACCAAAATTGTACAGAATACTCCAGGTGCAGTCTCATCTAGACTTCATACATCTTTACTCATGTACTCAAATACGCTTTCAATGAAGCCAACATACCATTTGCCTTCCTAATTGATTGCTGCACCTGCATACTAGCTTTCAGTGTCTCATGAACAAGGACACCCAGGTGCCTTTGTACATCGACACTTCCCAGCCTCTCACCATTTAAGAAATACTCTGTCTTTCTATTTATTCTACCAAAGTGGAGAACTTCACACTTATTCACATTATATTCCATCTGCCATGTTCTTGCCCATTCATTTAACCTGTCCAAATCCCCTTAAAGCCTCCTTGCATTCAGTCTGTACCTTTCAATTCTGTAAATTTTGTCTGTTCTATTTCAGATTTTATATTTAAAATGTAACCATGGTGACAGAGTTTATTTAGATCTGATGGTGAGTTTGTTTTTGGACTGTGATTGATGGATCAACCTGTCAGCTGTACTGAATTGGAGTGAAATAGAAACAACTTCTGTCTCTCCTGCTGTTGTTTGACTGTTGGATTGAAAATGTGTCTCTTGACTTTGGGATCAGTGTCTGTGTGACTACTTCTTTTGTTTGTTCCAGTGGAACTGATGAGCTGGCAGTATCTCTGTGCTTTGGGAGTGATCCTGTACCGACTGTGTGTTGGAATGAGCTCGCTGCACTTTTCTTTGTGTCCAAGAATCACCACATCCATTCAGGTTCCTTCGTGTATTTTCTTGCAGGAATGAAAGAACTGGTGAGATAGAAGATACAAAAGCGATCAATGTAATCGTCCCAATAATAATCATTATGAACAATCACAAAATGAAAACCAGGAACACAAACAGTGTCAGTGTCTGACTCCACTGCAGTACTGCAGCATTCAGCTTCTGTTTACCAGGTGTTTGCAGTGGATTTACAACAAGTTTGTGACATTCAGAAACAACACAAGCCCTGCACTGCTCAATGACTGGGACTGTCCGATAGAGCAGTGACCTTTACACAGTCGCATTTCTATTTCAACGGAAAACAAACAGCCACTATTTAAAATGTGCCTTTCACACTTCTCACCTGGTGTCTGCAATAAATGCTCTTTGTCAAACTGTCCACATCGTTGTTGTGCGGCTATTTTTCCCCCACTGTTCACGATCCAACAAACAGTGAGAGACTGGAACTAAAGCAGGAAAATTCCCTCTCCTTTGGGTGGTAAAATTGTCAGTGATTTTCAATAGTGATTTCTTCCCATTGTGTCTCCCTGAGCCTGTAGAGACACTGTCCGAGAATGAACTCTCCCTTCCCCATGTCCCCGGCTCACTCCATGTTCCGGGAGCAGCTCCTGCTCCACAGTGTCTGTTACAAACAGATATGGTTCGGAAGGGCTGGGGCGTGCACCAAAACATGGGAGGAGCGAGTAGCCAAGGTACGACAAACGTTGGGCATGTGGGGGCAGCGATCTCTCTCCATTGTGGGTAAGAACCTGGTCATCAGGTGCGAGGCACTCATCTTGTTGCTCTACGTGGCGCAGGTCTGGCCCATACCCCACTCCTGCGCCGTGGCAGTCACCCGAGCCATTTTCCGCTTCGTCTGGGGATCTAAAATGGACCGCGTCTGGAGGGACACGATGTTCAAATCTCTGGACAAGGGCGGGAAAAATGTACCCAACGTGGCCCTCATCCTGAGGACCACCTTTGTGTGCGGCTGCATCAAGCTGTGTGTAGACCCCCAGTACACAAACTCCAAGTTTGACTACGTGCTGAGGTTCTATCTGTCCTCGGTGTTGCGAAGGATGGGCCTGGTCACATTGCCGCGGAACGCTCCATGCAGTTGGGCGGTGCCGGACCACCTATCCTTCGTGGAGCAGTTTCTGCGGGCAAACACCTTTGACCACCGGTCCATCAGGCAGTGGTCTGCACGGAATGTCCTCAAGGCCCTACGGGAAAAGGAAACGGTGGATCCTGTCGGATGGTTCCCCGAGCAGATCGTCAAAGTCATTTGGCGGAATGCCTCATCACCAGAACGTTCAAACAAGCACCAAGACGTAGCTTGGCTGGTGGTGAGAAGGGCCCTCCCCGTCAGATCCTTCATGCACACCCGAAGTCTCGCCCCCTTCGCACAGTGCCCCCGCGTTGGCTGTGGTGGGGAAGAGACAATCACCCACCTCCTCCTGGAATGTGCCTTTGCAAAGCAGGTGTGGAAAGAGATGCAGTGGTTTTTGTCAAGGTTCATCCCAAGCAGCTCTGTAACACAGGATTCTGTGCTCTATGGGCTGTTCCCAGGGACGCACACCGAGACAAACATCAACTGCTGCTGGAGGACTATCAATTCGGTGAAAGACGCCCTTTGGTCTGCCCCAAACTTGCTGGTCTTCCAGCGCAAAGAGTTGTCCACCACCGAATGTTGCAGACTGGCACATTCCAAGGTCCAGGACTACGTGCTGAGGGACGCACTAAAGCTTGGGGCAGCCGCAGCAAAGGCTCAATGGGGAAAGACCACAGTGTAAGGTTCCCCTACCAAGCTGGACTGAGGGGCTGGATCCATGGGAAACCCCTCGAACTGTATCGTTAATATTCTCAATTGCTGTAAATGTAAAACTATAATTGACATGACAATTGTGAAACGGAAGGGTTGGGAAGAAACTTATGACAGTATTGAAGGAAACTGACCTCCCTTGCAATGTTTGTATTTTTTGGTGCTGTTTGGAAACTGTTTGGCAATGTAATTTTTACAGATTTTTATGAATAAAGTATATTTTGGAAATTAAAAAAAAGTCTGTTACAAACACTCCCGACTCCCCCTCAACTTCCCACCACTCAATGCTAATCTCTGAGCACATCTGCGGACACGCTCCCAAAGCAGTGGCTGCTGGAAGCAGATGCTGTTTGTTCCCTTCCCCCGGGCCCAGGAAGTCTCCATTAGCAGCTGATTTAAAGCATCTTCCCCTGATTGAGTGAATGGCTTCACAGACTGGGTTGGGAAAGGCTGCGCATGCGCTCCACTCCTCATTGTGACGTCCCACAGGGGGCGGGGCTGCATCCCTGCAGCAATTCAGCATTCAAACATCAATGGGAACTTTCCCCATTTCACCCTCATCAAAGTCCCAAAGAAAGTGAAGAGGGGCTTGGACTGGAGGGAGGGAGCGGCGGGGTAGGGGGAACCTAGAACCCAGAAAGCTGCCCACTTGCCCCATTTAGATTCTCAATTTGTGGTCATTCCCTGCAGGGGGTTTGTTATTATTGAGCCCCTCCTGGTAAAACAATCCGGTAGAAAGAGGGGAGAAAGGAGGGAGCCGGTGTGGTTGCTGGGACCTTGCAGAATTCATTTCAGCAGCAAAAGTCCCGGGTTATATTAACCCGAGTGAAACACGCTGTCAGTGAGAGGAAAACCGAACGGCCCTTTTCATCTTTTCATTGGAAACAAAGTAGAGCCAGAAGTGCGGCGAGCAGAGCAGACACACAAGCTCAATGACAGGAGAGCTCGGTCGTCCCTGAGTTTCAGCTCCCGGCGCAGACATTTCCTCATCCACGCTGTCTTTACTGTGGATGTTCAGGGGTTCCTTGTCGGATCTGAGGACTGTATCCATTAAACATTCTGAGTCAGGAGATCCACACACTCTCTGTTATCAAGATTTATGGGCAGGAATGTTTCAAAACTTTGTCTATTAAATCATTGTATTATTCACAGAACTAATGAGGCAATCGGTTCATTATTCAGGCCTTGAACTTGGATTGGGTAGACCGAAAACTGAGAGGTTCAGCACCTTTCCACTTCTTCACTAACATAACTGATTTTTTTGATGAAGTAACAGAAAAGGTTGATGAAGGGAAAGCAATGGATGTTGTCTATATGGATTTTAAGAAAGCGTTTGACAAACTACCACATAAAAGGCTGGGTAACAAAACTGTGGCTCCTGGAATAGGAGGGTCAGTATCTGCTTGGGTTAAAAAATGGATGAAATATCAAGAAAAGCGAGTTGTGGTATTTGGTTGTTTTTCAGAATGGAAGATGGTGAACAGTGATGTCCACAAGGGTCAGTGTCAGGACCACAATATATAGAAATGACTTGAATATTGGAATCACAGAATCACAGAATTGTTACTGCACAGAAGGAGGCCATTTGGCCCATCGTGTCTGCACTGACTCTCCAAATGAGCAATTCACCTCATGTCACTTCCCCGTCCTCTCCCCATAATCCTGCACATTCTTCCTTTTCAGATAACAGTCTAATTCCCATTTGAATGCTTCAATTGAACCTGCCTCCATCACATTCTCAGGCAGTTCATACTTTAACCACTCGCTGTGTGAAAAAGTTTTACCCCATGTCGCTTTTGCTTCTTTAGCAATTAATTTAAATCTGTGCCTTCTCGTTCTCGATCCTTTCACAAGTGGGAACAGTTTCTCCCTATCCACTCTGTCCACACCCCTCATCATTTTGAATACCACTATGAAATCTCCTCTTAGCCTTCTTTTCTCCAAGGAAAACAGTCCTAACTTCTCCAATCTATCTTCATAACTGAAGTTCCTCATCCCAGAACCATTCTCATGAATCTTTTCCATAATCTCTCCAATGCCTTCACATCTTTCCTGAAGTGTGGCACCCAGAACGGGACGCAGTACTTCAGCTGAGGCTAGTGTCTTGTACAATAGAACATAGAACATTACAGCGCAGGACAGGCCCTTCGGCCCTCGATGTTGCACCGACCTGTGAAACCATCTGACCTACACTATTCCATTTTCATCCATATGTCTAGCCAATAACCACTTAAATGCCCTTAAATTTGGCGAGTCCACTACTGTTGCAGGCAGGGCGTTCCACGCCCCTACTACTCTCTGAGTAAAGAAACTACCTCTGACATCTGTCCGATATCTATCAACCCTCAACTTAAAGCTATGTCCCCTCGTGTTTGCCATCACCATCCGAGGAAAAAGACTCTCACTATCCACCCTATCTAACCCTCTGATTATCTTATATGTCTCTATTAAGTCACCTCTCCTCCTCCTCTCTAACGAAAACAACCTCATGTCCCTCAGCCTTTCCTCGTAAGACCTTCCCTCCATACCAGGCAACATCTTAGTTAATCTCCTCTGCACCCTTTGCAAAGCTTCCACATCCTTCCTATAATGCGGTGACCAGAACTGCACGCAATACTCCAAGTGTGGCCGCACCAGAGTTTTGTATAGCTGCAGCATAACCTCGTGGCTCCGAAACTCGATCCCCCTACTAATAAAAGCTAATACACCATATGCCTTCTTAACAGCCCTATTAACCTGGGTGGCAACTTTCAGGGATTTATGTACCTGGACACTAAGATCTCTCTGCTCATCTACACTACCAAGAATCTTCCCATTAGCCCAGTACTCTGCATTCCTGTTACTCCTTCCAAAGTGAATCACCTCACACTTTTCCGCATTAAACTCCATTTGCCATCTCTCAGCCCAGCTCCGCAGCCTATCTATGTCCCTCTGTAACCTACAACATCCTTCGGCACTATCCACAACTCCACCGACCTTCGTGTCATCCGCAAATTTAATAACCCACCCTTCTACACCCTCATCCAGGTCATTTATAAAAATGACAAACAGCAGTGGCCCCAAAACAGATCCTTGCGGTACACCACTAGTAACTAAACTCCAGGATGGACATTTACCATCAACCACCACCCTCTGTCTTCTTTCAGCTAGCCAATTTCTGATCCAAAGCACTAAATCACCTTCAATCCCATACTTCCGTTTTTTCTGCAATAGCCTACCGTGGGGAACCTTATCAAACGCCTTACTGAAATCCATATACACCACATCCACGGCTTTACCCTCATCCACCTGTTTGGTCACCTTCTCAAAAAACTCAATAAGGTTTGTGAGGCACGACCTACCCTTCACAAAACCGTGCTGACTATCGCTAATGAACTTATTCTTTTCAAGATGATTATAAATCCTATCTCTTATAACCTTTTCCAACATTTTACCCACAATCGAAGTCAGGCTCTATAATTACCAGGGCTGTCTCTACTCCCCTTCTTGAACAAGGGGACAACGTTTGCTATCCTCCAGTCTTCCGGCACTATTCCTGTTGACAATGACGACATAAAGATCAAGGACAAAGGCTCTACAATCTCCTCCCTGGCTTCCCAGAGAATCCTAGGATAAATCCCATCTGGCCCAGGGGACTTATCTATTTTCACACTTTCCAAAATTGCTAACACCTCCTCCTTGTGAACTTCAATCCCATCTAGCCTAATAGTCTGCATCTCAGTATTCTCCTCGACAACATTTTCTTTCTCTACTGTAAATACTGACGAAAAATATTCATTTAACGCTTCCCCTATCTCCTCTGATTCCACACACAACTTCCCACTCCTATCCTTGATTGGCCCTAATCTAACTCTAGTCATTCTTTTATTCCTGATATACCTATAGAAAGCCTTAGGGTTTTCCCTGATCCTATCCGCCAATGACTTCTCGTGTCCTCTCCTCGCTCTTCTTAGCTCTCCCTTTAGATCCTTCCTGGCTAGCTTGTAACTCTCAAGCGCCCGAACTGAGCCTTCACGTCTCATCCTAACATAAACCTTCTTCTTCCGCTTGACAAGTGCTTCAACTTCTTTAGTAAACCACGGCTTCCTCGCTCGACAACTTCCTCCCTGCCTGACAGGTACATACTTATCAAGGACACGCAGTAGCTGCTCCTTGAATAAGCTCCACATTTCGATTGTGCCCATCCTCTGCAGTTTCCTTCCCCATCCTACGCATCCTAAATCTTGCCTAATCGCATCATAATTTCCTTTCCCCCAGCTATAATTCTTGCCCTGCGGTATATACCTGTCCCTGCCCATTGCTAAGGTAAACCTAACCGAATTGTGATCACTATCACCAAAGTGCTCACCTACATCTAAATCTAACACCTAGCCGGGTTCATTACCCAGTACCAAATCCAATGCGGCATCGCCCCTGGTTGGCCTGTCTACATACTGTGTCAGAAAACCCTCCTGCACACACTGGACAAAAACTGACCCATCTAAAGTTCTCGAACTGTAGTATTTCCAGTCAATATTTGGAAAGTTAAAGTCCCCCATAACAACTACCCTGTTACTCTCGCTCCTGTCGAGAATCATCTTCGCTATCCTTTCCTCCACATCTCTGGAAATATTCAGAGGTCTATAGAAAACTCCCAACAGGGTGACCTCTCCTCTCCTGTTTCTAACCTCGGCCCATACTACCTCAGTAGACGAGTCCTCAAACGTCCTTTCTGCCGCCGTAATACTCTCCTTGATTAACAATGCCACCCCCCCCCCCTTTTACCATCTTCTCTGTTCTTACTGAAACATCTAAATCCCGGAACCTGCAACATCCATTCCTGTCCCTGCTCTATCCATGTCTCCGAAATGGCCACAACATCGAGATCCCAGGTACCAACCCATGCTGCAAGCTCACCCACCTTATTCCGGATCCTCCTGGCGTTGAAGTAGACACACTTTAAACCAAGTTCTTGCTTGCCAGTGCCCTCTTGCGTCCTTGTAACCATATCCATGACCTCACTACTCTCAACATGCTGTACACTGGAACTGCAATTTAGGTTCCCATCCCCCTGCTGAATTAGTTTAAACCCCCCCAAAGAGCACTAGCAAATCTCCCCCCCAGGATATTGGTACCCCTCTGTTTCAGGTGAAGACCATCCTGTTTGTAGAGGTCCCACCTACCCCAGAAAGAGCCCCAATTATCCAGGAAACCAAAACCCTCCCTCCTACCCCATCCCTGCAGCCACGTGTTCAACTTCTCTCTCTCCCTATTCCTCGCTTCGCTAGCACGTGGCACGGGCAACAACCCAGAGATAACAACTCTGTTTGTTCTCGCTCTAAGCTTCCACCCTAGCTCCCTGAATTTCTGCCTTAAATCCCCATCTCTCTTCCTACCTATGTCGTTGGTGCCTATGTGGACCACGACTTGGGGCTGCTCCCCCTCCCCCTTAAGGATCCCAAAAACACGATCCGAGACATCACGAACCCTGGCACCTGGGGGGCAACACACCAACCGTGAGTCTCTCTCGTTCCCACAGAACCTCCTATCTGTTGCCCTAACTATGGAGTCCCCAATGACTAATGCTCTGCTCCTCTTCCCCCTTCCCTTCTGAGCAACAGGGACACACTCTGTGCCAGAGACCTGTACCCCATTGCTTACCCCTGGTAAGTCGTCCCCCCCAACAGTATCCAAAACGGTATACCTGTTGTTGAGGGAAACGGCCACAGGGGATCCCTGCACTGCCTGCTGGTTCCCTCTCCTTCCCCTGACGGTAACCCATCTACCTACTTCTTTTACCTGAGGTGTGACTACCTCCCTATAACTCCTCTCAATAACCCCCTCCGCCTCTCGAATGATCCGAAATTCATCCAGCTCCAGCTCCAGTTCCCTAACGCGGTTCTCGAGGAGCTGGAGTTGGGTGCACTTCCTGCAGATGCAGTCAGCAGGGACACTCTTGGCGACCCTTACCTCCAACATTCTGCAGGAGGAACATTCAACTGCCTTAACCTCCATTTCCACTATTCTAAATTCCCAACAGATCTACTGAAAACCAAAAAAAAAGTCAAAACTTGTTCGCTTAGCAATCCAACGGACAGAACTTTTTTTTTGGTTAGAGGAGGAGGATGGGTGGGAGACACTACCCGAATATGGTTTCGGGTAAAGCAACCGCCCAAATATGTAACCTCACTTACCCAGCAGTCCCGCGTGCGCTCCGCCTATACACGAGAAATGGCTTCCGATTTCAACATGACCTCCTTGTTCTTGTACTCTATGCCTCTATCACTAAAGCCGAGGATACTGTATGCTTTATTAACCACTCTCTCAACCAATGACATATAACCCCAGGTCTCTCTGCTCCTGCACCCCCTTCAGAATTGTACCCTTTATTCTATATTGTCACTCCATGTTCTTCCTACCGAAATGAATCAATTCACATTTCTCTGCATTGAACTTCACCTGTCATCTGTCCTCCCATTCCACCAACTTTTCTATGCCCTTTTGAAGTTCTACACTATCATCCTGACAGTTCACAATGCTTCCAATTTTTGTATCATCCATAAACTTTGAAATTCTGCCCTGTACACCAAGGTCCAGGTCATTAATATATATCAGGAAAGGCAAGGGTCCCAACACTGACTCCTGGGGAACTCCACTGCAAGCCTTCCTCTAGTCCGAAGAACATCCAATGCTCACTACTCTTTGTTTCCTGTCACTCAGCCAATTCCATGTCCATGTTACTACTGTCCCTTTTATTCCATGAGTTATAACTTTGCTCACAAGTCTGTTGTGTTGCATTGTATCAAACTTCTTTTGAAAGTCAATAAAAGCAAAATAATGCAGATGCTAGAAATCTGAAATATAAATAAAAAGTGCTGGAAGTACTCAGCAGGTCTGGCAGCATCTGTGGAGAGAGAAACAGAGTTAATGTTTCAGGTCAGTGACCTTTCAGATGCTGCCAGACCTTTTGAAAGTCCATGTACACCACATCAACAGCATTGCCCTCATTATCCCTCTCTGTTACCTCATCAAAAAACTCCAGCAGGACAGTTAAACATGATTTTCCCTTAACAAATCCATGCTGGCTTTCTTGAATTAACCCACATTTGTCCATGGGACTATTAATTTTGTCCCGAATTATTCTTTCGAGAAGTTTTCCCACCACCGAAATTGAACTGACTGGGGAGTGAGACGAGGTGAGTTGCACTAACAGAGAGCCAGCATGGGTTCGACAGGCTGAATGGCCTCCTTCTGTGCTGTAGCCATTCTATGATTGTATGATTCTAGCAACAACTGTTGGTGGAGAGGCAGTGATGCAGGAATGGGTTGACAGAAAGGGGAAAGTCTGGGCTGGTGTGTGTTTGCAGCATTTGCAGCTTGTGTTCAGGTTTGTGAATAAAGGTGATTTGGAAGCTGTGTTCCAAATTGAAGTGTTTACTGGAAGGAAGAAGTTGATGTGAATAGAGAATAAAACGTGTTAAGATGAAGGGTGGTGTGATTGAGGATAGCAGTAAATATTGTGCTGGTGAATTATTTGTGTTAATAAACTTCCACTGCGCCCTCTGCTGCAGGCTGCTGTTTATATCCAGCTGTGTATTAGTGCTGTGTGTTCGTGAGATAAATGTTTGCTTCAACGCTGTTTATAAAGCAATAGCATTGCACTCAAACAGTCCCAGACATAGCAACACACGGAGAAAAGCAAAATACTGCAGATGCTGAAAATCTGAAACAGAAACAGAAAATGCTTGAAATAGTCAGCAGGTCTGGCATCATCTGTGGAGAAAGAACAAAGTTAATGTGAGCTAAGGAAACAGACCTGAACTGTTGACTGTTTCTCTCTGCACAGATGCTGCCAGACCTACTGAGCATTTCCAGCATTTTCTGTTTTTATTACAGCAACACCTTTGATCAGCAGTAGCGGTGATAGTGCGAGCCAGGGGGCAGCTGGGAAGGTACGTTTCACTATAAAGTACTTACCTGGCGATTCGGCGGACGCGGACACGGGGACTGCTGGGTAAGTGAACTTATATATTCGGGCAGTGGCTAAACCCGAAACACTACACGTGTAGTGTCTCCCACCCATCCTCCTCCTCCAACCAAAAAAAAGGACTCTTGTGTGGAGGGTTTGGTAAGGTAAGGTTTTCCTTTATATTTTTTTATTCTCTGTTGTCAATTTCGAGCAGAGGGGATGGAAGCTAGGGCAGTTGCATGCTCCTCTTGCAGGATGTGGGAGGTAAGGGTCACCACTTGTGTCCCTGCTGACTTCACCTGTGAGAAGTGCACCCAACTCCAGCTCCTCGCAGACCGCGTTAGGGAACTGGAGCTGGAGCTGGATGAACTTCGGATCATGCAGGAGGCAGAGGGGATGATAGAGAGCAGTTATAGGGAAGTACAGACACCTAAGTCACAGGATAAAGGTAGCTGGGTGACCGTCAGGGGAGGGAAAGGGAATAGGCGCACAGTGCAGGGATCCCCTGTGGCCGTTCCCCTCAATAATAAGTATACCGTTTTGGATACGGTTGTGGGGGGGTGCCTACCAGTGGAAAGCCACAGCGGCCAGGTCTCTGGCACTGAGCCTGGCTCTGCGGCTCAGAAGGGAAGGGTGGAGAATAGGAGAGCGATAGTGATAGGAGATTCAATGGTTAGAGGAACAGACAGGAGATTCTGTGGTCGCGAACGAGACTCCCGGATGGTAAGTTGCCTCCCGGGTGCCAGGGTCAGGGATGTCTCGGATCGAGTCTACAGGATTCTTAAGTGGGGGGGGGAGCAGCCAGACGTCGTGGTACATATCGGTACCAATGACATAGCTAGGAAAAGGGATGAGGACCTGAAAAGCAAATACAGGAGTTAGGTTGGAAGCTAAAAGGCAGGACGAGCAGAGTAGTAATCTCAGGATTGATACCGGTGCCACGTGCTAGTGAGGCTAGAAACAGAGAGCGAGTGCAGCTGAACATGTTGCTACAGAGCTGGTGTATGAGGGATGGCTTCAGTTATGTGGATCATTGGGATACCTTCTGGGGAAGGTGGGACCTGTACAAGAAGGATGGGTTGCATCTGAACTGGAGGGGCACCAATATCCTGGGCGGGAGGTTTGCTCGAGCTCTTCGGGAGGGTGTAAACTAGTTTGGCAGGGGGATGGGAACCGGAGCTACGGATCAGTGGATGGGGTAGCTGTTGAACAGGCAGATATAGAGTGCAGAGAGTCTGTGAGGAAGGTTAGACAGTTGACAGGGCAAAGTTTCAGCCAGTATGATGGGTTGAAGTGTGTCTATTTTAATGCAAGAAGTGTCAGGAATAAGGGTGATGAACTTAGAGCATGGATCAGTACTTCGAGCTACGATGTTGTGGCCATTACGGACACTTGGAGATCACAGGGGCAGGAATGGATGTTGGATGTTCCGGGGTTTGGATGTTTCAAAAGGAATAGGGAGGGAGGTAAAAGAAGTGGGGGAGTGGCATTGTTAATCAGGGATAGTATCACAGCTGCAGAAAGGGAGGTCATCGAGGAGGGTTTGTCCACTGAGTCATTATGGGTGGAAGTCAGAAACAGGAAAGGAGCAGTCACTTTATTGGGAGTTTTCTATAGACCCCCCAATAGCAACAGAGACACGGAGGAACAGATTGGGAGGCAGATTTTGGAAAGGTGCAGAACTAACAGGGTTGTTGTCATGGGTGACTTCAACTTCCCTAGTATTGATTGGAACCTCCTTCGTGCAAATAGTTTGGATGGAGCAGTTTTTGTCAGGTGTGTCCAGGAAGGTTTCCTGACTCAATATGTAGATAAGCCGACTAGAGGGGAGGCTATGTTGGATTTGGTGCTTGGCAACGAACCAGGCCAGGTGGCAGATCTCTCGGTGGGAGAACATTTCGGTGATAGTGATCACAACTCCCGGACCTTTACTATAGTCATGGAGAGGGACAGGAGCGGACGGGATGGGAAAATATTTAATTGGGGGAGGGGGAATTACAATGCTATTAGGCAGGAACTGGGGTGCATAAATTGGGAACAGATGTTCTCAGGGAAATGCACGACAGAAATGTGGAGGTTGTTTAGGGAGCACTTGCTGCGACTGCTGGATAGGTTTGTCCCGATGAGGCAAGGAAGGGATGGTAGGGTGAAGGAACCTTGGATGACAAGAAATGTGGAACAGCTAGTCAAGAGGAAGAAGGAAGCTTACTTAAGGTTGAGGAAGCAAGGATCAGACAGGGCTCCAGAGGGTTACAAGGTAGCCAGGAAGGAACTGAAGAATGGACTTAGGAGAGCTAGAAGGGGACATGAAAAAGTCTTGGCGGGTAGGATTAAGGAAAATCCCAATGCGTTCTACACTTATGTGAGGAACAAGAGGATGGCCAGAGTGAGGGTAGGGCCGATCAGGGATAGTGGAGGGAACTTGTGCCTGGAGTCGGAGGAGGTAGGGGAGGTCCTAAATGAATACTTTGCTTCAGTATTCACTAGTGAGAGGGACCTGGACGTTTGTGAGGACAGCGTGGAACAGTCTGATATGCTCGAACAGGTTGATGTTAAGAGGGAGGATGTGCTGGAAATTTTGAAAGACATGAGGACAGATAAGTCCCTGGGGCCAGCCGGGATATACCCAAGGATATTACGGGAAGCGAGGGAAGAGATTGCCGCGCCTTTGGCGATGATCTTTGCGTCCTCACTGTCCACTGGAGCAGCACCACATGATTGGAGGGTGGCAAGTGTTATTCCCTTGTTCAAGAAAGGGAATAGGGATAACCCTGGGAATTATAGACCAGTCAGTCTTATGTCGGTAGTGGGCAAATTATTGGAGAGGATTCTGAGAGACAGGATTTATGATTAGTTGGAAAAGCATAGTTTGATTAGAGACTGTCAGCATGGCTTTGTGAGGGGCAGGTCATGACTCACAAGCCTTATTGAATTCTTTGAAGATGTGACAAAACACATCGATGAAGGAAGAGCAGTGGATGTGGTGCATATGGATTTTAGCAAGGAGTTTGATAAGGTTCCCCATGGTAGGCTCATTCAGAAAGTAAGGAGGCATGGGATGCAGGGAAAGTTGGCTGTCAGGATACAGAATTGGCTGGCCCAGAGAAGACAGAGGGTGGTAGTAGATGGAAAGTATTCAGCCTGGAGCTCGGCGACCAGTGGTGTTCCGCAGGGATCTGTTCTGGGACCTCTGCGCTTTGTGATTTTTATAAATGACTTGGATGAGGAAGTGGAAGTCTGGGTCAGCAAGTTTGCCGATGACACCAAGGTTGCTGGAGTTGTGGATAGTGTGGAAGGCTGTTGTAGGTTGCAACGGGACATTGACAGGGTGCAGAGCTGGGCTGAGAAGTGGCAGATGGAGTTCAACCTGGAAAAGTGTGAAGTGATTCATTTTGGAAGGTCGAATTTGAATGCAGAATACAGGCTAAAAGACAGGATTCTTGGTAGTGTGGAGGAACAGAGGGATCTTGGGGCCCATGTCCATAGATCGCTCAAAGTTGCCACCCAAGTTTGATAGGGTTGTTAAGAAGGCGTATGGTGTGTTGGCTTTCATTAACAGGGGGATTGAGTTTAAGAGCCGCGAGGTTATGCTGCAGCTCTATAAAGCCCTGGTTAGACCACACTTGGAATATTGTGTTCAGTTCTGGTCTTCTCATTATAGGAAGGATGTGGAAGCTTTAGAGAGGGTGCAGAGGAGATTTATCAGGATGCTGCCTGGACTGGAGGGCATGTCTTACGAAGAAAGGTTGAGGGTGCTGGGGCTTTTCCCATTGGAACGAAGAAGGATGAGAGGTGACTTGACAGAGGGGTACAAGATGATGAGAGGCATAGATAGAGTGGATAGCCAGAGACTTTTTCCCAGGGTGGAAAGGGCTATCACCAGGGGGCATAATTTTAAGGTGATTGGAGGAAGGTTTCGGGGGGATGTCAGAGGTAGGTTCTTTACACAGAGAGTGGTGGGTGCGTGGAATGCACTGCCAGCGGTGGTAGTAGAAGCAGATACATTCGGGACATTTAAGCGTCTCTTGGATAGGTACATGGATGATAGTAGAATGAAAGATGTGTAGGTAGTTTTGATCTTAGAGTAGGTTAAAGGTTCGGCACAACATCGTGGGCCGAAGGGCCTGTACTGTGCTGTACTGTTCTATGTTCTATGTTCTAAAACACAGGTGTTGGGAGGCTCAGCCTGGCTATGCAATGTTACAAGGACGCTGAGTGACACCATCGACAACGGGACAGAGAGAAAAACACACAGAAAACTAATAGACTGTGAGGAAATAAAAGTGAGGAACGGAGAGAGAGAGACAGACAACGAAACTGAGATGAAGAAACAAGGCATTTGTATGATTGTGTTCTCCCTGTTGTGTAACGGTATTTCCTGTTGTGTAAATATGTTTTCTGTTGTGCAAAGATGTCCCCTGTTGTTGTGCAAAGGTTTTCCCTGTTATTGTTTTATTTTCTGTTACTGACCGTCTCCTCACTGTGACCGTTTGTCCTGGTTTTATTGTGGCCAACATCACCATCTGGTGGTGGAGAGGAGGCTCTGCAGGAAGGGGATTGACAAAGTGGGAGAGACTCGGCTGGTCCGTGTTTGCAGCTTGTGTTCGTGTGAGCAAAAGTGAGTTGTTACTGATTGATGTGTTCACGAGAAGGAAAAAGCTGATTGCAATCGAGCGCATCTTGTTATTATGGGGAAACACTTGATGTTTTGAAAGTGAACTGTTTGTCTTCCGACCAAACATAAATAGCAGAAAATAGTTTCGATCCATCGACCCAGCACGCTTCCGCTGCGCCACTCTGCTAACTGCTGGTTTAAATTTTAGCTGCCTGTTAGTGAAATATGTTCATTTCCCCAATGTTTTTATAAAAATAGGATTGGAGTCGGATTTCTCAAGAATCCCGGACTCAGCAACACACGTGCTGACGGACTCACCCTCACTGCCCAATGACACAAGGACACTGAGTAACAGCACCGACAATGAGGCAGGAAAAGAAAGACACACAGAAAACCAGGAAGATATTATCAGGACTCAGAAATGAACAGACAGAGAAAGACACACAGAAAACCAGGAAGATATTATAAGGACTCAGAAGGGAACAGACAGAGAAAGACACACAGAAAACCAGGAAGAGATTATCAGGACGCAGAAAGGAACAGACAGAGAAAGACACACAGAAAACCAGGAAGATGTTATCAGGACTCAGAAAGGAACAGACAGAGAAAGGTACTGAGCAAACCAGCAAGAGACAGCGAAAGACTGATGACTTATGTAATTGTGTTCTCTGTTGTGTAAAGATGTTCCCTGTGTTCTTTTAAAGATATTTCCTGCTGTGTCATATGTTCTCTGTTGTGTAACTATATTCGCTGTTGTGTAAAGATGTTCTCTGTTATTGTGTAAAATGGTTCCCTGTTGGGTAAAGATCTTCTCAGTTGTGTAAATATGATCCGTCTTGTGTAAAAGTGTTCCCGGTTGTTTAAATATGTTCCCTGCTCTGTAATGTAGAGCTGAGTCTGCACTAATGGAATTGCTACTGTATCTTCCAGTCTGATACTGTATGAGGGCTGGAATATGATCCAAAGCACAGTCTATACAAATTAAATTGCTATTGTATCTTTTAGTTTCACAATCCAGGGGAGTTTTAAACTGAAATCTCAGTTTGTATCTCAGGTTATGCTATCTTTCAGATTCTCTCAATCTGATGACGCACTTGAGATTTAGACTTAAGAAAGGATGTACTGGCATTGGAGGAGTTCAAAAGCGATTCACTCAGCTGATTCCTGGGATGAAGGGGTTGACTTATGCTGAACGGCTAAACAGGTTATTCATTCGTGTTTAGAAGAATGAGGGGTGATCTTTTTGAAACGTACAAGATTCTGAGGGTGCTTAACAGGGTGAAGAAGGGTCTCTGACCTGAAACATTAACTCTGCTTCTCTCTTCACAGATGCTGCCAGACCTGCTGAGTATTTCCAGCATTTCTTGTTTTTATTAACAGGGTCGATGTTGAGAAGATGTTTCCACTAGTGCGGCAATCTCAAACTAGGCGACATAGTTACAGAATAAGGGGACACTCATTTAAACTGAGATGCAAAGGAATTTCTTCTCTCAGAGGGTAGTGAATGTCTGGAATTCTCTACCCCAGTCAGTATTGGAGGCTAAATCACTGAAAGTATTTAAAGAGGATGTAAATAGATTTTTGAAATATTGGAGAGTTGAGGTCTATGAAGAGCTGGCATGAAAGAGGAGTTGAGGTCTGGGGCAGATCAGCCATGATCTTACTGAATGGCAGGGCAGGCTTGAGGGACCGAATGGCCTACTCCTGCTCCTATTTCTTCTGTTCTTATGTTATGTTATATCTAATGTATATGTCAGGATGCACTATGGGAATTAATACTGAAACTTATAAACTCATAATGTGTGTAAATATTGGGCTGATATTTAACTTGAATCTCAGAGTACACTATTGTGGTTAATTCTGTAAGTTTGAAAAGGGAACTAGTGCCATAATGAAAACAAGAAATGCTGGAAATACTCAGCAGGTCAGGCAGCATCTGTACAGAGAGAAGCAAAGTTAACGTTTCAAGTCAGTGACCTTTCAGATGCTGCCAGACCTTTTGAAAGTCCATGTAGACCACATCAACAGCATTGCCCTCATCAACCCTCTCTGTTACCTCATCAAAAAACTCCAGCAGGACAGTTAAACATGATTTTCCCTTAAGAAATCCATGCTGGCTTTCTTGAATTAACCGACATTTGTCCATGGGACTATTAATTTTGTCCCGAATTATTCTTTCGAGAAGTTTTCCCACCTCCAAAATTGAACTGACTGGGGAGTGAAATGAGGTGAGTTGCTCTAACAGAGACAAAAACAAAAAATGCTGGATTCACTCAGCAGGTCTGGCAGCACCTGTGGAAAGAGAAGCAGAGTTAACGTTTCGGGTCAGTGACCCTTCCACAGATGCTGCCAGACCTGCTGCGTGAATCCAGCATTTCTTGTTTTTGTTTCAGATTTCCAGCATCCGCAGTATTTTGCTTTTATTTTAGTGCTCTAACAGAGAGCCAGCACGGGTTCGACAGGCTGAATGGCCTCCTTCTGTGCTGTAGCCATTCTATGATTGTATGACTCTAGCAACAACTGGTGGTGGAGAGGCAGTGATGCAGGAATGGGTTGACAGGAAGGGGAAAGTCTGGGCTGGTGTGTGTTTGGGTTTGTGAATAAAGGTGATCTGGAAGCTGTGTTCCAAATTGAAGTGTTTACTGGAAGGAAGATGTTGATGCAAATGAAGAGTAAAACGTGTTAAGACGAAGCGTGGTGTGACTGTGGGCAGCAGGAAATATAGTGTTGGTGAATTATTTGTGTGAATAAACTTCCACTGCGCCCTCTGCTGCAGGCTGCTGTTTATATCCAGCTGTGTATTAGTGCTGTGTGTTAGCGAGATAAATGTTTGTTTCAACGCTGTTTATAAAGCAATAGCATTGCACTCAAACAGTCCCAGACATAGCAACACACGTACAAAAGCAAAATACTGCAGATGCTGGAAATCTGAAACATAAACAGAAAATGCTTGAAATAGTCAGCAGGTCTGGCAGCATCTGTGGAGAAAGAAACAAAGTTAATGTGAGCTAAGGAAACCGACCTGAACTGTTAACTGTTTCTTTCTCCACCGATGCTGCCAGACCTACTGAGCATTTCCAGCATTTTCTGTTTTTATTACAGCAAGACAGGTGTTGGGAGGCTCAGCATGGCTACACAATGTTACAAGGACGCTGAGTAACTCCATCGACAACGGGACAGAGAGAAAAACACACAGAAAACCAATAGACTGTGAGGAAGCAAAACTGAGGTACAGAGAGAGAGACAACGAGACTGAGATGGAGAAACAAGGCATTTGTATGATTGTGTTCTCCCTGTTGTCTGAATGTATTCTCTGGTGTGTAAATATGTTTTCTGTTGTGTAAAGATGTACCCTGTTGTTGTGTAAAGGTTTTCCCTGTTATTGTTTTATTTTCTGTTACTGACCGTCTCCTCACTGTGACCATTTGTCCTGGTTTTATTGTGGCCAACATCACCATCTGGTGGTGGGGAGGAGGCTCTGCAGGAAGGGGTTGACAAAGAGGGAGAGACTCGGCTGGTCCGTGTTTGCAGCTTGTGTTCGTGTGAGCAAATGTGATTTGTTACTGATTGATGTGTTCAGTCGCAGGAAGAAGCTGATTGCAATGGAGTGCCTTTGGAAACATCTTGTTATGATGGGGAAATACTTGACGTTTTGAAAGTGAACAGTTTGCATTATTACGAAACATAAATAGCAGAGAATGGTTTCGATCCATCGACCTCTGGGTTATGGGCCCAGCACGCTTCCACTGCGCCACTCTGCTTACTGTTGGTTTAAATTTTCGCTGCCCATTCGTGAAATATGTTCATTTCCCCAATGTTTTTATCAAAATAGGATTGTCGTCGGATTTCTCAAGAATCCCGGACTCAGCAACACACGTGCTGACGGACTCACCCTCACTGCACAATTACACAAGGACACGGAGTAACAGCACCGACAATGAGGCAGGCAGAGAAAGACACACAGAAAACCAGGAAGATATTATCAGGACCCAGAAAGGAACAGACAGAGAAAGGTACTGAGCAAACCAGCAAGAGACAGCGAAAGACTGATGAACACCACTTGGAGGGAGCACTGAGGGTGGCAAGGGCACAGAATGTAGTCTGGCTGGGGGATTTCAATGTCCATCACCGTGAGTGGCTCGGTAGCACCACTACTGACCATGCTGGCCGAGTCCTAACGGACATAGCTGCTCGATTGGGTCTGCGGTAGGTGGTGAGGGAACTAACAAGAGGGAAAAATATGCTTGACCTCATCCTCACCAATCTGCCTGCCGCAGATGCATCAGTCCATGACAGTATTGGTAGGAGTGACCACTGCACAGTCCTTGTGGAGATGATGTCCCGTCTTCACATTGAGGATACCCTCTATCGTGTTGTGTGCCACGACCACTGTGCTAAATGGGATAGATTTTGAACAGATCTAGCAATGTATAACTGGGCATCCATGAGGTGCTGTGGACCATTAGCAGCAGCAGAATTGTAGTCAACCACATTCTATAACCTCATGGCCAGGCATATTCCCCCACTCTAACATTACCAACAAGCTGGGGGATCAACCCTAATTCAATGAAGAGTGCAGGAGGGCATGCCAGGAGCAGCACCAGGCATACCTTGAAATGAGGCGTCAGCCTGATGAAGCTACATCCCAGGACTACTTTCATGCCAAACAGCAGAAGCAGCATGTAATAGACAGGGCTAAGTGATCCCACAACCAACGGATCAGATCTACACCCTGCCACATCCAATGATGAATGGTGGTGGACAATTAAACAACCAACAGGAGGAGGTGGCTCCACAAATATCCCCAACCTCAATGATGGGGGAGCCCAGCACATCAGTGCAAAAGACAAGGATGAAGAATTTGAAACAATCTGCAGCCAGAAGTGCCAGGTTGATGATCCATCTCGGCCTCCTTCTGAAGTCCCCAGCATCACAGATGCCAGTCTTCAGCCAATTCGATTCACTCAACGTGATATCAAGAAACGACTGAAGGCACTGGAGACAGCAAAGGATACAGGCCCTGACAATATTCCAGCAATAGTACTGAAGACCTGTGCTCCAGAACGTGCCGCGCCCCTCGCCAAGCTGTTCCAGTACAGGTACAATACTGGCATCTACCCGGCAATGTGGAAAATTGCCCAGGTATGTCCTGTACACAAATAGCAGGACAATTCCAACCCAGGCAATTGCTGCCTCATCAGTCTACTCTCAATCATCAGTATAGTGATGGAAGATGTCATCGACGGGGCACTTGCTTTGCAATAACCTGTTCAGTGACGCTCAGTTGGGTTCCGCCAGGGCCATTCAGCTCCTGACCTCATTACAGCCTTGGTTCAAACAAGGACAAAAGAGCTGAACTCAAGAGGTGAGGTGAGAGTGTCTGCCCTTGACATCAAGGTAGCATTTGACTGAGTATGGCATCAAGGAGCCAGAGCAAAACTGGAGTCAATGGGAATCAAGAGGAAAACTCTCCACTGGTTGGAATCGTACCTAGCTCAAAGGAAAATGGTTATGATTGTTGGAGGTCAATCATCTCAGCTCCAGGACATTACTGCTGGAGTTCCTCAGGGTAGTATCCTCGGCCCAACCTTCTTCACTACTTCATCAGTGACCTTCCTTCAATCATAAGGTCAGAAGTGGGGATGTTCACTGATGATTGCAAAATTTAGCACCATTCGCGACTCCTCAGATAGTGAAGCAGTCCATGTAGAAATGCAGCAAGACCTGGACAATATCCAGGCTTGGGCTGATAAGTGGCAAGTAACATTCGAGCCACACAAGTGCCAGGCAATGACCATCTCGAACAAGAGAGAATCTAACGATCTCCCATTGACATTCAACGGCATTACGATCGCTGAATCACCCACTATCAACTTCCTGGGGGTTCCCATTGACCAGAAACTGAACTGGAGTAGCCTTATAAATAGTGTGACTACATGAGCTGGTCAGAGGATAGGAATCATGCGGTGAGTAACTCACCTCCTGACTCCCCAAGCCTGTCCACCATTTACAAGGCACAAGTCTGGAGTGTGATGGAATACTATCCACTTGCCTGGATGGGTGCAGCTCCAACAACATTCAAGAAGCTCGAAACCATCCAGGACAAAGCAACACGCTTGATTGGCCCCCCGTCCACAACATTCACTTCCTTCACCACTGACGTACAGTGGCAGCAGTGTGTACCATCTACAAGATGCACTGCAACAATGCACCAAGGCTACTCAGGCAGCACCTTCCAAACCTGCATCCTCTACTGCCTAGAAGGACAAGGGCAGCAGATGCATGGGAATACCACCACCTGAAAGTTCTCCTCCAAGCTACACATCATCCTGACTTGGAACTATATCGCCATTCCTTCCTTCACTGTCGCTGGGTAAAAATCCTGGAACTCCCTTCCTAATAGCACTGTGGGTGTACCTACCCCACATGGACTGCAGAGGTTCAAGAAGGAAGCTCACCACCACCTTCCCATGGGCAATTAGGGATGGACAATTAATGCTGGCCTGGCTGGCGACGTCCACATCCCATGAAACAAATAATTAAATACAATAACAGCTCATCTCAATTCCTAGTATTTCTAAATCCCACCAGTCCAACATAAGCTGAACAATTATTGCATGTTGTGATTGACGGTCTGGTCTGAAAACTGCACTGTATCAAAGATTGCTGACATTTGCTAACTGGAAGTGAGAACTGCAAAATCGGGACAGTAGTTCACATAGTCTGTCAGTGTGAAAGAATCAGGCAATGTGAGGTAATAGAATTTGTCTGTAAATGTTACTCTCATATTGCTTTATATTTTTATATTGAAAATAAAAGTAATCATTTCGTGATTTCAAATGTTGTCCAAACTTTGGTAGCCAGTTGTTTTCGTCTTGCACTCAGCAGGGCAATCCACAAGAATACCAATTTAAGGGAAAACAACAACTTTCTTCTGTATGAGAAGAGAGTGCTGATTGGTTGGCAAGTGAACTCTGATTGGTCGAGGCATTGCCATTCAGAATGCACCAGTTTTTGGTAACTGACAGATAACTGCCCAGCTTTGTTTGAAATTTAAACCAGGCAGCTTGACTCTGATTGGTCAAGCCATTGCCCTGTGGAATGAGCCAGTGAATGGCTGTCACTTATTTTGTTTAGCTGAAACTGGCACAACATGTGTGCATGTTCTTTCTGTCTGCAAAGAACAGGGCCCTGTGTATTAATACATGTAGTTTACAGTACACACCAGTGCACCACACTGCGAGCCCTACTGACAGTCTTAAATTGGTTGTCAACGTAATTCTTAGCACACTGAGAATTATTTAGCAAATGTTGTCCTATTGTGGAATCACATCTCATGTTGGATACTGTGTTTTGAGTTTTGCAAGCACGGGTTGGTTGGGTAGGGCCCATTGCGAACAGCGGAAGGGACATGTTATTTGATACAATCCACCAGTTTTGGGATGTACGGTCTAGAAACCTAGCATCACACTGGTATTAAAATTCATATATCACGTAACTTATTTGTGTGATAGGCAGGACGTCTCTTTTGCTTGACAGCAGCATCCTGTTAGTGGCGAACACCACACTTGTTGCTCCTGCATAGTAACAGCAGGAAACAGCTCGCTTCACCTGTTACTCAAATACTGGGGATATATTACCCTTCCAGGGTAATTTGAGGGAGACTGGGCACTTTTCAGGGCTCAAAATGACGTCCTTCAGCCCGTTTATAGGTTTGTGCGATATACAGTGAGAAATGATCTGATCAGTGTAGCCATTGTAATGCAGGATGTCTTTGATTCGCCCTATTTCAGCATCAAGCTTGCATGGTGAGCAAATGGCTCAGCCCTATTTATGAGGTTGTCGATAAGACCAATCTTGTAGCGCCTGGAACTGTAATAATCCCAACGCGTGTATTGACCAGTGAAGGTAGGTTTGCGGTAGACCGTGGTAGAAAACCCCTTAGCAGATTTCTCAACTAGTACATCAAGGAAAGGGAACTCATTTGACTGCTCCATTCCAAAGGTGAATTTGAGTGTAGGATGGAGCCCATGAAGACGTGCAAGGAAATTATTTCATGCAGCTGCGGATTCAAATATAGCAAACGTATCATCTACATATTGGAAATATGCAAGAGGTAGGAGGTTATGTGTCATTCCCTAAAAAAAAGGTTTATCATGGAATCCAACAAAGATGTTTGTGAGACCTGGGCCGAGAGGGGATCCCATGGCAACACCAGCGATACATGGTGTCAATAAAACTGAACCCAACTGTGCAAGTTGCCGAGTTCATAAGTTCAATGAATACTGATTCACACAATGGTGACGGGTCTAGATCACCATGATATAGCACTGCAGTGCAAATATCTATGGCTTCCTGAAGTGGTACATTGGTGAATAGGCTAGCAATGTCAAATGACACATGGACACGGCATTGCTATCGATATGCAAGTCCTGTATGGTCTTCGCAAATGTGAAGGAATCCTTCACTGTGCATGTGGAGAACTTGCTCAAAAACTGGTTGTAACAATTTGCCCAACCATTTGGCAAATTCATTTCAGGATACTATTTACATTACTTCAAATAAAGGAAACACAACGACACAAAGAATTGAGCACAACGCTGAAAGTTTCACAGCAAATAGTCAAATGGGAAAAGGATGTAATACAGAAAGAAAAAGCCTAAAATACTGAAAACACTCAGCCAGTCCGGAAACAACTGTGGAGAAGAGAAGCTCGGGTTAGTGGTCCAGTTCTGTGACCCTTCTATAGACCTGAAACATTGCTCCTCCCTTCCTCTCTCCACAGATACTGCTGGAACTGCTGAGTGTTTCCAGAATCTTCTGTTATTATTCAGATTTCCAGTGTGTGCAGTATTTCTCTTTTTGAAAATAAAATATTCCCTGAGAGGAATGGAACGTTACATAAAAAATAGGAGTGGGCCATTCGGCCCATCGAAATAGCTCTGCCATTCAATAAGATCACAGCTGATTTCCTACATCAACTCCATCTTACCACACTAGCACAGATCCCTTGATTCCCTTAGTATCCAAAAACCTATCGATCTCTCTCTTGGATATACCCAATGATTGAGCATCCACATCTCTTGAGTCACAGAGAGATACAGCATTGAAACAGGCCCTTCGGCCCACCGAGTCTGTGACGGCCAACAACCACCCATTTATACTAATCCTACACTAATCCCATATTCCTACCACATCCCCACCGATCCTATATTTCCCTCCCACCTACCTAAACCATGGACAATTTATCATGGCCAATTTACGTACCAACAAGTCTTTTGGCAAGAAACCGGAGCACCTGGAGAAAACCCACACAGACACAGGGAGAACTTGCAAACTCCACACAGGCAGTACCCAGAATTGAACCCGGGTTGCTGGAGCTGTGAGGCTGCGGTGCTAACCACTGCGCCACTGTGCCACCCATAATGTGTGATCTCAACAAGGCTCTGTCTAATTGCAGTCAAACTTCTTTATTCTTATAAAAACTCTTCACAATGTTGAACACAACTATTAACTGCCATTCTGCTCTAAGAAGAAGGACCCCAGCTTCACACACCCCAGACCCCTATACTTTCCACATTAGCTGAATTCCTGCATTTCTGATACCATTCCAGTAAATCTCCTCTGCACCCTCTCTGAGGCCTTGACATTCCTGCTAAAGTGTGGAGCATGGAATTAGACACAACGCTCTAACTGAGGCCTATAACCAGTGAGATTTATAAAGGTCCAGCGTAAATTCCTTGTCTGTGTCCCGTACTCCCATTTCTGGTTTCTGCATCAATGTCGGCTCTGAGCTGTTGAAACTGCCTGAATAAATATTTCCACCCAACAAAGCGCTCGGAATGTGAGAAGGGACAAAGTGAGTGACCAAGTACATCAACTCCAAGTAAAACTCCACCATGTAGTGAAAACACTCGGAACACAACGGCTCTTTTAAGAGCCACCCACAATCGCTCTGAAAAAACTGCACCAACATCTCTCTAGAATTGGTTTATTTCATTGGTTTTAATGCTCACTCACTCTCTGGAACTTTCTCACTGTCTTTGTGTTTTCTGTTTCAATCTGGTATGGAGATTCTGGGAAGATGAGTTTCACTGCCTGGGAGGATCTTTGTGGTTTTCCTGCAGAAACACAAAACAAAGTCTCTTTTCAGAGTCACCCACCGCATCATAGGGACAGCAGTGACCTGGGAACGGGAGCTGGGGTGTGTTTTATGCCGGAAATATCAGTTAATGATTTATGTTGTGCTCTCGTTATATTCCAATCTCTGAATTGAGCCTTTCCACCACACCAGGGTTTTGGGGAGAGTTTTCATCGTTTCTTTTCCAAACGTACAGACGATGTTATAAAGTTGCTGATTTACCCAGATGGCGGGTTCTCCCCTCACAGTGAAAAGTAACATCGCACCTTCACATCTGCCCATTGTTTTATAATTGAATAATTAGTCAAATGGAATTATTTGTGATGTTATTTCCCCCGAGACAGTGTTTCCTGCAGTGAAACTGATCAGTTTCAGCTCAGTCATTCAGGGACCTGGAATTCCTGCAGTTTGAACCCGCTGTTCCCCCAGCCCACTTCTGATTGGTCACCCTCTTCTCAGAAAGTCAGTGACAGCACATGAGGAGGCCATGCGCCCCATTAAGTCCATGTCGGGTTTCCAATCTGTTCAGTCCCCGACTCAATCCCCAAAGCCCTGCATAATCCCTTTGGGTCAAAATGACCGTGGTAGAACTCGAACCTACAATCTTCTGATAACATCATCGAATATAATGAAGTCAGACGCCTTATCCATTAGGCCACATAGCCATTAGCTGACATGAATGATTCAATCAGAAAATCTCGAAGCACAAAATACAAAAAATCATTGGTTGAACCTGGCAGAATATTGGAATTTGTGAAAGCCGCCAATTTCACTATGGAAAAGAAGTGATCGACTGGAAAAGTACATAAAAATCTATTTTCCCGTAGCGGTTTAAATAAACTTTTAAAACACAATTTTGCTTTTACCGCCTCAAATTGCTGGTGCTATTTTATGAACAGCTTTATTTTGCCAATTTTTGTCAACTTCCCATCCGTAACTGACAGTAAAACACTCCGTTCAGCAATCTTTCACACGACAAATAACTCAAACTCGGTGTGGAAGTAATAAATTACAGACTATTGGTAATTCCCCTTCACACAGGGTTCAGCGGGACAGTGAGAAGCCACTGAAATAGTTGCTTCATCCTTTTAAAAGGTTCCCATTCTGTCCTGTTACTGACATGTTGGAATCAGATTTGTATTTAACAAGATATTTCTGTGAAAACAAAATCCTCAACAGACCAGCTGGGAATCTGGGAATCACTGTAGTAAAATAAAAGGCTTTTGATTGATAAGACGGGACCTTCTCACCAGCAGCCGGGTTACATTCCCCTCACATCCTTATTCAGTGAGCAGCTCTTTCCCTCGAGAAATAGACAGCAGCAGTTGGAAGTTCAGTAAAAGGATCGGTTCATTGAGACAAGTTTCTGACTGACAGGTGGTGCTGAATATTAATACAAGAAGGTCCTGGAATGGGAAACAAGTGTCCAGAGTGGGGTCTGAAATCAGGACAGGGAAATGGCCAGCACTGACACAGATCATTTCATTATTACATTGATATCTGACTGTCTATGAGGAGAAGCGAGTTAAACACATGATGGTGAAAGGAATGGAAGATGACGCTGGTTGTTCTAGATGAAGAGGGATAGACAGAGGTGTGGGTACAGCAGACTTCAGACAGTAATCAGCCCTTTCAGATACTGTGGGTGGATCTGAAAAGAGCCTTTGGGATAGGGAAAAAAGCTCTTTGTTTAAAAACCCTCAAATAGCTACCTTGTAATTGGTCAGGTTACTAATGTTTTAGTTAGTGTAATTTATGAATAATTACTAATTAGAAAGTGCTGTTTGGACAGAGTGTAAAGCTGTGAGTTGATGTGTGAGGGACTTCACTGACTAGGGGAAGGAGGTGCTCTTTGGTCTCTTCTGCCTTTTCAGCCTCCATGGTAAAGGGGAAGAAGCTGATCGGTGAGTAACTGGTAAATTATTCTACTTATTACACTTATTACACGAGCAATAATGAGTTTGTAAAGCTAAGTAATGGCAGGGCAGCTCGAAAAGTAAATGTTCTAAATTGGGGGAAGGCAAATTTTACAAAACTGAGAGGTGATTTGGTGGATGTGGACTGGATACAACTACTTGAAGGAAACCCAAGGATGTTTTATCAGTCCATTAAGAGCAAGAGGATAACTAAGGATAGGGTATGGCCTATCAGAGATGTACAAGGGAACTTCTGTGTGGATCCAGAAGATGTGGGCGGGGTTCTTAATGAGTTTTTTGTCTCTGCCTTCACAAAGGAGAGGGATGATGCAGACATTGTCGTAAAAGAAGAGGGGTGTGAAATATTAGATACGATAAGCATAATGAGAGTGGAAGTACTAGAGAGTCTGACATCCTTGAAAATGAATAAATCACCAGGGCCGGATGGTTTGCATCTGAGGTTGTTAAAGGAAGCCGGGGAGTAAATAGTGGATGCGCTGAGGATCATCTTCAAATTCTCACTGGATATGGGGGAGGTGCCGGATGATTGGAGGTCTGCGAACGTTGTCCTATTATTTTAAAAGGATGTGGTAAGTCTGACCTCAGTGGTGGGTAAATTATTCGAATCAATTCTGAGGGACAGGATAAACTACCACTTAGAAAGGCACGGATTAATCAGGGATAGTCAGCATGGATTTGTTAAGGGAAGGTCATGTCTCACTAACTTTATTGAGTTTTTTGAGGAAGTAACAAGGAACATTGATGAGGATAGTGCGGTGGATGTGGTTTACATGGATTTTAGTAAGGCATTTGATAAGGTCCCACATGGCAGTCTGGTCTATAAAATGAAAGCCCATGGGATACAGGGGAATATGGCAGGTTGGATCCAAAATTGACTCAGTGACAGGAAACAAAGGATAGAAGTCAACGGATGTTTTTGCGAATGGAAAGCGGTTTTCAGTGGCGTTCCACAGGGCTCAGTGTTGGGTCCCTTGCTGTTTGTGGTGTATATTACCACACGGGCAGCACAGTGGCGCAGCGGTTAGCACCGCAGCCTCACAGCTCCAGCGACCCGGGTTCAATTCTGGGTACTGCCTGTGTGAAGTATGCAAGTTCTCCCTGTGTCTGTGTGGGTTTCCTCCGGGTGCTCCAGTTTCCTCCCACATGCCAAAGACTTGCTGGTCGATAGATTAGTTGGCCATTATAAATTGTCCCTACGTAGGTGGGAGGGAAATATAGGGACAGGTGGGGATGTGGTAGGAATATGGAATTAGTGTAGGATTAGTATAACATGGATGGTTGATGGTCGGCACAGACTCGGTGGGCCGAAGGGCCTGTTTCAGTGCTGTATCTCTTCAAAAAAAAATTATTATTTGGAATTAAATGTGGGAGGTATGATTGGGAAATTTGCTGATGACACAAAAATTGGCCGTGTAATTGATAGTGAGGAGGATGGCTGTGGAGTTCAGAATGATATGAATGGATTAATTGAGTGGGCGGAAAAGTGGCAAATGGAATTCAATCTGGAGAAGTGTGAGGTAATGCATTTGGGGAGGGCAAACAAAGCAAGGGAGTACACAATAAACGGGAAGATATTGAGATGGGTAGAAGAAGTGAGAGACTTTGGAGTGCATGTCCACAGGTCCCTGAAAGTGACAGGACAGGTAGATAGAGTGGTGAAGAAGGCATATGGAATGCTTTCCTTTCTTGGTCGACAAAAGCAAATATGTAATGCGAGAACTGTTTAAAACGGTGGTTTGGCCACAGCTGGAGTATTGCGTACAGTTCTGGTCATCACATTACAGAAAGGACATAATTGCTGTGGAGAGAGTACAGAGGAGATTTACAAGAATGATACTGTGGGTGGCTCTGAAAAGAACCTTTGGGTATTTGATAAAATCCTGTCAGATTGCCTTGGTTTTGGTGCCCGGAGCGCTGGTTTTCTTGGGCAGCAGCATGGCCTAGATATTAGGCAGCACCCAGCCCTGAGTGATGGTCACCCCTCCCAGCAGCTTGGTGAGCTCCTCGTCATTCTGGACAGCCAGCTGTAGGTGTCTGAGGATGTTGCGGGTCTTCCTGTTGTCCTGGGCCGCGTTACTGGCCAACTCGAGGATTTCAGCGGTCAGATACTCGAGCACAGCAGCCAGATAGACCGGGGCTCCGGCACCCACACGCTCAGCATAGTTGCCCTTTCTTAGGAGCCTGTGAACACGGCCCACCGGGAACTGCAGTCCAGCCCGGGAGGAGCGAGACTTGGCCTTGGACCGCGCTTTCCCGCCGGTCTTTCCTCTTCCAGACGTTTCTTTTCCAAAAATATACTTGAGGACATTCCGTGCAGACCACTGCCTGATGGATTGGTGGTCAAAGGTGTTTTTCCACACAAACATTTCCACGAACGCACAGTCCAACTGGATGGAGCGTTCCGTGGCAATGTGACCAGATCCATCCTTCGCAACACCGGGGTCAGATAGAACCTCAGCACGTAGTGACACTTGGTGTTTGCATACTGGGGCTCTACGCACAGCTTGATGCAGCCACATACTAAGGCGGCCATCAGGTTGAGGGCGATGTTGAGTACATTTTTTCGCCTTTATCCAGAGGTTTGAACATCGTGTCCCTCCGGACCCTGTCCATTTTGCGTCTTCAGATAAAGCGGGAAATGGCTCGGGTGATCGCCACAGCACAGGAGTGGGGTATGGGCCAGACCTGTGCCACTTACAGCAACAACGTGAGCACCTTGCACCTGATGACCAGGTTCTTACCCATAATAGAGAGAGATCGCTGCTCCCATTTGCTCAGTTTATGTTGTACCCTGGCTACTCGCTCCTCCCAGGTTTTGGTGCACGTCCCGGCCCTTACAAACCATATCCCCAGCACCTTCAGGTAGTCTGACCTGACAGTGAAGGGGACAAAGGATCGGTAAGCCCAGTTTCCAAGGAACATGGCCTCGCTTTTGCCATGGTTAACATTGGCTCCTGAATCCAGTTTGAACTGGTCGCAGATGCTCATCAGTCTGCGAATGGACAGCGGATCCGATCAGAATACTGCAACATCATCCATGTACAGGGAGGCTTTGACCTGAGTGACTCCACTGCCTGGGATTGTCACCCCTCTTATGCCCGCATCCTTCCAAATAGACTCAGCAAAGGGTTCGATGCAGCAAACACACAAGGCAGGGGAAAGATGACAGCCCTGTCTGACTCCAGATTTGATTGGAAACTTTCTGATTCCCACCCAATTTTTTGGACTGTACCACTGATGTTTGTGTAGAGCAGTTTGATCCAATTGCAGATTCCCTCCCCAAACCCCATTTTGGAGAGCATATCCATCATGTATGTGTGCGATATCCTGTCAAAAGCCTTCTCCTGGTCCAGGCTGATGAGGCAGGTGTCCACCCTCCTGACCCGTACATAGGCGATCGTATCCCTGAGTAGCACAACACTATCAGAGATCTTCCTGCTGGGTACAGTACAGGTCTGGTCAGGGTGAATCACCAACTCCAGAGCAGTCTTGACTCGACTGGCGATGACTTTGGACAGAATTTTGTAGTCTACATTAAGCAGTGAGATGGGCCGCCAATTTCTGATTTCCGCCCTCTCCCCCTTCTACTTGTAGATGAGGGTGATGATGCCTTTCCTCATGGATTCTGACATGCTGCCGGCCAGGAGCGTACTCTCGTACACTTCCAGCAGGTCTGGGCTGACCCAGTCCCACAGGGCCGAATACAACTCAACTGGTAAGCCGTCGCTTCCGGGAGTTTTCTTCGTCTCAAAAGACTTGATGGCCTTTGTCAGCTTGTCCAGAGTTAGCGGTTTGTCCAGATTCTCCTGCATGCTGTCATCTAAGACCTCTGTGATAGATGACAGGAAGGACTGGGAGGCCATGCTGTCCATAGACTTCACGTCTTGCAGCCCAGCATTCAAGGATTTGCTAATCCTTAGTATGTCGGAGTGTGAAGTTGTGACCGAGCCATCGTCTTCCTTCAGGCTGCTGATCACAGAGCTCTCTCTGTGTACCTTTTGGAAGAAGAAACGCAAGCACGTCTCATCCTGCTCAATGGAGCAGACTCTGGACCGGAAGATGATCTTGGAGGCCTCCGTGGCAAAGAGCGAGGCCTGCTGGCTCTTCACCTCTTGGAGCACCTCCTTGACCTCGACACCCATCGACTGCAGCCGGAGCAGATTTTGCATTCTTTTCTGGAGTGCGGACATTTCCCTCTGTCTCTCTCACCCTCTAAACACCTTTGGAGATAAAGAACCTCTTGATGTTCTCCTTGATCGCTTCCCACCAGTGCACCGGATACTCAAAGAGGGTCTCACTGTTCTCCAACTTTTTCAATCTCTTTTGAGTTCCACAATGTTCTCTGCGGTTAGCAGTGTAGCATTGAGCTTCCATGTCGCCCTGCTAACCCGCTGGTCATCCTGTAAGTGACAGCCAACCAGTAAGAGGCAGCGGTCGGAGAAGAACACCGGCTTGACGTCGGTGGATCTGACCGTGAAAGCAGGGGACACATACAGGAAGTCTATCCTGGAACGGGCAGACCCGTCCAATCTTGACCATGTGTATCTACGGTGCTCTCTGTCTGCAGGTTTGCTGAAGACATTGTGCAGTTTGGCATTTTTTACTGTTTCATTTAAGAATCTGGGCGTAGCGTCCAGTTTTCTGTCGTCACTACCAGATCGTCCAGCTGCATCAATGATGCAGTTGAAGTCACCGCCAAGAATGACCGGCCTGGATGTCGCCAGCAGCAGTGTGAGTTGCTGGAGGATGGTCAGCCACTCGCTGCATTGGACCGGGGCATATACGTTGCTTAACTGGAGCGGAGCATTGTTGTACATTACATCTGCTACGAGAAGGCGACCGCCCACCAGCATCTTAACTTCAGAGATGGTTAAGTTGCCTCCCCGCATCAGAATCCCCAGGCCGGAGGAACAGGAAACATTTCCCCTGGACCAGATCGATGGCCCGTGAGACCATTGCCTGTAAGTGCTGCGGTGCAGGATTCCACACTCCTGACAAAACAGTACGCCGGCTTTGACCTTTGCGAAGTCATCCAAGGTTGAAACACATCACGTGGTGGATTTAACACAATGCATGTTAATCGAAGCATTCTTTATATCCACTATAAAGTTGGGTGTTGCTTACCACACCAGGTGTCCTTGCTAGTCCCAGTCCTTGAGTATGTTCCTGCATACCCATCGTGTCCGCAAGCTGTTTCACATTCGTTGAGCCCAGAAACCCCTCATGGTTATTCATGAGGGTTTTGTTCCACTGGGGTGACATTGGCAGGTGGGGGACTGGTCTTGTAGGCAGCAAGGCTTGGGTTGACCTCTGCTGTTGGTGTCTTTCCCCTCGGTCCCTCCTCGAAGACATCACTGTTCCTGACTTCCCGGAGCTGGAGCTGGAATGCGCAGGACACTTCGCTGCTCTCGGTCTCCCGGAGCTGGGGTGCACTGAGCATCTCCTTGGGTTCCATGCTTTTGGTTTGGGGTGCGCTGGGCGTGTCACAGCTTCCACTGCCCCGGAGCTGGGGGGCTTTATCTTCCAGCTCCTTTGAGTTCTGCTGCTTCTTTTGGAGGTGCCATCGTTCCGGCCCTTCCTCGTGCAGTGAGGAGGAGCTGCTGTAGTCTGTCTCAGACGGTAGCCTCCTCTTGCCATTGGTTTGGGTGGTGACCTGTTCTTTTTTTGGAGCTTTTTTCTTTGTGTTCTTCCTTTGTACCACCTGCCACGGACCTGTTTGTCCATCTGCTGCCTCCCCCTCCATTAATTCTGTCTGTGGAGGAGGAGTTTCCAGGCACGGAGTAGGTGTTGTGTCACTGGTTGCAGCTGCCTCCCCTTTCTTCTCTTTCTCAGATAGACTTTCATCGCTGTGGGGAGGATTGCTTGTTTCCCTCCCAGCACCAGACGTGTTCACCGTTCCTTAACCCGGTCTTTCCTTGGTCCTTGCTGCCTGAGCATAACTGAGGCAGCGTTTGGGGCAGGTTTTGTAGCGGTGGCCTGCCCCACCTCACAGGTTGCAGTACTTACAATATTTACAGTCCTTGGTCTGATGGCCTTCCTTCTTGCAGTTCTTGCAGACGACTGTGCTGCAGTTAGCTGCCACATGACCAGATTTGCCGCAGGTACGACAAACTCTGGGCTGCTCCGCATAGACCATGAAGCCTCGACTTCCCCCGAAAGCGAAGCTGGAGGGAGAATGGATGATGGCTCCGTTGGCATTGACCTTCAAGGTCACCATGACCTGACGCTTGCTGGTCCAAATCCAAATGGGTCCTTGACATCAGTGCTGCCGCCGGCCAAGTCGACGTACCTGGTGAGGAAGGTGAGTTCATCCACGACAGGAACATGGAGGTTGTAGAGATGGCTTCTCACCACCCGGTCACGTTGCGATGGCAGTGTGAAGAGCGGTTCCATTGTGAGGATCGACAGCGGCGCCTGGTTTCCCTTCTCCTTGAACACCTTCAGGAACTTGATGCATCCGCCACGTACTTGGAAGTCAAGTCAAAATATCCACAGCTGGGGTAGTCCTGCAGGCAGAAGATGTTCGCAGCTTGGAATCCACAGCAATCAATAAGGATTTTATTAATGTAGAAGGTACGATCAACCAGTGCATCCCCATCATTATCCTTCACTACCACCCGAACGGTGTTACACACACCCTGGCCTGAAGTTACAGAATTGGTTACAGCCATTTTACTCAAAAACTTACCTGAGACAGGATCATGGTCTCTCCCCTGCTCCTCTTCCAGACATTTCCACAATCTCACAAATACTTTCACAAAGAGTGAGGAATTCCTCCCGCACTTCCCTGCTTTACCTTCTGGAGGAATGCAGTCCGGCTACTTCTGATTGGTTACTGTCTACTGAATCTCATTGGCTGGTTCATGTCACCAATCAGGTCGCTGCTATTTCGCCGATCATCAAAGGGCAATGAGAAAATGGGGCGGAGATTGACAGTGGCAAATTGTCAGAGCTGAAACCCATTAACAAATTTGAAAAGCCCGCCAAAATATTTGTGAAACAAGGAACAGCTGAAATATAATAAATAATATCGTCTGAAGAGTAAAATGTATTTCACTCTCTCCTGATACTGTGTTTCTCCTCATTGTCCGTCACAGATACCAGACTTACTTTCCTCCCAGGAGCGGAGCGGAGAGGAGTGGACCTGTGGGGAGAGCGCCAATAGCAGAACCAATAAATTGAGCCCAAGGATCGCGGACCAGTCACTCACCTTCCGGGAGAGGACTGGACCTGTGGGGAGAACACCGAGAGTGGAGCCGATAAATTGAGCCCGAGGATCGTGGCCCAGTCACTCACCCTCCGGGAGAGGAGCAGACCTGTGGGGAGAACACCGACAGTGGAGCCAATACATTGAGCCTGAGGATCGCGGCCCAGTCACTCACCTTCCGGGAGAGGAGCGGAGCTGTGGGGAGAACACCGAGAGTGGAGCCGATAAATTGAGCCCGAGGATTGCGACCCAGTCACTCACCTTCCGGGAGAGGAGCGGAGAGCATTCCAGGCACGCCGGAGTTTGAAAACAAAGTGAGCAGTGATGTCACAGGAAGGCTGCAAGGTGATTGGTTGGTGAGTATCTGCTGTCAGGGAGTTACTCGAAATAGCTGGGTAAGTAACTAAAAGTAAAGGGAAAGGTCTACAGTTTTTTCAATAAAGGAGGTCGTGTTTTTTGGGGGAGAATCAAGGTCCCTAGTGTAAATAATTTAATTTTTGGGTAATTTAAGGGGATAAATTAAGGGTAAGTCATGGCAGGGCAGTTCGGCAATGTGGAGTGATCCTCCTGTGCAATGTGGGAAGTCAGGGAGACTTCAAGTATCCAGGGCGAACACGTGTGCAGGATGTGTCTCCAGCTGCAGCTACTCGAAATCCACGTTTCGGATCTGGAGCGGCGGCTGGAGATACTGTGGAGCATCTGCGAGGCTGAGATCATCATGGATAGCACGTCTAGGGAGGTTGTCACACCGCAGGTAAAGACTGCTCAGGTAGAAAGGGAATGGGTCACCACCAGGCAGAGTAGAAGAACTAGGCAGGTAGTGAAGGAGTCCCCTGGATCCATCTCCCTTTCTAACAGATTTTCCACTTTGAATACTGTTGGGGGAGATAGCTTCTCAGGGGAATGCAGCAAGAACAAAGTCTGTGGCACCACAGGTGGATCAGCTGCACAGGAGGGGCGGAAAAGGAGTAGAAGAGCTATAGTGATAGGGGATTCTATCGTAAGAGGTACAGATAGGCATTTCTGTGGCTGCAAACGTGATTCCAGGATGATATGTTGCCTCCCTGATGCTAGGGTCAAGGATGTCACAGAGTGGCTGCAGGACAAGGGGGGAGGGTGAACAGTCAGAGATCTTGGTACACATTGGCACAAATGACATAGGTGGAAAGAGGGATGAGGTCCTGCAACCAGAATTTAGGGAGCTGGATAGCAGATTAAAAAGCAGGACCTCAAAGGTTGTAATCTCTGGATTACTCCCAATGCCACATGCTAATGAGTATAGGAATAAGAGGGTAGAGCAGATGAATGCATGGCTGAGGATATGGTGCAGGAGGGAGGGCCTTAGTTTCCTCGACCACTGGGTCTGTTTCTTATTCCTATCACAGAGACATGGTTGAGGGAGGGGCTGGACTGGCAGCTCAGTATTCCAGGGTACAGAATCTACAGGCAAGACAGGTGACGGGGTAAAAGAGGAGGTGGCATTGCACTGTTGATCAAGGAGTCAATTACTTCAGTAAGGAAGGATGATATCTTAGAAATTCCTCAAATGAGGCCATATGGGTAGAACTTAAAAAAAAAGGGGACAATCACTTGGCTGGGAGTGTACTACAGGCCTCTAAACAGACAGGAAGAGATAGAGGAGAAAATATGTCTGCAAATCTCAGAGAGGTGTAAGAATCTTCTTCTTCTTTGGCCTCCTTGTCTCAAGAAACAATGGGTAAGCACCTGGAGGTGGTCAGTGGTTTGTGAAGCAGCGCCTGGAGTGGCTATAAAGGCCAATTCTGGAGTGATAGACTCTTCCACAGGTGCTGCAGTTAAAATTGGTTGTCAGGGCTGTTACACAGTTGGCTCTACCCTTGCGCTTCTGTCTTTTTTCCTGCCAACTGCGAAGTCTCTTCGACTCGCCACATTTTAGCCCCACCTTTATGGCTGCCCGCCAGCTCTGGCGATCACTGGCAACTGACTCCCACGACTTGTGATCAATGTCACAGGACTTCATATTGCGTTTGCAGACGTCTTTTAAGCGGAGACATGGACGGCCGGTGGGTCTGATACCAGTGATGAGCTCGCTGTACAATGTGTCCTTGGGGATCCTGCCATCTTCCATGTGGCTCACATGGCCAAGTCATCTCAAGTGCCACTGGCTCAGTAGGGTGTATATGCTGGGGTTGTGTTGGAGATATGGTCCTGCCACCTGATGCCAAGGATTCTCCGGAGGCTGCGAAGATGGAACGAATTGAGACGTCGCTCTTGGCTGACATACGTTGTCCAGGCCTCGCTGCAGTAGAGCAAGGTACTGAGGACACAGGCTTGATACACTTGGACTTTTGTGTTCTGTGTCAGTGTGCCATTTTCCCACACTCTCTTGGCCAGTCTGGACATAGCAGTGGAAGCCTTTCCCATGCACTTGTTGATTTCTGCATCGAGAGACAGGTTACTGGTGATAGTTGAGCCTAGGTAGGTGAACTCTTGAACCACTTCCAGAGCGTGGTCGCCGATATTAATGGATGGAGCATTTCTGACGTCCTGTCCCATGATGTTCTTTTTCTTGAGGCTGATGGTTAGGCCATATTCGTTGCAGGCAGCCGCAAACCTGTCGATGAGACTCTGCAGCCACTCTTCAGTGTGAGATATTAATGCAGCATCGTCAGCAAAGAGGAGTTCCCTGATGAGGACTTTCCGTACTTTGGTCTTCGCTCTTAGACGGGCAAGGTTGAACAACCTGCCACCTGATCTTGTGTGGAGGAAAATTCCGTCTTCTGAAGGGTTGAATGTATGTGAGAGCAGCAGGGAGAAGAAGATCCCAAACAATGTAGGTGCGAGAACACAGCCCTGTTTCATGCCACTCAGGATAGGAAAGGGGTCTGATGAGGTGCCGTTATGCTAAATTGTGCCTTTCATATTGTCATGGAATGAGGTGATGATACTTAGTAGCTTTGGTGGACATCCAATCTTTTCTAGTAGTCTGAAAAGACCATGTCTGCTGACGAGGTCAAAGGCTTTGGTGAGATCTATGAAAGCAACGTAGAGGGGCATCTGTTGCTCACGGCATTTCTCCTGTAGCTGGTGAAGGGAGAACAGCATGTCAATGTTGGATCTCTCTGCTCGAAAGCTACACTGTGCCTCAGGGTAGATACGCTCAGCCAGCTTCTGGAGCCTGTTTAAAGCGACTCGAGTGAAGACTTTCCCCACTATCCTGAACAGGGAGATTCCACGGTAATTGTTGCAGTCACCGCGGTCACCCTTGTTCTTATAGAGGGTGATGATATTGCCATCGCGCATGTCCGGTGGTACTGCTCCCTCGTCCCAGCACAGGCAAAGCAGTTCGTAGAGTGCTGGAAGTATAGTAGGCTTGGTACTCTTGATTATTTCAGGGTAATGCTGTGCTTCCCAGGTGCTTTTCTGCTGGCTAGAGAATGAATGGCATCACTGAGTTCCGATTTTGTTGGCTGTACGTCCAGCTCATCCATGACTGGCAGAGACTGGGCTGCATTGAGGGCGGTCTCAGTGACAACATTTTCCCTGGAGTACAGTTCTAGGTAGTGCTCCACCCAGCAGTCCATTTACTTCTGTTGGTCAGTGATTGTGTCCCGATTTAGATTTGAGGGGTGCGATCTTCTTGATGGTTGGCCCAAAAGCTCTCTTAATGCCATCATACATTCCTCTGATGTTTCCGGTGTCAGAGGCCAGCTGAATATGACTGCATAGGTGTTGCCAGTAGTCATTTGCACAGTGCCTGGCTATTCTTTGTGCAGCGCTTCTGGCTGCTTTAAGAGCTACGGATGTTAACTCGCTGGGGGCTTTCTTGTAGTTCAACAGTGCTATGCGCTTAGCGGCTGTGACAGGTTCCAGCTCTTCAAAGTGTGATTTAAACCAGTCTGCATTCTGCTTCACACGTTTGCCATAGGTGATCATAGCTGAGTCATAGATGGCATCTCTGATGTGGGCCCACTTGGTCTCTGCATCCCCTGTTGGAGTGTTTTGAAGGAATTTATCAAGTGAATTTAGAAACTTACGTAACAGCTGTGGATAAGAAATTCTGCTAGTGTTGATGCGCGGGCGGCCCTTCCGCTTGGAGTGATGCAGCTTCTTTGGTTTGAGTCTAACCTTGCTGCATACCACACACTGCACACCACACACATCCTTGTCCACTCAACACAGTATTAGACTGGCAGTAAAGTAGCTTGTATGCAGCTTGCTGTGAAATGGCATGAGACTGACATCTCCTGGTGTGAAATAGAACTGCAAGATGGAAATTGATTGACAATAAAAAGTTCGGTGGGAATGTAAGCTGTGAGGGGGATACAAAGGGCTGGATTTTATTTGGTTCACTCCCCCCGAGATTCCGGCCTTGCTCCAATTCTGGTCTTTTGAGCATCGCTGATTTTTAGCGCTCCACCGCTGGCAGCTGTGACATCAGCTGTCCACGCCCGAAGCCTGAGATTTCCCTCCCTGAACTCTCCACCTCTCGACCTCTCTTCCCTCCTTTAAAACACTCATGGAAGCCGACTTCTGTGACCAAGCTTTTGACCATCTGCTCTAATATGGTCTTGTGTGGCTTGGGGTCCAAATTTGCTTTCCGACACTCCTGTAAAGTGCCATGGAATGCTGTATTACGTTAAAGGTGCTCGATAAATTTACACACAAGTTGTTGTTGCTTTTGGTCTGGAATGTATTGCCTGAGAGAATGGTGGAAGGAGACTCAATCGTAAAGTTGAAAAGGGAATTTTGATAAATAGTTGAAAGGAAATGAAAGAGCTGCCACAGGCACGATGGGCCGCCCTGGTTGTAGATGTCGTCGTGAGATGTGAGATGATGGACTTGCAGCAAATCCATTGGTGATGGGATAGTTTCCCATGGTGCACTTTGTCTGATAGCTGAAGAGGTCAATCTGTGAGAGGCAGGTTCTTCCACAAGTGCCACATATGAGGTGGGATTATCAGGTGTCGCTGTTTTCCATGTTGGCACCTGCTGTCAAGCTGCTGTAGTCACTGATCGTCACGGTGACGCACACACCAGTCCAGGGGTAATATCACCATTTCCCTCTGTTGTTGGCCAGTGTCTCCCATGTGTGAAAATCGATGTTTCGGGCCTTCATGTCCTGCTTGCAGGCATCCTTGAAGTGGGGCTTTGGGCATCCAACTGGTCTTCTGTCTCCGGTGACCTCCCCATACAGAATACCCTTGGGAATGTGTCATCTTCCATCCTGCAAACGTGCCTGAGCCAGCAAAGTCACCTCTGCTTGACGAATGTGAGCATACTCGGGAGATTTGCTTTTGAAAGCATTGTTACATTTGTGATTTTGTCCAGTGTTTATTTGCGCAGTGTCTCACTGTCTTTTGCACAACTGCCTTGGCTAATTTCAAGTCACATAATGTTCTGGCTGCTGGTTTCATGTTGTGCATCAGGTCCGTTCTGCTTTTTGCTTCAATAACAGATGTCATCTCTGCTGAGTAGGTGAGGAAGAGACAGTTGCCCACCTCCTTCTGGAATGTGTCTTTGCAAAGCAGGTGTGGAAAGAGATGCAGCGGTTTTTGTCGAGGTTCATCCCAAGCAGCTCTGTAACACAGGAGTCTGTGCTCTCCGGGCTGTTCCCAGGGACGCACACCGAGACAAACATCAACTGCTGCTGGAGGAACATCAATTCGGTGAAAGACACTCTTTGGTCTGCCCTAAACTTGCTTGTCTTCCAGCGCAAAAAGTTGTCCACGACCGAGTGTTGCAGACTGGCACATTCCAAGGTCCAGGACTACGTGCTGAGGGACACACTAAAGCTTGGGGTAGCTGCTGCAAAGGCTTAATGGGGAAAGACCATTGTGTCAGGTCCTCCCACCATAGTGAACCAAGGAACTGGACCCATGGGAAACCCATCGGGCTGTATACCCCAAATATGATTTTGCTGTAAAATGTACATGGCAGGTAAAATGGAATGGAAGGGTTGTGAGGCAACTCACTCCACTATTAAGGAAAACTGATTTCTTCCACACTTTTTGGAATGTCATAGAGTCATGGAGAGATACAGCACTAAAACAGGCCCTTCGGCCCACCGAGTCTGTGCTGACCACCAACCACCCATTTACACTAATCCTACATTAATCCCATATTCGCTACCACATCCCCACCTTCCCTCAATTCTCCTACCACCGACCTACACTCGGGGCAATTTACAATGGCCAATTTACCTATCAACCTGCAAGTATTTGGCTGTGGAGGAAACCAGAGGGCCCGGCGAAAACCCACGCGATCACAGGGAGAACTTGCAAACTCCTCACAGGCAGTACCCAGAACCGAACCCGGGTCGCTGGAGCTGTGAGGCCGCAGTGACTTTTTCCAGATTTTTATGAATAAAGTATATTTTGGAAAAACAAAATTCTTAATGAAGTAGGCGCAGTCGATGGGTGCAACTCCTTCTCTATCTTTCACCGCCACCCTAACGGTGTTACGCACCCCCTGGCCTGGAGCTCTGGTGTTGGTTGCAGCCATTTTTACTTGACGCTTTCCTGGGACAAGTACTAAATCCTCAACTGACAGGGAAACCACCACCACGATAGATCTACAATCCAAAAGGGCGGAATGCCCTAAATACGGTGCTGAAACCACCTCCCACCCCCAACAAAACACAAAAACAGCACCTGCATTATCAAACGCCACTGATCACGGTCTCTCCCCTGCCAGCTAAGTCCAAGCATTGAGGTGGAGAAGTGCGTACTTGGAGCTGCGAAGAAACGAGCACGAGTGTTTATAGCAAAAAATATTTGGGAGCAGAAACACTGTCCAGCAACAGCTAGTAAATTCTATTTTTGATTCAGATAATCAGGGGTGAGCGCAAAAGCAGACCCCCAACTATCACAAATTCTGCAGTTGAGTATCCCACATTTGAAGACATCACAGGCATCGGCAAACCCACAGTACAATAGGTTAGCCTCATCCTGGGGGAACTTTTTTTTTTATTTTCAAAATATACTTTATTCATAAAAATCTGTAAAAATTACATTGCCAAACAGTTTCAAACAGCACCAAAAAATACAAACAGTGCAAAGGTGATCAGTTTCCTTCTATACTATCATGAGTTTCTTCACAACCCTTCCATTTCACTATTGTTATGCCAATTACAGTTTCACATTTACAGCAAAAGAAAATATCAACAAAACAGTTCGAGGAGTTTCCCATGGATCCAACCCCTCAGTTCAGCTTGGTGGGAGGAACCTTACTTTTTTTTTTCCAAAATCTACTTTATTCATAAAAATCTGTAAAAATTACATTGCCAAACAGTTTCCAAACAGCACCAAAAAATACAAACATTGCAAGGGAGATCAGTTTCCTTCAATACTGTCATGAGTTTCTTCCCAACCCTTCTGTTTCACAATTGTCATGTCAATTACAGCTTTACATTTACAGCAATTGAGAATATTAACGATACAGTTCGAGGGGTTTCCCATTGATCCAGCCCCTCAATCCAACTTGGTGGGGGAATCTTACACTGTGGTCTTTCCCCATTGAGCCTTTGCTGCGGCTGCCCCAAGCTTTAGTGCGTCCCTCAGCACGTAGTCCTGGACCTTGGAATGTGCCAGTCTGCAACATTCGGTGGTGGACAACTCTTTGCACTGGAAGACCAGCAAGTTTCGGGCAGACCAAAGGGCGTCTTTCACCGAATTGATAGTCCTCCAGCAGCAGTTGATGTTTGTCTCGGTGTGCGTCCCTGGGAACAGCCCGTAGAGCACAGACTCCTGTGTTACAGAGCTGCTTGGGATGAACCTTGACAAAAACCGCTGCATCTCTTTCAACACCTGCTTTGCAAAGGCACATTCCAGGAGGAGGTGGGCGACCGTCTCTTCCCCACCACAGCCAACACGGGGGCATTGTGCGGAGGGGCGAGACTTCGGGTGTGCATGAACGATCTGACGGGGAGGGCTCTTCTCACCACCAGCCAAGCTACATCTTGGTGCTTGTTTGAAAGTTCTGGTGATGAGGCATTCCGCCAAATGACTTTGACGGTCTGCTCGGGGAACCATCCGACATGATCCACCGTTTCCTTTTCCCGTAGGGCCTTGAGGACATTCCGTGCAGACCACTGCCTGATGGATCGGTGGTCAAAAGTGTTTTCCCGCAGAAACTGCTCCACGAAGGATAGGTGGTACGGCACCGCCCAACTGCATGGAGCGTTCCGCGGCAATGTGACCAGGCCCATCCTTCGCAACACCGGGGACAGATAGAACCTCAGCACGTAGTGACACTTGGAGTTTGCGTACTGGGGATCTACACACAGCTTGATGCAGCTGCACACGAAGGCAGTCATCAGGATGAGGGCCACGTTGGGTACATTTTTCCCGCCCTTGTCCAGAGATTTGAACATCGTGTCCCTCCGGACCCGGTCCATTTCCCTGCTGCTGGAGGACCATCAATTTGGTGATAGACACTCTTTGGTCTGCACGAAATCTGCTGGTCTTGCAGCGCAAAAAGTTGTCCACGACCGAGTTTTGTAGACTGGCACATTCCAAGGTCCAGGACTACATGCTGAGGGACGCACTTTTATTAAGGTTGTTAAGATAAAGGTTCTTTCTCTTCAAAGGTGATCAGAGGGCGAGAGAGAGACAGAGAGAAATGTCCCGACTCCAGAAAAGAATGCAAAATCTGCTCTGGCTGCAGTCGAGGTCAAGGAGGACTTCCAAGAGGTGAAGAACCAGCAGGCCTCGCTCTTTGCCACGGAGGCCTCCAAGATCATCTTCCGGTCCAGAGTCCTCTCCATTGAGCAGGATGAGACGTGCTCACGTTTCTTCTTCCAAAATGTACACAGAGAGAGCTCTGTTATCAGCAGCTTGAAGGAACAGGATGGCTCAGTAACGTCTTTGCAATCCAACACAGCGGCACAGTGGTTAGCACCACAGCCTCGCAGCTGCAGTGACCCGGGTTCAATTCTGGAGACTGTCTGTGTGGAGTTTGCAAGTTCTCCCTGTGTCTGCGTGGGTTTTCTCCGGGTGCTCCGGTTTCCTGCCAAAAGACTTGCAGGTTGGTAGATAAATTGGCCATTATAAATTGCCCCGAGTATAGGTCGGTGGTAGGGAAATGTAGGAACAGGTGAGGATATGGTAGGAATATGGGATGAGTATAAATGGGTGGTTGATGGTCGGCACAGACTCGGTGGGCCGAAGGGCCTGTTTCAGTGCTGCATCTCTAAAAAACTATTAAGGATCAGCAAATCCTCTAATGCTGGGCTGTGAGACGCGAAGCCCACAGACAGCAGAGCCTCCCAGTCCTTCCTGTCATCTATCACAGAGGTCTTGGATGACAGCAGGAGGGAGAGACTGGACAAGCCGCTAACTCTGGACGAGCTGACAAAGGCCATCAGGTCCATCGAGACGAGTACATCTCCCGGAAGCGACGGCTTACCGGTTGAGTTGTATTCGGCCCTGTGGGACTGGGTCGGCCCAGACCTGCTGGAAGTATACGAGTGTATGCTCCTAGCCGGCAGCATGTCAGAATCCATGAGGAAAGGCGTCATCACCCTCATCTACAAGCGGAAGGGGGTGAGGGCGGAAATCAGAAATTGGCGGCCCATCTCACTGCTTAATGTTGATGACAAGATTCTGTCCAAAGTCATCGCCAGTCGAGTCAAGTCTGCTCTGGAGTTGGTGATTCACCCTGACCAGGCCTGCACTGTACTCAGCAGGAAGCTCTCTGATAGTCTCACACTACTCAGGGATATGGACATCTGCCTCATCAGCTTGGACCAGGAGAAGATTTTTGACAGGATATTGCACACATTCATGATGGACGTGCTCTCCAAAATGGGGTTTGGGGAGGGAATCTGCAATTGGTTCAAACTGCTGTACACAAACATCAGTAGTGCAGTCTCAATCAATGGGTGGGAATCATAAAGTTTCCTGATCCAATCTGGAGTCAGACAGGGCTGTCCTCTCTCCCCTGTCTTGTCTGATTGCTGTATCGAACATTTTGCAGAGTCCATTAGGAAGGATGCAGGCATAAGAGGGGTGACAATCCCAGTCAGTGGACGCACTGAGGTAAAAGCCTCCCTGTACATGGACAATGTTGCTGTCTTCTGCTCGGATCCACCATCCCCTCGCAGACAGATGAGCATCTGCGACCAGTTCGAACCAAAGTCAACTATGGCAAGAGTGAGGCCATGTTCTTTGGGAACCGGGCCGACCGATCCTTTGTCCCCTTCACCATCAGGTCAGACTACCTGAAGGTGCTGGGGATACGGTTCGGAAGGGCCGGGGCCTGCTCCAAAACCTGGAAGGAGCGAGTGGCCAGGGTGCACAATAAACTGAGTGTGTGCGAGCAGCGATCTCTCTCCATTGTGGGTAAGAAAATGGTCATCAGGTGCGAGGCACTCTCGTTGTTGCTGTACGTGGCGCAGGTCTGGCCCATACCCCACTCCTGCACTGTGGCAGTCACCCGAGCCATTTTCCGCTTTATCTGGAGATCTAAAATGGACCAGGGCGGGAGGGACACGATGTTGAAACCTCTGGACAAGGGCGGGAAAAATGTACCCAACGTCGCCCTCATCCTGATGACCACCTTCGTGTGCAGCTGCACCAAGCTGTATGCAGAGACCCAGTACACAAACACCAAGTGTCACTATGTGCTGAGGTTTTATCTGTCCCTGGTGTTCCGAAGGATGGGTCTGGTCACATTGCCGCGGATCGCTTCATCCAGTTGGACTGTGCCATACCAGCTATCCTTCGTGGGAATGTTTCTGCGGGAAAACAGCTTTGACCACCAATCCATCAGGCAGTGGTCTGCACGGAATGTCCTCAAGGCCCTACGGGAAAAGGAGATGGTGGATCCGGTCGGATGGTTCCCCGAGCAGACTGCCAAAGTCATTTGGCAGAATGCCTCATCACCATAACTTCCAAACGAGCACCAAGATGTAGCTTGGCTGGTGCTAAGAAGAGCCCTTCCTGTCAGATCCTTCCTGCATGCCCGAAGTCTCGCCCCCTCCACACGCGGCCCTCGAGGTGGCTGCGGTGGGGAAGAGGCAGTTGCCCACCTCCTTCTGGAATGTGTCTTTGCAAAGCAGGTGTGGAAAGAGATGCAGTGGTTTTTGTCGAGGTTCATCCTAAGCAGCTCTTTAACACAGGAGTCTGTGGTCTCCGGGCTGTTCCCAGGGATGCACACCGAGATAAACATTAACTGCTGCTGGAGGACCATCAATTTGGTGATAGACACTCTTTGGTCTGCCCGAAACCTGCTGGTCTTGCAGCGCAAAGAGTTGTCCACGACCGAGTTTTGCAGACTGGCACATTCCAAGGTCCAGGACTACGTGCTGAGGGACGCACTAAAGCTTGGGGTAGCCACTGCAAAGGCTCAATGGGGAAAGACCACTGTGTAAGGTCCCCCCGCCATAGTGAACTGGGCAGCTGGACCCATTGGAAACCCTTGTGCTGTCTACACCAGATATGGGTTTGCTGTAAAATGTCCATGTCAGGTAAAATGGAGTGGAAGGGTTGTGAGGCAACTCACTCCTGTATTGAAGAAAACTGATTTCCTTTGCACTTTTTGGAATGTCAACTTGGTGCTGTTTTGAACTGTTGTATAATGCATTTTTTACAGATTTATATGAATAAAGCATATTTTTAGGAATAAAAACCTGGGGATTCATATGCATAGTTCTTTGAAGGTGGCAGGACACATTGAGAAAGTAGTTAGCAAAGCATATGGGATCTTGGGCTTCATAAATAGAGGTACTGAGTACAAAAGTAGGGAAGTTATGCTGAACCTGTATAAATTTCTAATTGGGCCACAACCAGAGAATTGCATCCAGTTCTGGTCAACACACTTTTGGAGGGATGTGAGTGTCCTTGAGAGGGTGGAGGAGATTTAACAGAATGGTTCCAGACATGAGGGATTTTAGCTGTAAGGTTAGGTTGGAGAAGCTGGGGTTGTTCTCCTTGCAGCAAAGGAGATTGAGGGGAGATTTGATAGACATGTACAAGATTATAATAAATATGACAGGTTTAGATAACTTACAGGGCGATGGGGATAGAGCGGGGGAATGGGACTGAATGGATTGATTTACATGGGCTTGATGGGCAAAATGACTTCCTGTACTGGAGTGACTCCATGACTCAATGACTCTCTCTCCTTCTCTCTCTCTCTCTCTCTCTCTGTCTATCGCTTTACCTCTCTCTGCCTCTCTCTCTCTATCTGTCTTTAGCTGGTCCTCGAACTTTCTATTGCACTCTCTCTCTCTTTTTTTTCACTCTCTCTCTCTCCATTGCACACATATTTGTCAATCACATGTCAAAGAAGGAAGCGTAATGAAGGAATGGCTGCGCCCTTGAAATTGTTTCCTGCAGAATAGTTAAATGTTTCAAGTTTCTGTAGGGAGTTTGACCTGAGATGGTGAGACACAAGGATGTGAGGTTATTAAAGTCTTCACCAAATGTAATAGGGAATAATTTTCTTCACTGGTGAACCCAAAGGAACAAATATGGCACAAGAATAAGAAAAGTCAGAGGATTGAGAAACATCCAATGGTTCTTCACATGTACAAGTCAGCAGACCCACAGAAAAACAGTAGGTTGAGAGTTCAGATCCAGTGATAGACTGGACAAATATCGAGCCAGTGTTTTTTTCTTTATAAACCTGACATCTGTCCACTTGTCTATTGCACCTCGTCTCGATGTATCTGATAATACTGATACTATTTGTATTCCACAGTTGCTTTGAAATCACAGGCAATATAAATGGATTGGGAATGTCAATGGTCAGGAACCATTAATGGATTGGGAAAGTCAATGGACTGGAAAATATCAGTGGATTGGGAAATTCTATAGACTGAGTTATTTCAATGGATTGGGACAGTTCAGTACATTGTGAAACATCAATGGATTAGGAAACAGGAATTAAAGGGACAGATGGAGTTCAACCTGGAAAAGTGTGAAGTGATTCATTTTGGAAGGTCGAATTTGAATGCAGAATACAGGCTTAAAGACAGGATGCTTGGTAGTGTGGAGGAACAGAGGGATCTTGGGGTCCATGTCCATAGATCGCTCAAAGTTGCCACCCAAGTTGATAGGGTTGTTAAGAAGGCGTATGGTGTGTTGGCTTTCATTAACAGGGGGATTGAGTTTAAGAGCCGCGAGGTTATGCTGCAGCTCGATAAAGCCCTGTTTAGACCACACTTGGAATATTGTGTTCAGTTCTGGTCGCCTCATTATAGGAAGGATGTGGAAGCTTTGGAGAGGGTGCAGAGGAGATTTACCAGGATGCTGCCTGGACTGGAGGGTATGTTTTACGAAGAAAGGTTGAGGGTGCTAGGGCTTTTCTCATTGGAACGAAGAAGGATGAGAGGTGACTTGATAGAGGGGTACAAGATGATGAGAGGCATCGATAGAGTGGATAGCCAGAGACTTTTTCCCAGGGCAGAAAGGGCTATCACCAGGGGGCATAATTTTAAGGTGATGGAGGAAGGTTTCGGGGGGATGTCAGAGGTAGGTTCTTTACACAGAGAGTGGTGGGTGCGTGGAATGCACTGCCAGCGGTGGTAGTAGAAGCAGATACATTAGGGACATTTAAGCGACTCTTGGATAGGTACATGGATGATAGTAGAATGAAGGGTATGTAGGTAGTTTGATCTTAGAGTAGGTTAAAGGTTCGGCACAACATCGTGGGCCGACGGGCCTGTACTGTGCTGTTCTGTTCTATGTTCTATGTTCCAGATGAAAGGATTGCATCAATCAATGGATTAGAATGTGGAGAGGCAGGAGAAAATGATGCCATTTTAAGTACGGGGCCGGGGGTTAGTAGAAACAGACCACGGCTATTTTACTCTCTATCTCACTCCTTTCTTCCATATGGCTCATTATCACATCCTCTCTCTCTCAGAGCGGTGGGAATCACTGGAATCCACACTTGTTGCTCAGGTTGTTTGGTTCCGGGAAAATACAAGGTCCACATCAGATTGACAGGGAAGATAAATGTGATTCAGAGCCAATCATATTCCTTTTGGTGATGTGTGCTCAGCCTTGTTATATCAGCAAAGGCAGCAGGAAATGCAAATCCTGAAGAGTTTTGATCGAGTGAAGAAGGAGAAAGTGTTGCCAGTGACAGAAGGGTCAGTAACCAGAGGAAACACATTTAAAGTAATTGACAAAAGAATTAGAGTTGTGATGAGGAGATTGTTTTTTCAGCAGTGTGTTGTTCTGGTCTGGAATGCAATCCTGAAAGGTCAGTGGAAGCAGATTCAATGTTAACTCTAAATGGAATTGGATAAATACCTGACAAGGAAAATATAACAGGGCAATGGGGGAAAGGACAGGAGTGCGGGATGTGGGATTAATAGAATAGCTCTGTTAAATATCAAGCAAATGCACAGTAATAAGGTTCAGTGCTTGGACCTCAGATATTTTCACTCTATCAATGGCAGAGAAAGCTCAAGGGACCATGTGGCTACTCCTCATGTTCTTCCCAGTGTCCAGGATAAAGTGTAACATGACACTGATTTCCAGATGGCCGACACAAATGCAACAGACATCTTTTCTTGAAACAACACATTTAAAGTGAGAAACTAATCAAAAAGCACGTACGGGGATTGAACCCGTCATCTTCAGTTTACAAGACTGATGTCTTACCACTTGGCCACCATGCCTTTTCTTAATGGACATCTGAGGCTCCAGAGGCGGATTTGTGATTCTTTTTCAATTTGGTTGAAACAGCATCGAGAAACATGCACAGAAATAAAGAGGGATTGTGGAATGGGAAACAGATCAGCCTCATTTACATCATCAGCATCATGAAATCTTCATTCAGACGTTCCATTCCCATCCTCAGATTTTCTCACATCTGTACAATAATATAAGAGTGGACATTGGGTTGTTGCTGGGCAGATTATATAAATAGACTATGTGCATCATCACAGGAAGTGATGTAATATAATCTGTACAGCACCTCATGGAGAGTTGTCGATGAAACCTTCAATGCAAGATGTGCAGAGAAAACTCAGGTTATTTTAACCGTCAGATTCTTATAAATTCTGTACTGAGCCTTGACAGATATCAGAATATTATATGGGGGCCACAGTAAACCAAAGCGAAGATGGAGAAATCTTTGCCTACACCTTTGAAAAGGTCACTGGACTGAACCAAGCCGAGGAGTGGCCGAGATGGTTCCAGAGGTTTGCAAGGTATCGTACTGCATCGGGTCTCGTGCAGAAGCCAGACATGGAGCAGGTCAGTACGCTATTGTCTGCAATGGAGGGAGTGTGCAGGCAACATCCTCATGAAGAACAGAACGCTACATGTGAAGAAGTTATTAAGGCACTCAAGACCTATTTTAATTGAGGAAAAATATGTCATCGTGGAGCCAAAGTTAAAACGCTGCATTTGCTGACAACGCAACCACCAGGTGACGCTGTACTAGCACATGCGCAAATGCAGCCTCTTCCACTGAAACGTCACTGTCTGTGACATTCAGGCAGCTGCCAGGATTAAAGATGGAGCTACTCAATTTATCACAGAAAACAACTTCGACCCAAAAATCCCCTCAAAGGTTGCCATCACCGCCTCCGTCCCACCCCAACAGTCCCCCGCTACCTCTTGCGCATTCGCCAGTTATATAGTACCAAGTCACCTTAATTCACCTAAAGTGAATTACTTTAGGAGCAGTGACTGTCGTTTCATAAGCAAATATGGCACATATCTACACAATGGACATGTTTTGGTTGATACTCGGAGAACGTTGCGCTATTTGAAGTCTCATTAGAAGGACAGCACCTCTGACAGTGCTGCACACCTTCTGTAATTCAGTGAGGTTTCATGGAGTCATAGAGTTACACAGCACAGAAACAGGCCCTTCGGCCATCATGTCCGTGCCGGCCATCAAGTACCTATCTATTCTAATTCCATTTTCCAGCACGTGGCCGTAGCCTTGTATTCTGTGGCGTTTTGAGTGCTCATCTAGATACTTCTTAAATGTTGTGAGGGTTCCTGCCTCCACCACTCCTTCAGGCAATGTGTCCCAGATTCCAACCACCCTCGAGGTGAAACATTTTTTCCTCAAATCCCCTCTAAACAGTGCCATCCCATTCTCCGGACGATCATTCCCCGCTTCCCCCCATCCCACTCTCTGACTGCTCACTCCCCACTTCCCCCACCACCACCCCCATCCTGCTTTATGGCCGCTCACACTCCAGGCCATGGGCTCTGCCGCTTCCCTCCTCTCGGCCACTCGCTCCAACATTGCCCCATCTCCCCTCGAGGCTCGCCTTGCTTTATCGGGTGGTGCGGTGAAGAATGATCGAATGTTGGAGCGAGAGGCCGAGAGGAGGGAAGCAGCATGGCTTAGAGCTAGTGTCTGGAGGGACGTGGGGGGGAAGCGGGGCGTGAGTGGACGGAGAGAGGGCAGTGCGGGGGTGGGGGGGTAGCAAGCGGCCGGAGGGCGGGGCAGCGGGGTAGCGAGGAGCGGGCTGTGAGCGGCCTGGAGTGAGTGGCTGAGAGGGGGGGTAGAGAGTTTTCCCGCGCATGCGCCACTTCGTCCTGGAAGACGTAGGCTGAGCATGCGCAGCATCTCAGAGCGCAGGAGAGAGTTTGTGCATGTGCGCAGCTTGGAGCACTCTGATGACGTCGGCTGGCTGCTGCATTGTCAGGAATCACTTTGAATTTAATAAGCGTACAAAACAGAAAGGGGAGAGTATTCATTCATTTATCAATGACTTGTGCAATCTCACGGAGGATTGTGAATACCGCAACTTAAGAGAAGAGCTGAATGGAGACAGGATTGTGTTCGGGGTATTAGACAACACCCTTTCAGATCATCTACAGTCCAGGGCTGATCTCACATTAACGAAAGTGATTCAATTGAGCAAACAAGCAGAGGTTAGAAAGTTTAACCAATCCGTTGTCCGAGGGGACAGGGAGAGTCTGATCTCGAGAGTTGCAGACTCAATTGAATTTGTTCAGAAAGCAAAAGGAAAAATTAGTGGTAAAAGACAAGAAAGACGGGAAGAGCATCTAGTGGTAGCTGCAACCAATTGCAGTAGGTGTGGCCGAGAGAGACACAAGTGGGAAAACTGCCTCGCCAAAGAAGCTGAGTGTTTTTCCTGCAGAAAGATGGGACACTTTCAGTCAGTGTGTGGCAGTAAAATACCAGCACTGAATATAATTAAAGGGAAATCCCGAGAGAGAAAAAACATTAATGAAGTACAGGATATCCAAAGTGTGGAAATACATTTTTTAGGCGAAATCCAGGAAATAAAGTGAGAGTTGCTGGACGACAGAAATTCTGAAATATTTTAAGATAGAGGTAGATAGATTCTTGATAAACAAGGGGGTGAAAAGTTATCGGGGGCAGGTGGGAATGTGGAGTTGAGGTTGCAATCAGATCAGCCATGATCTTATTGAATGGTGGAGCAGGCTCGAGGGGCCGAGTGGTCAACTCCTGCTCCTAATTGGTATGTTTGTATGTAAGAAAACATGTTCTAGATACAATGAGAATTATCATTTGTTTGGAAATGGATTTGAACCCCCTTTTATCAAAAGGTAAGAGCTTTAATTTTTCTACAATTAACAGGCAAATCCTTGTGGAGTTGAGATTGACAGAAACAATGGGCTGGATTCTGTAGAGCCCTCGACGTCCAGATCTGTGGTGGGGGTGGGGTGGGGGCCGCCTGAAGATGGCCCTGGATGAGACCCGCCACGGACCTCAACGCCGGCAGGGCCTGGCTCGATATTGCCGGCGACGGCGAGGCCTTGTGGGGGACCTCCACCGCTCGGCAACGGGACCACAAACCTGCATTAATTATTATCCCATCACTTCCTGATGTTCCGCTGCGATCTTCAGCCCAGTGGCCGGCACTGCCGTGCCTTCGGAGCCCCATCCGGGCAAATGAGGTGCAACACTGGTGGGGAGGGGGGAGAAGGTAAGTTTCTCAGTGTGGGGGAGGGGGGGCGGAGTCAAATTAATGTCATGGGTGTAGGGGATGGTGGGAAGGGTTACAGTTTACAGTTTGTGCAGTTTTGGGCGGAAGGTCAGATGGTAAAGGTAGGTTTTGGGAGGGAAGGGCAAATAATTAATTTAACTGTTATTGGGGGGATGGGAGAGAGGCAAAAGCAATGTATTTATTTCATTTCATTTAATCTTCCTTTAAATATTTTCCAGTAGGACTAACAGCCCTTTAAAAACGGCTGACACTCCAGGACAGTACTAAGGCAGTGCTGCACTATCAGAAATGCTGTTTCTCAAGTGAAACAGAAAACTGAGGATCCCTCTGCCCTCTCAGGTGGATGTTAAAGGTACCATGGCACTATTTCAGAGAATAGAAGGGGAATTATTTCTGGGATGCTGGTCATTATTTAACCCTGAATCAACATCACTTAAAAACAGATTATCTCGTTTTTATCACGTTGTTGTTTCTGGGAGCTTGCTGTGCGCACATTGGCCACCATGTTTCCTGCATGACTACAGTGACTACACTTGGAAAGTCCTTCATTGGCTATAAAAGGCTTTGCAATGTCCTGTGGTCGTGAAATGCAAGTCTTGCTTTTTTCATTGTTATCAGTGTCATTGTGATCAAAAGATAGGATTCGTGAGCACAAAATTTAAATCACTTTTGATTAAAATAATGTAAAAGCATCTATATTCTTGCACTGTACTTAATAATCTCCATCTTCCTATCCTTACAGAGTGCAATGTCATCGACCCTGAAATTGATTCCAGAATCTCATAGAATCTTAGACTCATAGAAAGTTTAAGGCACAGAAAGAGGCCACTTGGCCCTCAGACAATTTCAGCCCAGATCTGATGAAAGGTCACAGACCACAAACGTTAACTCTGTTTCTCTCTCCACAGATGCTGCCAGACCTGCTGAGTATTTCCAGCATTTTCTGTTTTTATTTCAGATTTCCAGCATCTGCAGTATTTTGCTTCTGTGTTAATTTGAAAGTTAAAACTGATCCACCTGTTTACAATTCACACTGGGGTCTCCCATGAAATGATTCTGTATAATATTGATATAATGAATACAGATTCCGACACAGAGCTTCCTGTGGGGAATTGGGGATATGAAAACCAGCAGACTCTGCAGGGATTTCCACTGGGAGCACAAATTCACAAAATCTACCTTTTATATATCGATTCATTTTGATTGTCCTTCTGGAAAATTATTTTGCAACAATTTAAACATCAACCCACAGCTCCATGACTGGGTCAATTATGAGGTCATCCTCTGACAGGTCATGTGACAGCTGGAGCCACAAGACATCAGAAACAGATTTGTGACTGGATTAAAAGCTGGAATCCTGTCACAATGGCTTTTCAAATAAAGCTGTTGCTGTTTGAAAACACAGCAGTTAAACTTTCTGCCTGACCATGAGGGGAGCTAGGGAGAAATTTACAAAACTCAATCCTTCAACAAAATAGTTCAAAAATCATTAATATAGAAATCATGTGAGGATTTATATGCAGGAGAAACAAGCAGAATATAGAAAGTACAGAGGAGAGCTGAAAAAGGAAATGAGATCAGCAAGAGAATGTATGAGAAAAGATTAGCAGGTCACATAACTGGGAACACTGAAGTCTTTTACCAACATATGGACAGTCAATGAAAGGGTGTGTCAATTAGGAGATCCTGTGGAGGCAGAGGGTGTGGCTGAGGCACTAGTTAAGTATCACAAAATAAGCGGATGCTGCAAATGTCACAGTAAAGGAGGAGGAAGTGAAGAAATTGGACAGGATGAAAATAGATAAAGAGGAGACAATTACAAGGTTGGCAGCTCTCACAGTAGAAAAGTCACCCAGTTTGAATGGGCTGCATCCTGGGTTGCTGAGGGAAGTAAGGGTGGAAATATCAGAGACTCGAACCACAATCTTTCAATCCTCCTTAAATATGGGAATGTTGCCAGAGGACTGGAGGATGCAGGTAAGCTTGGGTAGTTCGATCTCAGTTTAATTTGACCATTTTTATCATGTATCCATTGTAATAACTAACAAGGTCAAGAAAGCCATTTTATAATTAACACATGACCAAAGGAGCCATTTTGTGTTCAGTACTAATGTGCCGTGTTGAGGACACTATTTGTGCTTAAACATTAGCACAACACGGGAAGAAACGGTTACCGATTATAAGCTCTCACTCAATTGGTGCAGAGTATGAGCGCCAGGGGTTACTTCTGACAGTTGAAGAGATCATCGCATCTCATTGGATAGCTACCACCCACTTCAAGCTGGGCATCCCCCAATCAGTTAGGTGCTTTCCTGCCACAACCTGCTTGCTTCAATGGGTGCTTGGAGCTTAGAGAGTCATCTCTCAACAGGCGGATCGATAATCAATGCACCAAGAAAAACAAGCTCAACAAAGAAGACACCAGTCCTTCGCATCGCAAGCTGGAATGTGAGGACCATGTGTCCTGGCCTTACTGACACCCTTCTGCAGGTTGATGACACACACAAGACAGCTTTGATGGACAAAGAACTCACAAGGCTCAATGTGGGCATTGCTGTGCTGCAAGAAACTTGACTCGTTCAAAGTGGATCCCTCAAAGAGAAACACTACACCTTCTTCTGGCAGGGGAAAGCCCAAGAGGCAACTCGTGAGCATGGAGTGGTTTTCACAGTAAAAAACACGCCACTTGAGATGAGTGAACCAGCCACAGTAGGCTCAGAGAGACTTCTTACTCTTCACTTGTCAACAAGCGTGGGCCCAGTTAATCTCATGTGCATCTATGTCCCGACACTCACCTCCACCCCAGATGTCAAGGATCAATTCTATGTGACACTTGATACTGCCATCAGTAGAATTCCCAGCACTGAGGGACTGTACCTTCTAGGAGACTTCAACGCAAGCTTGGGTCCTGACTACAGCTTGGCCAACAAGCATAGAGCACCAGGGGATTGGCAAGATGAATGAAAATGGACAGAGGTTGCTGGAACTATGCTGTCACCATGCATTCTGTGTGATGAACAGCTACTTCCAGGTCAAGCTGTGCCACAGGGTGTCCTGGAGACATCTGAGATCACACCACTGGCACCAGCTAGACCTTATCATCACCAGACATACCACCCTCAGCAGTGTCCTCATCACTCACAGCTATCACAGCGCTGACTGTGACACTGAGCACTCCCTGGTATGTAACAAGGTCAGGCTTCAGCCAAGGAAGCTTCATCCATCCAAGAAGAACGTCGTCCTCAGATCAACACTTGGCGAACCACTGATCCAGAAAGGACCCAGGAGTTCCTCAACATCCTCGATCAGGCTCTTTCAGACAACAATGCTCAAGGTCTCAGTGCGGTGTCAAAGTGGAATCATCTGTTAACAAGCAGATGGAAAGGTGAGTGGAGCATTACCTTAAATTCTACATAACGGAGAATATTGTCATTGAAGTGGCTCTCAGTGCCATTCCAGACTTCCCTGTCATGGAGGAGCTGGACAGTGACCCCACCATAGTGGAGCTCAACAAAGCCATTGACCATCTTGCCAGTGGTAAAGCCCCGGGAAATGATGGTATTCCACCTGGAATCATCAAAAGTGGAAAAGCGGCTCTGCTGCAGCATCTCCATGAACTTCTGTGTCTCTGTTGGAAGGAAAGATCTGCACCTCAAAACATGCGTGATGCAAACATGGTCACCTTGTACAACAATAAGGGGAATCGCAGTGACTGCAGCAATTAGCGAGGCATCTCCTTGCTAAGTATTGTGGGGAAGGTCTTTGCTCGCATTGCTCTGACCAGATTGCAGACCCTGGCATCACACATCTATCCTTAGTCTCAGTGCAGCTTCAGAGCTGGTTGATCGACAGTCGACATGATTGTCTCACTTCGGCAGTTACAGGAGAAGTACTGTGAACAGTACAGACCACTCTACATTGTCTTTACATATGAACATACGAATTAGGAGCAGGAGTGGGCCACTCGTCCCTTCGAGCCTGCTTCACCATTCAATAAGCTCATGGCTGAACTGATTACTCCACATTTCCATCTACCTCCGATAACCTTTCACCCCCTTGCAGATAAAGAATCTATCCATCTCTCCCTTAAAAATATTCAAAGACTCTGCTTCCACTGCCTTTTGAGGAAGAAAATTCCAAAGACTCACGACCCTCTGAGGGGGAAAATTGCTCCTCATCTCTGTCTTAAATGGGTGACCCCTTATTTTTAAACAGTGACCCCTAGCTCTAGATTCTCCCACAAGGGGAAACATCCTTTCCACATCCACCCTGTCAAAACCCCTCAGGATCTTGTATGTTTCAATCATGTCGCCTGTTTCTCTTCTAAACTCTAGTGGATACGAACCGAGCCTGTCCAATCTTTCCTCATATGACAGCCCACCCATTCCATGTATTAGTCTAGTAAACCTTCTCTGTACTACCTCCAATGTATTTACATCCTTCCATAAATAAGGAGACCAGTACTGTACTCAGTATTGCAGAAGAGGTCTCACCAATGCCCTATATATCTGAAGCATAACCTCCCTACTATTGTATTCAATTCCCCTGGCGATAAATGATAGCATTCTATTAGCTTTCCTAATTACGTGCTGTATCTGCAGACTAACCTTTTGCGATTCGTGCACTAGGACACCCAGATCCCTCTGCATCTCAGATCTCTGCAATCTCTCACCATTTAGATAATATGCTTTTTTATTCTTCCTGCCAAAGTGGACAATTTCCCACTTTCCCACATTATACTCCATTTGCCAGGTCTTTGCCCATGCACTTAACCTATCTATATCCCTTTGTAGCCCCCTTATGTCCTCTTCACAACCTACTTTCCGACCTATCTTTGTCATCAGCAAATTTAGCAACCATACTTTTGGTCGCTTCATCAAAGTCATTTCGAGAATTGTAGAAGGTTGAGGCCCCAGCACAGATCCATGTGGACCACTCGTTACTTCTTGCCAACCAGAAAATGACCCATTTATGCTGACTCTCTGTTTCCTGTTCGCTAGCCAATCTTCTATCCATGCCAATATGTTACCCCTGACACCATGAGCTTTTATTTTCTGCAATAACCTTTGATATGTCACCTTATCCTTCTGGAAATCGAAGTACAATACATCCACCGGTTCCACTTTATCCACAGCACATGTAACTCCCTCAAAGAACTCCAATAAATTGGTTAAACATGATTTTCCTTTCACAAAACCATGTTGACTCTGCCTGGTTACCTTAATGTTTTCTAAATGCCCTGCTATAACATCTTCAGTAATCGCTCCTAACATTTTCCCTAAGACAGATGTTAAGCTAACCGGCCTGTCGTTTCCTGCTTTCTGTCTCCCTCCCTTTTTGAATAAATGAATTACATTCGCTACTTTCCAATCTAACAGAACCTTCCCGAAGCGAGGGAATTTTGGAAAATTAAAACCAGCGCATCAACTATCTCACTAGCCACTTCAGGACCTGGCGACTTGTCAGCCCGCAGCTCCAACAATTTGTTTAGTACCACTTCCCCGGTGATTGTAATTTTCTTGAGTTCCTCCCTCCCTTCCATTTCCTGACTTACAGCTAATACTGGGATGTTATTTGTATCCTCAATAGTGAAGACCAATCCAAAGTATCTGTTCAATTCTTCTGCCATCTCTTAATTATCCATTATTAATTCCCCAGACACACTTTCCATAGGACCAACACTCACTTTGTTAACTCTTTTCTTTTTAAAATATCTATCCAAACTCTTACTAGTTGTCTTTATATTTCTTGCTAGCTTTCTCTCGTCCTCTAATATTACCTTCCTTATCAATCTTTTAGTCATTCTTTGCTGTTTTTTATATTCTGTCCAATCTTCTGACCTGCCTCCCACCTTTACACAATTATAGGCTTTTTCTTTAAGTTTGATAGTATCTTTAACTGTTTTCATTAAACATGGATGGTGAGTCCCACCTTTGGAATTTTTCTTTCTCGTTGAAATGTATCTATTCTGTGTATTCTGAAATTTTCCTTAAATGTCTGCCACTGCATCTCTATTGACCTATCCCTTAACCTAATTTGCCAGTTCACTTTAGCTAGCTCTGCTTTCATGCCCTTATAATTGCCCTTATTTAAGTTTAAATACTAGTCTGGGACCCACACTTCTCTCCCTCAAACTGAATGCAAAATTCAATCATATTATGATCGCTATTACCTAGGGGCACCTTAACTATGAGGTCATTAATTAATCCTATCTCATTGCACAATGCCAGGTCTAGTATACCCTGCTCTCAGGTTGGCTCCAGAACTTATTTTTCCAAGAAATTATCCCAAAAACATTCTGTGGACTCCTCATCTCGGCTACCTCTGCCCATCAGAATTTTCCAGTCTATATGGATATCAAAATCCACCATAATTATTGCTGTACCTTTCTGACAAGCTGCCATTATTTATTTTTTTATACCCCATCCTGCAGTGTGGTTAATGTTAGGTGGCCTGTACACCACTCCCACAAGTGACTTCTTGCCTGTATTATTTCTCATCTCAACTCAAACTGCTTCGACATCGTGATCTCCTGAACTTAGGTCATCCCTCTCTATTGCGCTAATACCATCATTAATTAACAGAGTTACCCCACCACCTTTTCCAAGCTTCCTGTCCTTCCTAAATGCCATGGAACCTCCAATATTCACATCCCAATTGATGACGCCCTGCAGCCAGATCTCTGTAATGACTATCAGATCGCACTTATTTATTCTATTTGTGCTCTCAGTTCATCTGTTTTGTTTCGAATGCTCCATGCATTCAGATACAGAGCATTTAGTTTTGTCCTTTTATTATTTTTGTAACCTCTAGCCTTATCTGTTGATTTACTCTTAGATTTATCTGCTCTGTCCCTTCCTGTCACAGTCTGTTTATCATTTCCCATATTTATACCTTTCTCTCTTGCCTTGTCTCTCCTCCTTGATTCACCATATCTTCCCAAATTTGATCCCTTGCCCCCACTATTCAGTTTAAAACTGTCTCTACTTCCCTCGTTATGTGGCTCGCTAGAACACCGGCACCAGCACGGTTCAGGTGTAGAGCGTCCCAACGGTACAGCCACCACTTTCCCCAGTACTGGTGCCAATGTCCCACGAACCAGAACCCACTACTACCACAACAGTCTTTGAGCCACGCATTAATTTCTCTAATCTTATTTGTCCTATGCCAATTTGCACATGGCTCAGGTAATAATCCAGAGATTATAAACTTTGAGGTTCTGCTACTTAATTTGCTGCCTAGTTCCTCATACTGACTTTGCAGAACCTCTAACCTTGTCCTGCCTATGTCATTGGTACCGACATGGACCACGACGACTGGATCCTCCCCCTCCCATTGTATGTTTCTCTCCAGCCCTGAGCAGACGTCCTGAATCCTGGCACCGGCAGGCAACACAGCCGTCTGGACTCTTGCTCTTTGCTGCAGAGAACAGAGTCAATCCACCTGACTATACTGTCCCCTACTACCACTACATTCCTTTTTTCTCACTCTTTGAGCCGCAAACTTTTTTTTTATTTCCAAAATATATTTTATTCATAAAAACCTGTAACAATTACATTGCCAAACAGTTTAAAACAGCATCAAAAAATACAAACATTTCAAGGGAGATCAGTTTCCTTCAATACTGTCATGTGTTTCTTCCCAACCCTTCCGTTTCACAATTGTCATGTCAATTACAGTTTTACATTTACAGCAATTGAGAATATTAACGATACAGTTCGAGGGGTTTCCCATGGATCCAGCCCCTCAGTCCAGCTTGGTGGGGGAACCTTGCACTGTGGTCTTTCCCCATTGAGCCTTTGCTGCGGCTGCCCCAAGCTTTAGTGCGTCCCTCAGCACTTAGTCCTGGACCTTGGAATGTGCCAGTCTGCAACATTCGGTGGTGGACAATTCTTTGCGCTGGAAGAGCAGCAAGTTTCGGGCAGACCAAAGGGCGTCTTTCACCGAATTGATAGTCCTCCAGCAGCAGTTGATGTTTGTCTCGGTGTGCGTCCCTGGGAACAGCCCGTCGAGCACAGACTCCTGTCTTACAGAGCTGCTTGGGATGAACCTTGACAAAAACCACTGCATCTCTTTCCACACCTGCTTTGCAAAGGCACATTCCAGGAGGAGGTGGGCGACCGTCTCTTCCCCACCACAGCCAACGCGGGGGCACTGTGCGGAGGGGGCGAGACTTCGGGTGTGCGTGAAGGATCTGACGGGGAGGGCCCTTCTCACCACCAGCCAAGCTACGTCTTGGTGCTTGTTTGAAAGTTCTGGTGATGAGGCATTCCACCAAATGACTTTGACGGTCTGCTCGGGGAACCATCCGACATGATCCACCGTTTCCTTTTCCCGTAGGGCCTTGAGGACATTCCGTGCAGACCACTGCCTGATGGACCGGTGGTCAAAGGTGTTTTCCCGCAGAAACTGCTCCACGAAGGATAGGTGGTACGGCATCGCCCAACTGCATGGAGTGTTCCGCGGCAATGTGACCGGGCCCATCCTTCGCAACACCGGGGACAGATAGAACCTCAGCACGGAGTGACACTTGAAGTTTGCGTACTGGGGATCTACACACAGCTTGATGCAGCCGCACACGAAGGCAGTCATCAGGATGAGGGCCACGTTGGGTACATTTTTCCCGCCCTTGTCCAGAGATTTGAACATCGTGTCCCTCCGGACCCGGTCCATTTTAGATCCCCAGATGAAGCGGAAAATGGCTCGGGTGACTGCCACAGCACAGGAGTGGGGTATGGGCCAGACGTGCGCCACGTAGAGCAACAACGTGAGCACCTCGCACCCGATGACCAGGTTCTTACCCACAATGGAGAGAGATCGCTGCCCCCACATGCCCAACTTTTGTCGTACCTTGGCTGCTCGCTCCTCCCATGTTTTGGTGCACGCCCCGGCCCTTCCGAACCATATCCCCAGCACCTTCAGGTAGTCTGACCTGACGGTGAAGGGGACAAAGGATCGGTCAGCCCAGTTGCCAAAGAACATGGCCTCGCTCTTGCCGTGGTTAACTTTGGCTCCCGAGGCCAGTTCGAACTGGTCGCAGATACTCATCAGTCTGCGCACGGTCAGCGGATCCGAGCAGAAAACGGCGTCGTCATCCATGTACAGGGAGGTTTTGACCTGAGTGCCTCCGCTGCCTGGGATTGTCACTCCTCTTATGCTCGCATCCTTCCTAATATACTCAGCAAAGGGTTCAATACAGCAAACAAACAAGACCGGGGACAGAGGGCAGCCCTGTCTGACTCCAGATTTGATCGGGAAACTTTCAGATTCCCACCCGTTGATTGAGACTGCGCTACTGATGTTTGTGTAGAGCAGTTGGATCCAATTGCAGATTCCCTCCCCAAACCCCATTTTGGAAAGCACGTCCATCATGTAGGTGTGCGATATCCTGTCAAAAGCCTTCTCCTGGTCCAGGCTGATGAGGCAGGTGTCCACCCTCCTGTCCCGTACGCAGGCGATCGTATCCTTGAGGAGCGCGAGACTATCAGAGATCTTCCTGCCGGGTACAGTACAGGTCTGATCGGGGTGAATCACCAACTCCAGAGCAGAATTGACTCGACTGGCTATGACTTTGGACAGAATCTTGTAATCAACATTAAGCAGTGAGATGGGCCGCCAATTTCTGATTTCTGCCCTCTCCCCCTTCTGCTTGTAAATGAGGGTGATGATGCCTTTTCTCATGGATTCTGACATGCTGCCGGCCAGGAGCATACTCTCGTATACTTCCAGCAGGTCCGGGCCGACCCAGTCCCACAGGGCCGAGTACAACTCGACTGGTAAGACGTCGCTCCCGGGAGTTTTACTCGTCTCGAAAGACTGGACGGCCTTTGTCAGCTCGTCCAGAGTTAGCGGCTTGTCCAGTCTCTCCCTCCTGCTGTCATCTAAGACCTCTGTGATAGATGACAGGAAGGACTGGGAGGCTCTGCTGTCTGTGGGCTTCGCGTCATACAGTCCAGCATAAAAGGATTTGCTGATCCTTAGTATGTCGGACTGCGAAGACGTTACCGAGCCATCTTCTTCCTTCAGGCTGCTGATAACAGAGCTCTCTCTGTGTACCTTTTGGAAGAAGTAACGCGAGCACGTCTCATCCTGCTCGATGGAGTGGACTCTGGACCGGAAGATGATCTTGGAGGCCTCCTTGGCAAAGAACGAGGCCTGCTGGCTCTTCACCTCTTGGAGGTCCTCCTTGACCTCGACCCCCATTGACTGCAACCGGAGTAGATTTTGCATAATTTTCTGGAGTCGGGACACTTCCCTCTGTCTCCCTCTCGCCTTCTGAACACCTGTGTGGATGAAGAACCTCTTGATGTTCTCCTTAATCGCTTCCCACCAGTGAACTGGAGACTCAAAGAGGGGTTTCACGGTCCTCCAACCATTGTAATCCCTTTTGAGTTCCTCAACGTTCTCTGGGGTCAGCAGTGTCGCATTGAGCTTCCACGTCCCTCTGCCAACCCGCTGGTCGTCCTGTAAGTGACAGTCGGCCAGTAAGAGGCAGTGGTCGGAGAAGAACACCAGCTTGACGTCGGTGGATCCGACCGTGACAGCACGGGACACAAACAGGAAGTCAATCCTGGAACGGGCAGACCCGTCCGATCTTGACCATGTGTATCTGCGCTGCGCTCCGTCTGCAGGTTTGCTGAAGACGTCGTGCAGTTTGGCATCTTTAACTGTTTCTATTAGGAATCTGGACGTAGCGTCCAGTTTGCTGTCGTCACTGCCGGATCGTCCAGCCGCATCGATGATGCAGTTGAAGTCACCGCCTAGGATGACCGGCCTGGACGTCGCCAGCAGCAGTGGGAGCTGCTGGAAGACGGTCAGCCGCTCGCTGCGTTGTACCGGGGCGTACACGTTGATCAACCGGAGCGGAGCGTTGTTGTACATCACGTCTGCTACGAGGAGGCGGCCGCCCACCAACTCCTTAACTTCGGAGATGGTGAAGTTACCTCCCCGCAGCAGAATACCCAGGCCGGAGGAACGGCAGTCATTACCCCCCGACCAGATCGATGGCCCATGGGACCACCATCGCGACCACTGCCTGTAGGTGCTGAGGTGTGGTATTCCACACTCCTGCAGAAACAGTAGGTCAGCTTCGACCTTGGCAAGGTAATCCAAGGTTGAAACACATTGCGTAGTAGATTTAATGCTACGCACATTAATGGAAGCAATTCTTACACCCATTTTTTACTAAAAATTAGTTGTTGCTTCCCATACCATTTGTCCTCGCTAGTCCCAGTCCTTCCCCTTCTGGATGTTCCTGCATACCCATCGTATGCACAAGCAGTTTCACGTTGGTTGGGCTCAGAAACCCCTCCTGATTTTTCATGCAGGGTTTGTGCCGCTCGGGTGACATCGGGTGGGGGTCTTGTAGGCAGAGAGGATTGGGTTGTCCTCAGCTGCTTCCATCTGTTCCTCCTCGAAAACATCACAGCTCCCGGTCTCCAGGAGCTCAGGTGCGCCAGACGTGTCTTTGCTCCCGGTGTCCCGGAGCTGAGATGCGTTGGCCACGTCGTTACGTGTGGGGCATTGGGGTTGGGGCACGCCGGGCCCTTCACAGCTTCCAGTGCCCGGGGGCTGGGATGCTCTATCATCCATCTCGGAGTTCTGCCGCCTCTTTTGAAGGGGCTGTCGCTCCAGCATTTCCCCGTCCAGTCAACAGGAGTTGTTGCAGTCTGATTCAGAAGAGAGCCTCCTCTTGCCACTGGTTTGGGTGGTGGCTTTGGGATGTTTTTTCTTTGTGGTTTTCCTCTGGACCACTTGCCACTGACCTGTTTGTCCATCTGCTGCCTCCTCCTCCATTGATTCTGTCTGTGGAGGAGGGGTTTCCGGGCGCTGGATAGGTGCTGGGTCGTTGGTTTCAGCTGCCTCCCCTTCCTTCTCAGGTTGAAGTTCCTCGCTGCGGAGAAGGTTGCTGGTCTCCTTTCGAACAGCGGACGCATTCGTCGAACCTTCTCCCGGCCTTTCCTTGGACCTTGCCGCCTGAGCATAGCTGAGGCAACATTTGGGGCAGGTCTTGTAGAGATGGCCTGCCGCACCGCACAAGTTGCAACACTTAGTCTGCTTACAGTCCTTGGTCTGATGGCCTTCCTCCTTGCAGTTCTTGCAAACAACCGTGCTGCAGTTGGCTGCCATGTGACCAGATTTGCCACAGGTGCGGCAAACTCTGGGCTGCCCAGCGTAGACCAAGAAGCCTCGACTTCCCCCGATAGCGAAGCTGGAGGGAGGGTGGATGATGGCTCCACTGGGATCTACCTTCAAGGTCACCTTGACCTGCCGCTTGCTGGTCCAGATCCCAAAGGGGTCCTTGACATCAGTGCTGCTGCCGGCCACCTCGACGTACCTGGCGAGAAAGGTGAGTACATCCACCACCGGAACATGGGGGTTGTAGAGGTGAATCGTCACCACCCGGTACCGTTGTGACGGAAGCGTGAAGAGCGGCTCCGCTGTGAGGATCGACAGTGGCGCCCGGTCCCCTTTCACCTTGAACGCCTTGAGAAACTTGATGCATCCCGCCACGTTCCGGAACGTCACGTCGAAGTATCCACTGCTGGGGAAATCCTGCAGGCAGAAGACGTCCATCGCTTGAAATCCGCAGCAATCGAAGAGAAATTTCTTGATGAAGAAGGTGCGATCGACCGGTGCATCTCCTTCCTTGTCCTTCACGACCACCCGAACAGTGTTGCGCACTCCCTGGCCCGAAACTCGAAAATTGGTTATAGCCATTTTACTCAAAGTTCCCCCAGGATCAAAAGGCAATGATCATGGTCTCTTCTCAATCAAATAAGCACTGATAAGAACAGATACTACACTTGCTGCAGATGTGTTTGCTCTGGATCACACTGGCATCCAGGAGCTCCCACATGCTGCAGCTGTGACACATCACCTGTCCTGTCATCCTTAACGTGTTTCAATTAACTACTTAATTATTTTATTCAATTGTTTATTTTATTGTATATTTTATAAAGCTTACTACTAGTTTGTTTACTATTTTAAACATTTGGACTAAAATGGACCTTAATCACTTTCCAGATACTCATCAAACATGCAGCTTTTTCCAAACCAATCAACTACCTGCTTGCCTGTGATGTCACAGCTTACCAGATCCTCACCAAACAGCTCCTTCCACAGCACCGAAGCAAGAACCAAATCCTGGAAACTCACCCCAGCGGCTCTCTGTTTCCCTGCTCTCACTCTCCATTGTGATGTCACCCCTTGATTTTTTTACCCCTGCTCCGCTCCTGCCGTGCTCCTCTCTCTCTCGCTCTGTCTCTGAGTCGGTGCTTTTGACACACTTGTTTCTTCTGTTCCGTTGTGCTCTTCTGTCTCTGGTCCAAAATCTGACTCTGGTGGGATTTGAATCCACAACCTTTGAATACCTTCTTTATCACTATTTCGAAGTCCAACACGCTATCCATTGCGCCACAGAATCACACATATTTTGAACGACATCACCAAGGCCTTTGTGATCTTGTCAGCAGAGACTGACTCTTCAAACTGCGATGGAAACTCGGCTGCCCTCCTGAACTCTTGGGCATCATCTCTTCTTTCCACGAGAACATGCACAGTTCCATCAGTTACAATGGAGCAACATCAGACACTTTCAAGATCAGCAGTGGGGTAAAGCAGGGCTGCGCGCTGGCGCCAACTCTCTTAGGAAAAGAGGAACATAGGAGTAGGCCATTCAGCCCATCGAGCCTGATGATTCCGAGACTCGGGTCCTGAATCTAAACAAAGAAAACTATGAAGGTATGAGGCGGGAGTTGGCTCTGATAGATTGGGGAACGTTACTTAAAGGGTTGACAGTGGATAGGCAATGGCTAGCATTTAAAGAGCGCATGGATGAATTACAACAATTGTTCATTCCTGCCTGTGCAAAAGTAAAACAGGAAGGGTGGCTCAACTGTGGCTTACAAAAGAAATTAAGGGAAGTATTAGATCCAAGGAGGAGAAATATAAAATGGCCAGAACAAGCAGCAAACCTGAAGATTGTGAGCAGTTTGGAATTTAGCAGAGGAGGACAAAAGGATTGATTAAGAAGGGGGAAATAGAGTATGAGAGTAAGCTAGCAGAGAACATAAAAACTGACTGTAAAAGCTTCTATAGATATGTGTAGAGAAAAAGATTAGTGAAGACAAATGTGGGCCCCTTACAGTCAGAAACGGGGGAATTTATAATGGGGAACAAAGAAATGGCAGACCAATTAAATACATACTTTGTATCTGTCTTCACAAAGGAGGATACAAATTATCTCCCAGAAATGTTGGGGAACATAGGGTCTAGTGAGAAGGAGGAACTGTATGAAATCAGTATTAGTAGGGAATGTTTGGGAAATTGATGGGATTGAAGGCTGATAAATCCCCAGGCCCTGATAATCTACATCCCAGAGTACTTAAGGAAGTGGCCCTTGAAATAGCAGATGCATTTCTGGTCTTTTTTCAAAATTCTATCGACTCTGGAACAGTTTCAATGGATTGGACGGTAGTTAATGTAACTCCACTATTTAAAAAAAGAGGCAGAAAGAAAACAGCGAATTATATACCGGTTAGCCTGACATCAGTCGTGGGGAAAATGCTGGAGTCCATGATAAAAGATGTAATAGCAGAGTGCAATAATAACTCGTCTCCACTCCTAGTATTTCTAAATCCCACACATTCACTATAATGTGAACAATTATTTCCTGTTGTGTCTCTCTCAGATTTGTAAACTTCACTGTATTGGAGTGAGGTGACATCTACTGGCGGGAAGCAAGAACTGCAATCAAGCAGCAGAAACTCCACAGTCTGTCAGGGTTAAAGAAACATTGCAATGTGAGGATACAGCGAAGTGGTTTGATTGGGTAGATGGAGACATGATTCCACCTGTGGTGGTGTCTGAAGCAAAGGCCAGAAATACAAAATTGTCATTAATAAAAGAAATGAGGAATTCATGAAAAATGTAGCAACGTAGTGAATGGTTAGAATGTGGATAGAATAGAAAGTGAGATTGGATGGACAGAAGCAGTCTGAAAGGATGGCTGAAACAAAAGGTGAGTGCCCTGAAACGTTAACTGTGTTTCTCACAGCACAGATGCTGCCAGAGCTGCTGAACATTTCCAGCACTTTCTGTTTTTATTTCAGCATTTGCAGGATGTTGCTTTGATCTGAAAAAAAATGGATGATTGGCTGGGGGGTTCCAGTGAAATTCCACAGCAGCTAATAAAGCCAGACTTGTCAGTGGCTCGTTGGCTCGTTGGTCTAGGGGTATGGTTTTCGCTGTGGAAGTATGGTTAATTAACATGCGAGAGATCCCGGGTTCAAATCCCGGACGAGCCATGGTCGGCTGGATTTTTTAGATTAAGGTGATCTATTGGTTTCAGCTTTGCAGAAGGTGGAATTGACTTCCATCCGGAGCTGGCTTGAGGACCAGACAACTGGATTCAAAGAGCTTGTCGACAAAATTGCAATTAACTAAATGTACAGATAGCCAAGTGGGAATATAAAGTTGTTTCTGTAATTGTGACCTGACTCCAAAAATGACAGGACTGGAATGGAATGGAATTCTTCAGTGTTTCTGTTGTTTGGCTTGCATTGACTCATCGATTTTCTTGTTTTTCACTTTGTCGATGCCTTTGAATAATTGTGGATCCTTCTTCAGGGTGTCTTCTTTCACCAGGTAGTTCTGACCTCTGATGATGTTGATTGTAATCAGCTTCAATTCGCTGATAGTTTTGGAAGTGAGCAGATTTCGTTTGCTTGAGTCTACAACATGGAACTCAGTCTGACATGTGGACCCATGGGAGGATTTGAATGCCATCCCTGCGTTGGAGTTGCATCCATCCAATAAGAGACCGAGTAGAAGTGACAGTTCTGTCAGTCGAATATGAGACTTTTAATGGCAGGGTTGTGAGTTTGAGTGCCATTCTGTTTTTCCCTTTTTTAAGGCTTCATGAGCAGAGAGTACAGGGAGTGTTTGAAATGAGCAAGTCTCGCTTTGATTCAGGACTCTTACCTCTCAGCAGCATCTCACGATGAAAGATTGAATTTGATCTCATTTCATTCTCAGCTCGGGGTCTGTGCGGCTCAGTGGCACTTCTGGCTGTCTCCCGCTTCGCAATCCATCAGTACTGAGAAAGCAATGGGGAATATTACTCACATGTTGTGTTCTTTAATTTTTTGGAAAACTTGAATGTATGTATTTTCTTCCAAAACAAGGACACCGAGCGGCTGTTAATGTAGGGCTGAAATAGCTCAGTTGTGCGAGCGTTGGACTGAAGATCTAAAGGTACCTGGTTCAATCCCGGGTTTCAGCAATTTCGCTTCCTTATGCGTCCCTTGCCTTGGTTCTGATTTTCCAGTTGCACAATTTACTTTGAGATTATTTCCCAAGCACCAGTGGATTGAATTTGAGAAACAACACAGAGTCATTTACAACATAGAAGGTGGTCATTTGGCCTATCACGTCCATGCTGGCTCTCCCCGGAGCAATCTAGTCAGTTCCACTCACCAGCTCGATCCCTTTCCTCCTGCAATTTTCTTTCCTTCAAGTATCCATCCAATTTCCTTTTCAAATCATTGATTGTCTCTGCTTCCACCACACTCGTGGGCCAAGACATTACCACCCACAACATAAAAAATTCCACCTCATCAAGGATGGGAAATACTTACATCTTCCATATTTGCTTATTCTCTATTACTATGAGAATAGACCGGCAGTCAACAGGAAAGGAAACCCAAAAATCTTCGAGCAGCATGTAAATGATAAGTGGGTAGTAAGAGGTTGAGTCGGGCCTATGAGGGACAAAAAGGATAATATAAGCTTAGAGGTGCAGGGCAATGTTAATGTACTTAATGAGTACTTTGTATCAGTGATCACTAAGGAAGTGGAATTTGACAAAATATCAGTCGAAGTGAAGAGAGTAGAGTCAATGGAGAGGGTACAAATTGAGAGAGGGAGGTACTAAAAAGGCTGGCTGTGCTTAGGAAAGATAAATCACCTGGTCCGGATGGCTCACATCCCAGGTTGCGAAAGGAAATGCGGATGCAGATAACGGAAGGGCTTGCTATAATCTTCCAATCTTCCCTGGATACGGGGAAGGTGCCAGAGGATTAAACAGTGGCAAATGCGACACCCTTATTCAAGAAAGGGTGTAAGGACAGTCCAGGTAACTACAGGCTAGTTAGATTAACAGCAGCGGTGGGTAAGGTTTTGGAAAGAATAATCAGGGTAAAAAATCAACAGTCACTTGGAGAGGTTCGAGTTAATTAAGGAGAGTGAGCATGGATTTATAAATGGGAGTTCATGCTTGACTAATCTAACTGCATTTTTTGATGAACTAACAGAGCAGGTTGATGAAGGGAATGCAGTGGATGTTGTTTATATGGATTTTAAGGAAGCGTTTGACAAGGTACCACATAAAAGTGGGGTTTACAAAATTGAGGTTCGTGGTATAGCAGGGTCAGTGTCCAATTGGATAGAAAATTGGTTTCAGGACAGAAAACAGGGAGTCTTATGAAATGATTCTTTGTCAGACTGGAGGATAGTCGACAGAGGTGTTCCCCAAGGGTCAGTGCTAGAACCACTGCTTTTTTTGCTAAAGATAAAGGACTTGGATCTTGGAATATTGAGTAGAATCTCAAAATATCCCGATGACAACAAACTTGGACGAGTGGCAAACAGTGAGGATGATATGAACTGCCTGCAACAGGACAATGATAGGCTAGCAGAATGGGCAGACAGGTGGCAGAAGAAATTTAATAGTGACAAGTGTGAGGAGATGTATTTTGGCATAAGGAATAGGGAGAGGCAATATTTACTTAATGACACATTTCTAAAGTGTGTGTTGGAATAGAGGGACTTGGGGTTCATGTGCATCAATCTTTGAAGGTGGCAAGAAATATTGCGAGAGTGGTTAGCAAAGCATATGGGATCTTGGGCTTGAAAAAAAGAGGCATTGAGTACAAAGCAGGGAAGTTATGCTGAACCATTATAAAGCTCTGGTTCGGCCCCAGTTGGCGTGTTGCTTCCAGTTTTGCTTACCACACTTAAGAAAGAATGTGAGCGTCCTTGAGAGGATGCAGAGGAAATTCACCAGAATGGATCCAGGGATGGAGGATTTTAGTTACAAGGTTAGGTTGGAAAAGCTAGGGTTGGTCTACCTGCATCAAAGGAGAGTGAGGGGAGAATTGATAGATGTGTTTTCGGCTATGACAGTTTTAAATAAATTGGCAAGGAAACATTGTTCCCGTTAACTATTGGTACAAGGACTAGGGGACACAGATTGAAGGTTTTGGACAGGAGATACAGGGGGAATGTGCGCAAGAACTTTTTTACACTGATTGGTGATGATCTGCAACTCGCTGCCCACGAGGGCGGTGGAAATGGAGACAATCGAGGATTACAAAAGGAATTTGAATGGGCACTTGAAGGAAATACTTTTACAGGGCTATGGGGATCGAGCAGAGAAGTAATAACTCGTCTCCACTCCTAGTATTTCTAAATCCCACACATTCACTATAATGTGAACAATTCTTCCTGTTGTGTCTCTCTCAGATTTGTAAACTTCACTGTATTGGAGTGAAGTGACATCTGCTGGCAAGAAACAAGAACTGCCGTGATGAGATCAGCCATGATTGTATTGAACGGCAGAGCAGGCTCGAGTGGCTGACTTGCCGACTCCGGCTCCTCGTTCTTATGTTCATAGAATCATACAGAACAGAAGGAGGCCATTCGGCCCCATTGTGCCTCTGCTGACTCTGACAAAAAGATGCAATTAGTCCAACCCCCTGCCTATTTCCCCATAATCCTGGAGAATTTCACTTTGAAATATTTGTCCAATTCCTTTATGAAAGTTATAATTGAATCTGTTTCCACCACCCTGTCAGACAATTCATTCCAAATCCGAATCAGTTACTGGGTAAAAAGATCTCTCCTCACCTCCCCTTGACATTTTTGGCCAATTATTTAAATCTGTGTCCTCTGGTTACTGACCCCCAGGACAGTGGAAACAGTTTCTCCCTCTCTACCCTATGAAAATCCTTCATGATTCTGAACACCTCTATTAAATCTTCCCTTAACCTTCTCTACTCTGAGGAGAACAATCCCAGCTTCACCAGCCTGTCCAGAGAACTGACACCCCTCATCTCTGGTATCATTCTAGTAAATCTCCTCTGAACTGTCTCAGAAGCTTTAATGTCCTTTCTAAAGCCTGGTGCCCAGAACTGGACACATTACTCGAGCTGAGATCGAGCCAGCGACGCCCACATCCCACGAACGAATAAAAAAACGCTCCCGAACCAGTCCCCAATTCTTAAGCATTTATCGACGCTCCCTGCCCAGTCCCCAAATCTTATTCATTTAGAAACGCTCCCTGCCCAGTCTCCAACTCTTATTCAATTATCGACACTCCCTGCCCAGTCCCCAATTCTTATCCATTTACAGACGCTTCCTGACCAGTACCCAAATCTTATTGATTTAGAGACGCTCCCTGCCCAGTCCCCCAATTCTTATCCATTTGCAGAAGCTCCCTGCCCAGTCCCCAATTCTTATCCATTTACAGACGCTCCCTGACCAGTACCCAAATTTTATTCATTTAGAGACGCTCCCTGCCCAGTCCCCAATTCTTATCCATTTATAGACGCCGTTTCGGGAAGCCTCACCGGGAAAAGCTTCACCACTGCCATCCGCAGGGATACAGATGGGATTGTTCCATCTTATTGTGGCCCTGAGGCCCTGCTCCAGCTGTGTGAGCCCGCAAAGTCTTCTCGCACTTTGTGAATATCACGCTCCAACTCCGAACCCGCAGCTCCTGCTGCTGACAAAGCTCTCTACCGCGCCTGCGCGCCCCGCTCCTGTCACAGATAGGGCGGATTCTAGGCCGCTGAGCATTCTGGGTATCACACCTGTCATTAATGCTATTCTTTCAGCTGAAAGGTTTTATTCCGTACATTTCATGACCTGGAATCGTCGTGAGTGTTTTCTTTTGCACCTGTCAGTGCCTGGGAGGATAGAGTCAGCTTCACTTTGTAGCCATGAGTTTCTGGTGTGAGAAAGTGGTGTTTAACTCAGTATATTTCAGTTTTTGGTCTGTGACTGTGGGTATTATTCAGTACTTGTTTGTTTCTGCTATTGCTCTGTGAGTTTCAACACATATCTTTCAACAACTTGTATGTGAGCATCAGCTTTTGTCTATATCTATCAGTTTCTGAGAAGTGAGAAAGGGTTTGATTCTATCCCTATCAGTTTCTGTTACATGCATGTGTCTTTAATCTGCACCTCCTCTGAGTGTGTCTTCGTCTCTGTACTTGTAGGTGAGTATGTGTTTTGCTTTGTATCTCTCAGTCTTTGAAGTGTGAGCCTGGGTTTGTACCTAATTTCCTTTGTACCTTGCAGTTGGGATATGAAAGAAAGATTTTTACACGTTACCTGCCAACTGCTGCTACGTGACTGTGGGTTTCACACTGTATCTGTCAATTTCTTGTCTGGTAATGCGAAGTTTACAGTGTACCTGTCAGTTTCTTGTATGTGAGTGTTGATTTCACTCTGAAAAGAATCATAGATCATAGAATAGTTACAGAACAAAAGGAAGTCATTGTGCTTGTGCTGCTTCTATGCACGAGCAACTCAGCTCATGCCACAGACTCATGTATTCCATGAAAACATGCAATTTTTCCACTTCAGATAATTATCTTATACCATTTTGAAAGCCATGGTTGAATCAGCCTCCATCACACTCTCAAGCAGTGCATATCAGATCTTAACCACTTGCTGTGCAAAAGAAGTTTATCCTCATGTTGCCTTTGGTTCTTTTGCCATTCACCTTAAATCGGTGTCCTCAGGTTACAGAGCCGTGAATAATATTCCCCATTGCTTTCTCAGCACTGATGGATTGTGAAGCAGGAGACAGCCAGAAGTCCCACTGAGCCGCACTGACCCCGAGCTGGGAATGAAATGAGATGAAGTTCAATCTTTCACAGCGAGATGCTGCAGAGAGATGAGTCCCGAATCAAAGTGAGACTTTCTCATACTTTTGCTGAATTTCATTTTAAACACTCCTTGTACTCTCTGCTAACGAAGCCTTAAAAAAGGGAAAAACAAAATGGCACTCAAACTCACCACCCTGAAATTAAAAGTTTAATGTTTGACTGACTGAACTGTCACTTCTACTCGGTCTCTTATTGGATGGATGCAACTGGATTCTCCAACGCAGGGGTGGCATTCAAATCCTCCCATGGGTCCACATGTCAGACTGAGTTCCATGTTGTAGACTCAAGCAAAGGAAATCTGTTCAGTTCCAAAACTATCAGTGAGTTGAAGCTCATTACGATCATCATCATCAGAGGTCAGAACTACCTGGTGAAAGAAGACAATCTGAAGAAGGATCCACAATTATTCAAAGGCATTGACAAAGTGAAAAACAAGAAAATCGATGAGTCAATGCAAGCCAAACAACAGAAACACTGAAGAATTCCATTCCATTCCAGTCCAGAACCCAGTCCTGTTGTTTTTGGAGTCAGGTCACAATTACTGCAACAACTTTATATTCCCACTTGGCTATCTGTACATTTAGTTAATCAAACTCTTTGAATCCAGCTCTCTGGTCCTCAAGCAGGCTCCATATGGAAATCAATTCCGCCTTCTGCAAGGCTGAAACCAATCAATGACCTTAAACTAAAAATGCCAAAGAAGAAGGACTTGTCCAGGATTTGAACCCAGGATCTCTCACACATTAATTAATCACTCACCCTAAGCAAGGATCATACCCCTAGATGAACACGCCACTGATATCAGAACTTCCTTTTAGCTCCTGTGGAATTTCACTGGCCGCCAAAGCCGACCATCCATTTTTTTTTCAGAGCAAAGCAACATATTGCAAATTCTGAAATAAAAACAGAAAGTGTTGGAAATGTTCAGAAACTCTGGCAGCATCTGTGGAGAGAGAAACAGAGTTCACATTTCATGGCGTTTACCTTTTGTTTGAGCCATCCTTTCACACTGCTTCTGTCCACGCAATCTCACTTTCTATTTTATCTAGATTCCACCCACTCACTACCTAAATACATTTGTCATGAATTCCTCATATCTTTTAATAATGACAATTTTATATTTCTGGCCTTTGCTTTGGACTCCACCACAAGTGGAATCATGTCTCCATCAACCCAATCAAACCCATTCACTATTTCCTCACATTGCAATGTTTCTTTCACCCTGACAGACGATGGAATTTCTGCTGCTTGATTGCAGTTCTTGCTTCCTGCCAGTAGATGTCACCTCACTCCAGTACAGTGAAGGTGACAAATCTGAGAGCACACAACAAGAAGTAATTGTTCACGTTGTTCATTGTTCAGTGAACAGGTCCCTCTATTCCTGCACACTCTTTAGAACTGTGCCATTAAGTATATATTGCCTCTCCCTATTCCTTCTGCTAAAATGCATCACCTCACACTAGTCACTATTAAAATCCATCTGCACCTGTCTGCCCATTCTGCTAGCCTATCACTGTCTTGTTGCAGGTGGTTCATTTCATCCTCACTGTTTGCCACTTCTCCAAGTTTGGTGTTATCGGCATATTTTGAGATTCTACTCCATATTCCAAGATCCAAGTCATTTATCTGTCGCAAGTAAAAAGCAGTGGTTCCAGCAGTGACCCTTGGGGAACAACACTGTCGACAACCTTCCAGTCTGAGAATGAATCATTTATTACGACTTGCTGTTTTCAGTCCTGAAGCCAATTTTCTATCCAATTGGACACTGACCCTCCTATTCCATGAACCTCAATGTTGTTAATCATCCTTTTATGTGTCGTTTCTTAAAATCCATATAAACAACATTCACTGCATGCCCTTCATAAACCTTCTCTGTTAATTCATCAAAAAATGCAGTTAGATTAGTCAAGCATGAACTCGCATTTATAAATCCATGCTCACTCTCCTTAATTAACTCAAACCTCTCCAAGTGACTGTTGATTTTTTCCCTGATTGTTCTTTCTAAAACCTTACCAACCACTGCTGTTAATCTAGCTGGCCTGTAGTTAGCCGGACTGTCCTTACACCCTTTCTTGAATAAGGGTGTCACATTTGCAACTGTTTAATCCTCTGACACCTCCCCCGTATCCAGGGAAGATTGGAAGATTATAGCAAGCCTTTCTGTTAGCTGCATCCACATTTCCTTTCTCAATCTGTGATGAAAGCCATCCGGACCAGGTAATTTATCTTCCTGAAGCATAACCAGCCTTTTCAGTACCTCCCTCTCTCAATTTGTACCCTCTCCATTGCCTCTACACTCTCCACTTCTCCTGATATTTTGTCAAATTCCACTTCCTTAGTGATCATTGATACAAGGTACTTATTAACTAGATTAACATTGCCCTGCAGCTCTAAGTATATATTACCTTCTTTGTCCCTAATGGGGCCCACTTCACCGCTGACTACCTGCTTATTATTTATATACTGCTCGAAGATTTTTGGGTTCCCTTTCATGTTGACTGCCATTCTATTCTTGTCGAGATAGGGGAAAAGCTAAATATAGAAGATATAAATATTTCCCATCCTTGGGTGAGGTGGAATTTTTTTATGCTGTGAGTGCTAATGTCCTGACCCACGAGTGTGGTAGAAGTAGAGACAATCAATGATTTGAAAAGGAAATTGGATGGATACCTGAAGCAAAGGAACTTGCAGGAGAA